>NW_027206000.1:600000-913303 GCF_024711535.1 Dipodomys merriami | reverse complement strand
TCCCTAACTTCCTCCTCTGAGTATGTGGAACTACAGGTATGCATCACCACTTCTGGCTTATTGGGCAGTATTTTTTCTTTAAATTTTATTGTCAAGGTGATGTATGGAGGGATTATAGCAACTTAACTAAGGTAGTGATTACATTTCTTGTCTAAATTGTTACCCCTTCCCTTGTTTTTCTCCCTCTTCCTCCCCAATATCCCCCAAGTTGTAGATTATTTCCAACATATTATCTTGTGAGCATCGCTGTTGCATAGATGAACCTATGTCCTTTGTCTCACCATTTTGTTGTTCCCCTTCTTTCCCTAGTTCACATAAACATATATACAATAACCAGGGTACCACAATTGAAGGCAATGAAAAAGGGATAAACCATAGGGGGAAAAACACAAAAGAAAAAAAGAAATCATGTAGTACATTGAGAACAACAAAATAAAACCTCTTGCATCCATGTCTTGGAGTTCATTTCGCTTAGCATCATCTTATATAGTCATATGTGCATAGCTGTTGAGCTATTCTGCTCATCTGCTAATATTATCCTAGATGTACACTAATTAATACAAATAAGAGAAACCACGGGACCTATGTTTCTTTGGGTCTGGCTTACTTCATTTAATACAATTTTTTCCAAGTCTTTCCATTTCCTTACCAATGGGCTTGTGTCATTCTTTCTTTTGGAAGCATAGAATTCCATTGTATCTATATCTACCACATTTTCTTGATCCATTCATCAACTGAGGGGCATCTGGGTTGGTTCTATATCTTAGATATGGTAAATAATGCTGCAGTAAACATATTTGTGCTGGAAGCTTTAGGATAGCCTTGTTTGTGATTGTTTGGGTAAATGTCCAGAAGTGGGATTGCTGAGCCATAGAGAAACTCTATGTGTAGTCCTTTGAAGAACCTCCATACTGGTTTCCAGAGTGGCTGAACAAGTTTACACTCCCACCAGCCATGCAGTAGCATTCCCTTTTGGCCACATCCCCTCCAGATTTCTTGATTATAGCCATTCTAACTGGGGTAACGTAGAATCTCAATGTTGTTTTGATTTGCATTTCTTTTATTGTTGGACAGTATTTTGATGTAAATCTTTCATATAAAGTAGAACTTTTAAAAAATCGCATGAGGTAAACTGCAGAATGTATCTATTAGCTAACACTGATTTCCTACAATGTTTGAATGTCCCATCCTTCTCCAATGCAGCTTGTGTTTTTTTTAAATTTTTTACTAGAAGCTTATCTTCTGGAGTGTTATCAAAGTACATTTTGTTTTGTTCTTAACTGGAATAGAGATTTGAATAGAAGGTCTAATGCTTGTTCCTTGTGTTTACATGGCTATCATTTTACTACTTGAGCCATTCCTACAGCATGGCTTTATTTTAGAAATGGGAGTATGATAAACTTTTCAATACTCAAGCTGGCCTTGAACCTCTATCCTCAGATCTCAGCCTCTTAAATACTTAGGATTGCAAGCTATGAATATACTTTTGATTTCATGACTGCTGGGCTTGGAGCAAAGCTGATTTGAGGAATCTGACTCAGTTAAGTGAGTCTACTTCCGTTTACCATGTATGACAAGGAGTTCAGCATTGATTCTTGTGTGTGAGCTTGATTGTGATTCTGTGTAAACCTTGGTGTGTCTTTTCTGGCCATCTGTAGGTATTGTCATCCCATTCAATTGACAAACCGCACAGACTAGAGAATATAATACTCTCATAAACTCTGGCTCTACACAGCATTCTGCTTCTTAAAGGCATTTCTTTAGAAGAGAAGGTTAAACCCCAATCAACAAATCAACAGTTATAGACCAGACTGGAAAAGCTTTGATTGTACAATATATGAAATGCCTGTCACAGAGGGAATGCTATTAAAGTGGCTGTGTGCTTCCAAGAGCCTGAGGAGTAAACACAAGAAATTGAAATATGAGACAGTTATTGAAAAAAAGTCACACACACATACACAGAATGGAGAAACTCTTAAGACTCAAATGGATAATTCAAACGATTATATTTCAAATTGCCTACTATTTTCCAATGGCTGCAAGAAAACAAACTTTCCAGAGCTGTGTTCCTTGCTTGAGAATCTAAATCAGATCACATATTCTGAATGACCATCATTGGATCAAAAATGCCAATCACATATACTCTAACACTGTTTTAAAGCTTACACTGTTTCAGGCATTGTCCCTCGATTATCCCAGTTAGAAGGGAACCAATTTTATAATACATGTTTTGGTCACTTCAATTATAGCACTTTCAAGAGAGTTTATCAATAGAACATACAAAGAATGTCAACATTTAAGTTAAGATTATAAGGCAAATCCAACATGATTGTTAATAATTTGGTTGAATCAACTTATATATGTAGTTAGCCAGCAGTTGTGATATATTTCTCTGTCTGAATACAGAAATCAAGAAAACATAAATATGGAGAAAAGAACTTTGCCTCTCAGTGGCCAACAGTCTAGATTAGGAATCAGAGATATAAACAGTCAAGTGAGTTACAAGGTAAGAGCATGTTGTTGACTCACAGGCTGAGCAGACAGTTCTCACTCATAATGATCAATACTCAAGGATCTCTTCATCTTCCCCTTCAAAGAGTCCTTTCTAAACTTTGTCCACTTCTATTCTTTCAGATTCAGAGGTATGATTGCCTGGAGTCTCTGAGATCCTTGCATCTACATATGACCCTTGAATTTAAAATCAATAATTACATAATTTAATTATTATATAAATTTGTGTCTATTCAGAATGTATAACCCATAATTAAATAATTTAATTATTACATAAATTAGTGCATAATAAGTAAGAAAAAATAATATTACTTTAAAAAGAAGCATCTAAAGCCAAGAGCTATGTACTCATTCCTGCAATCCTAGTTACCCAGAAGTCTGAGATCTGGATGCTAACAGTTCAAGGCCAGCTTTAGTGATGAAAAGTCTGAGGTACTGTGCATCTCATCTAAAATAAAACTAGGCTAGAAACATGGCTCAAATGGTAGAATGATACCTAAGCAAATACAATCAGCAAATATTAGATCCAGTACCAAATAACACAAACAAAAATAAGCTTGTAGTTAAAAAAATATGTATAGAGAAGCTGGCAATGTTCAGAGACTGAAGAATTTTAGTATTAGTGTAGATGCATTTTGCATCTAATATGAAGTAAAATGCCTTTTATAGTATGTTTATCTTTAAAAGTTCTACTTTAAGTAAAAGGGTTTTCTTTGTGGCAGTCCTGGGGGCTGAACTCTGGGCCTGGGCTCTGTCCCTCAGCTCTTCAGCTCAAGGGGAGTGCTCTACCACTTGAGCCACAGCGCCACTTCAGGCTTTTTCTGCTTATGTGGTGCTGAGGAATCAAACCCAAAATTACATTCCAGATATTCAAGTGACTGAATTAAAATATGCAAAAACAAGCTAAAATTAAGCTATTCCAAATATGACCATTTACTTCCATAAATGTAAAAAAATGAAGATATAAGCTGAGTGCCCGTGGCTCACGCCTGTAATCCTAGCTACTCAGGAGGCTAACATCTGAGGATTGTGGTTCAAAGCACAGGAAAGTCCATGAGACTCTTATCTCCAATAAACCCCTAGGAAACCGGAAGTGGTGCTGTAGCTCGAGTGGTAGAGCTCTCGACTTGAGCTGAAGAGCCGAGGGACAGCACTCAGGCCCAGAGTTCAAGCCCCATGACTGACCAAAAAATAAAATAAAATGCAGATATGACGCTGGGGCACCTGTAGTTCACGCCTATAATCCTAGCCAATGAGGAGGCTCAGTGCTGAGGATCAAGGTACAAATCCACTTTAGGCTGACAAATCCAAGAGAATCGTACCTTTAATTAAATCAATTGGACTAAATTTAATTAATTAAAATAAAACAGATTTGATGATTATTTGGCTTATTTATGCTTTCTTTGAGAATTGTCCACATTATGTAACAGCTACCAGCTGGGGTGTGTGTGTGTGTGTGTGTGTGTGTGTGTGTGTGTGTGTGTGTGTGTGTGTGTGTGTGTGTGTGTGTGTGTGTGTGTGTGTGTCCACATTCCATCCTCTGTTTCCTAATTTCATTTCCAAGTTAATTTTGGAAGCTAGAAAACAGACAAGTTCTTTTCTTCTAATTCAGTGTTCATGCCACATTTCTTTGAATATTTTTAGATCTACAAACATTTGGAAGAACTAATTTAGAAAACTTCTTTTTTTCAAAACATCGAACGAAAATGTTAAGAACTTTGGTACCAACTTCCTTTAGTAATGAAGTCTAGAAGGAGGGACTTACCTAGTGTTCACAGTTTGAATGAGGGCTGTGGCCAACAATGAAATATCTTGTATTTTCTTTGCCTTGATACCTTTGTCATTTCTCTTCATTTGTGTCTGGAGTCACAGATTTTCTGGGTTATTTTTCACCATTTACATAAACCAAAGTTTCTAAGTTCTCAGGCTTCTTTCCCACCTCCCCCAACCCCCGACTTGGGCTTCTTTTTTAGATAAGCAAACGTTTCTGTATGAACTACAAAGAATGACATGTTTCTTAAGTCCCAAAAATTTTAAGACATTAAAAAAATTCTTCAGATGAAAGCCAAGGACACTTGCCATATAATGATCCTTATTACTTCCTAATGAAAGTTCTGACTTTTCTCTAAGTCTCAAGAAAGAGATGATTGTCTTTGGTCTCCTTTCTTATTTTGTTCTTTAAATGAAGAGAGGATTCTACTGGAAGAGAACAAAGTGTTTATCAGACTTTTGATTTCTTTTTTTTAAATTTATTGTGAAAACACTGTACAGAGGGGTTACAATTACATGGGCAAGATAATGAGTACATTTCTTATCAAGCATTGTTGCCTCCTTCTTTGTTTCCCCTTCCTATCCCTTCCCATTTCCCCAGCCTCCCCGCCAAAGTTGTAAAGTTCGTTTTCGACATAATGTCTTGTACATCTCATTGTTGCAATGGGTCCACCTATATCCCTATTTAAACAATTTGTTTTTTCCCTTCCCCTCCACAAATTATACCAACATCAAATATAGTGAAAACAGGGATTATACCGTGGGGGAGGGACATATATATATATATATATATATATATATATATATATATATATATATATATATATAAATATGTTAGAAACAATCTCAAGAAAGAAAAAAACATTTGAATCCTTATCTTGGGGTTCATTTCTCCTAACATCAACTTATTTGACCTTTTCTGCTTGTCTCAGACATATACTAGTTTTTGCATAAGGGAAACATGGGACCTATGTTTCTTTGGGTCTGGCTTAATTCACTTAATAATATTTTTTCCAACTCTTTCCATTTCCTAACAAATGGGGCAATGTCATTCTTTCTGATGGAGGCATAGAATTCCATTGGGTATATATACCACATTTTCTTGATCCATTCATCAACTGAGGGGCATCTGGGTTGGTTCCATATCTTAGCTATGGTAAATAATGCTGCAATAAACATAGTTATGCTGATAGCTTTAGTATGGTCTTGTTTGTGATCACTTGGGTAAATGCCCAAAAGTGGGATTGCTGGGTCATAGGGGAGCTCTATGTGGAGTGTTTTCAGGAACCTCCATACTACTTTCCAAAGTGGTTGAATAAGATTACTACAAAGTTATCAATAGCTTTCATCTTGAAATTATTCTGGCCCTATTTTCTCTTATCAGAGAGAGCATTTTAAGCCTAAATAGTACAGTATTTATGTAATACTGAGAAGAGGGTAAAAGTGGGAAATAAATGGTATCTTTATGTACAAAATGACCTGGGGAAAGGGCTGCCTAATCAGCATATCTGAGATTTCAGAAATAAGGATAATGAGAAGTGGGTATCGAAAAGGAGAGTTTTGGCTAGCTGAAATATGTCTTTTTGAGTAGGCTAAAGGACTACAAACCATAAAAAGTAAAAAACAATAATTACGCTCTAGAACTTGAGGTCCAGTTTCCCAAATGATAGTCCCAGTGTAGAAAAGTTAACTTCTTATAGACAGCTGCTCAGAGACATTAGACTTGTGAAATGTTTGTCACTAACAAACCTAGAGACCTAACCAATTATTAAAATGTCATTGGCAATTTCATTTGTATATTGTGAAAAACTGGGTTTACAAAGTGTGGCTTTGTGGCTGAAGCTTAGGAGATACTGTAATACAAGATGAATTTGAAAATTTGTTCAAAGATATCAGGCTTAACGGGAACATTAAAAAAAAACAAACCTAACAAGTTGGCCTATCATGAAGAGTCTTCAATGGTATACACACATTTGGTTTAGGTAGTATACTTTTAAGGGAAAATTCATTGCAGAAGACTTTCTAAAAATGGAATACATGGGCTGGGAAGATAGCTCAGTGGTAGAGTGCTTGCCTTGCATTCAAGAGGCCCTAGGTTTGATTCCTTAGTACCACATAAGCAGAAAAAGATGGAAGTGTTGCTGCAGCTCAAGTGGTAAAGCGCTAGCCTTGAGCTGAAGAGCTGAGGGACAGCACCCAGGCCCACAGTTCAAGCCCCACCACTGACACCAAAAAAAAAAAAAAAAAGGAATGCATTACTGAATGTGGATGACTGAACAAGCTTCTGCTTCCAGTGCTGTCTGCCACCAGCTCCATTTCAGACCTGATGAACACATACATGGTAGTTTGTGTGTTTAGAGCAACAGAGTGTATGGGTATGAGTAGTAAAATGTTTCAAGCAATGCAACATCTTGCATGTTTTTGACAGAGAGGTATTACCTTTATATGTTTGAATCCTAATGGGAAAATGTAAATTCTAGATTTAAACACTAAAAGGAAAGTAGAAAATGTTAAGTATTCAGGTCAACTAACTCAGGTTCCTTATATTCTATCATTAGCCATGGTATTTAGGTTCTATCGTGCCAAAAGAAACAACATGTAGACTAATAAAACTAAAATATTAGACCAGAAAAGTAAATAAGTCTATTCTTTACTTGAAAGATAATTAAGTTGATATTATATTTGTTAAATGAAAGGGTGAGTAAATTCATACAGCAATGTTATTAGTATTTTGATTATAGTTTCAAGATACTTCTAAACCTTAACCTTTCTTTTCCTCTCCTTTCTCTTCTCCCTTCTCTTCCTTTTCCTCTTTCTTCCTTCCTTTTTTTGCTTCCTTCCCTCCTTCCCTCCTTCCCTCCTTCCTTCCTTCCTTCCTTCCTTCCTTCCTTCCTTCCTTCCTTCCTTCCTTCCTTCTCCTTCCTCTCTCTCTTCTTCCCTCCCTTTTTTATTTTTATTTTTTGTGGTGTCCATATTTTTATATTTATTTATTTTAAGGAATGTTAATGGTATTTCATATTATTTTAAAACATGATAATAGTGTAGAGTATCATCATGCCTATTATAATTATTTACTCATAATTAGAAGTTACCATAAAACCATAAAATATTTTATTGACTATTTTTAGACTTGATCGTTGTACTTGTCTCTAGTTTGTCTTGATAAATTCCTATCCATAAAGTTTAGATCAAAGTATAAATATTTAAAGCCCTGAAATGTACTGAAAAGAAACTGGCCTCACTGGTGATACATTTCAGAACCTTTATATAGAGATCAAAGTATTCTTTAAAGTGACTCTTACTGTCTGTTAGTGTATATTTTTTAAAAAGTCTACAGATCTGTGTTCCAATCAATTTTATCTTATTTAACTTGCTCAGCTGTAGTTTACTGATGTGGATTTTTTTTAAAGATATTCAATATAAAGTCAGTTTTGGGAAATGAATACATTAGCATAGAACAAGAAATTGAACTTTCCTTTCAGAAATAAAAATTGGAAATATGGCATCAAATTTAACCTGAGGACAAACCATAAGAGAATATGAATTTGTAATTAATTTACTAGTTAGTGCCAAGATGGCATTCATAAAAGATTCTATGTTTAAGTTTAGCACTGCTTGAGTGTTTCTGCATACTCACATATTCTTGAGATGTAAGAAGCACTGAAGTGTTTGAAATGTTGAGACTGGAACATAGAAAATGTGTGACAACCAGCTTGACAGGTGTCAGAGATTTCCTTATGAAAGTCTCACTACTTTTTCCCCAAAACTACTGCAAGGAAATAGCATATAGAACTCCTTCAGGAAGGTCAGAACAGATCCTAAGAAAAGGAAGAAAGGGGGATTATGAAAAGAATCTGAGCTAAAAGTGTGCAAAAATCAAGGTTAATCATTCCAAAGACATAATTTTAACATTACAGGTATTTGCTTTTAGTGCTGAACAAAGGTATATGTGTGTGCTTAAGGATGGATGGTGTGCAGGTTTTTAAGGGACTCAAGACATGATTAATGTCTCTGTCTAGTGAGCATGCCACCCTTCAAAATAGCTTGTGCTATTACTACACTATGATTAACCTGTAAGGCAACAGAAAAATAGACTCACACCACATTGCTTTCTATCATTCTCTGAAATCATTTTTTAGAAAGTGCCATAAGAAAAAATTACACTTCAGCTTTGGTTGGTGGGTAGATAGTTCAGTGTGGAGGGTGCAGGTATAGATTATTCAATCTAAATTCTATTCAATGCATCTGTTTTATTATTAGATTATATCTGCTTTTCATATATGATGCAATGTAAAACAATTTTTTCAGAATAATGAATGGAATTTAATTTATGTTAAACATAAAACAATGTTGAGTGTAACAATATTTGACAAGAAATGGCCTTATTACCTTATTTATGTAACTGTAACCCCTCTGACATCACCCTTATAATAACATAATATTAAATCTTTAAAAAGTCTCTAACTCTTATGTTAAAAAGAAACATCAGACCTGAGCACTTAGAGATTTCTTACAATCATTTATTAGGCAAGCATATATTTGTAAAAAAAAAAAATCCAGATTGGGGAAGGTGGAAATAAACAGGTATGGTAACAGGAAAGTAATTTCATCTTTTCTTCCTTAAGAATATTAATCATAATTCTTCATGATACTATAGCATTTGCAAAGAACAGATAAAGCAATGATATAATCCATAGTCCTCAAGGGATTTATAATCTCATTAGAGCATTCAAGCATGAGCATAAACAAATAAATGGCAATAAAATGAAGCCAAGGCTCAATGCCAAGAGATTTCTGTAGACAGTAAGGTTATCTGTGGCATATCAGAGTGATCCATTTAAATATAAATGAATATTTAAATGTACCTACAGTTATATCTATTTTAAAGTTCCTTGGATAGTAAAGATACATATACTGTAGATAAAATTATCTTGAGTAACAAGAAAAAAAATGAAGCTATGTCTATCCAGTGATAACTTAGAGATAGTGGTTTCAGATAAAAGCAGGTATTTAAGTCTTCAAACCACTCTCCAAAAATGATGTAGATTACTTTTGTATAGTAATCAGAGTCAGTTTCTAGTATCACCCAAGAAACAGGTAGAATCCATTTTTAAAGGCTTCTGTTGGAAGTGGCACTGTGGCTTAAGTGGTAGAGTGCTTGCCTTGAGCTGAAGAGCTCAGGGACACCCAGGTCCAGAGTTCAAGCTCAATGACTGACAAAAAAAGACTTCCATATAATAACATATTTATTTCAAAATGTAGACTTGTATTAATACCACTCACAGGGAATATTGTTATAAACACCTCAATCTAAGTGTTGATTTGGATTTATTTTCTGGTGCTGGTACTGGGCTTTATAAGCATGTGTGCTGAGCTTTTTCTGTTGAGGCTGGTACTGTACAAATTGAGCCATACTTCTACTTACCAACATCTTAATGCTTCATATTATTGTTTGCTATTTTCATTTCTCACTCCAGTCAGTTTTTAGAAGTACTACTTTTGACAGTACTATGTAGTTGAGTTCATTTTTCTCCTTAAAGAGTTTGTATCATGGCCACCAATTAATTACTAATAATTACTACTCATTCATGCCATTCAGCATTCTTTCACATCTAGACCTTGTTTCTTTTCACCAACCATATCATCCTCTACATTACCTGAAAATGGTTGTCTGAACAACTTTCCATGTTTGCTGTGAACGATTCTTTATGGTACCATAAATAACTACTACTATCTTTTACTTCTTTTTTTTTTTTTTAATGCTAGTACTGGGGCTGAACTCAAGGCCTAGGTACTATCCCTTAGCAGCCAAGTTTTTCCCCAAGGCTGGCCCTCTACCTACCATTTGAGTTACAGATCCACTTCTGGATTTTGGTGGTTAATTGGAAATAAAGAGTTTCATGGACCTGCTCAGGCTGGCTTTAAGCTTGAATCTTCAGATCTCAACCTCCTAAGTAGCTAGGATTACTGTGAAGATCCATTTGTGTCTGGCTATAGTCTTTCCTCTTTCCTGTTGTCTTTAGCATTCTCATGACATTTAAGAGAGCAGGAGTATGAAGTTATTTGATTTCCTTTTTTTTTCCTAATAGTTCACTGAGGGTTGATGATATTTTTCCTAGACCTTTTATCTACTGCATTTGTGCCCAGAGTCTAGAAAGACAAATAGTTCACATAGTTCATTGAGATAGATTTAGTGCATAATTTTTAGTCTGTTAAGGTTTTGGGTATCTATAACAGAGAACCAGAAATCAGATGTTTTAACAACAACAACAAAAAAAACATTAACGTCTCTGTCCAGAGACTACAAGTTCAAGGTTGAGAGGTCACCAAGTAGGGCTGGTTGCTTCTGAGGACTTGGAAGACAGTGGGCTTTTGGGTATTCCTTGCTTTTATAAAGCTTTTTTGGCCTGTTGCAGGACAATTTCCATCAACACATTTTTTTTAAACTTCATCTAGCTGTCTAAATTTTCTCTATTAATACGACCTTAAACATTTTATTGTAAAATTTCCTTTGATATCTCAGCTTGAAGACTTTACTACTCAACAGAGTCTATTTTTGGATGAGGTGAGCCCAATTCACAACGATCATGTCGATGCAATAATATAGATCAATGGCTATTGAAGAATTTAGTTTGCAGGTTATTTCCTGTGTTCCTATTTTTGCTCTTCCTGAAGTGCTCCTATGACCCTATAACATGCCTATAAAATGTCTTACTTTCCTATTCTTTCCATACCCCTCTTTTAGCATAGACTTAAGAAACACTTGATACCAAGTTTCAATCTTGTTTTACAAAGAAATTGAGTGATTTGAGTCAAGAGGATCTGACAAACTACTGAAACATTTCCACGTTTCACACTGTGTATTTGTTTATGTTCCAGTTAGCTAGGTTCATGGCTCTGAATGATTATCTAATCACATTGCTACACAATATTGCAAAGTAGACGACTGCATAAGCTTTCCATGATCGGTCATCATGGAAAATAGAATCTTGATTCGATGTGGTTCCAGATGGTGGTTTGCTTATAATAGTTCAGATTTAATCATGGTCATTATACAGGAAATGCAAATAAATTATACAACCTTTGTGAGAATTTTTATGTTATTTGCAACTACAGGCTTTCATTAAAGGCAGTCCTTTATGCATTGTAGAGACAAAAGTAGATTTTCTTTAGGATTTAAAAAAATATTTCTGTTATCTTCACCATATGAATAATTTAATTTTTAAAACCAGCACCTCGTAGTTTTGATTGTTATTTACTTGCTGTTCATTGCTTTGAGCATGTCAAGATGCAATATTTTTTTCAATGTTCTTAAACCTGCTCTCCAGAAACATGACAAGTGGGTTAAGATTATTACTAGCATTATCAATTTGTTCTGAGAAAATATTTTAGTATATATTAGTATAAAATCTCTCTAGTTTAAAAAATTATTTATTGAGAGATATAAATTCAGTATGCAATATTTTATGCTAGCTGTCCAGAACCCTGCTCTGTATGACTTACAGAACATTTATTTTTACCACCGAAGTCATAAAAGTTGTTTTCCGTATCCTCCGTCAAACTTAACTACAAGCAAGAAGTAGTAGAGAAATTACCTGTCACATTATTCACAGGCTGGTCCAAGCTACTGTAATACCATAGCCCACTAAGCTAATTTAGAAGAAAAAAAAATGGAAAGAGCTTTTTAAAAGATGGCATTTATATGTAATATATGTAGAAGAGTTTAGGGTTTTGACAGCTTGAGATTGTTTCCTCTTTAAAGAGAATGCATAAAGACTTTGAGTTCTGAAATATGCAGAACTTCTTGAAGGTAACTTTCAACTCCCATTAGCACTTTTCAAAGCAAGTTTCCTATCTATGTGAAAACAATGAGTACAAATAGATGAAATTTGAATGAATGTTTACTTATCAACAATTCAGTCATTGGTTTGAGATTTCAATTCTATGATCCAGTAGAGGAAAAGCACTACTTATGCACGGGATATTTCAGGTATAACTGTTTTATCTACTAATTCCCAAGAGATACTATTGAAAGATTGTGTCTAATTCCTTCTATAGCAAGATATAATATTATGATTGTTGTTTTTGTTTCGTGAGAATGAATTTGTGAATGGGAGTATGGGAAAGACTTGCAAAATTTGAACTTCAGCTTTATTTTCTTACTATCTGTATCCTTTCATGGGTTATCAAATTCCCTTACTGTAATATCCTCATTTTTATAGAATTACAACGATACTGGCACGTCTGCCAAGTGATTCGTGGTTGTGATTGTCCTTTGAAAGTTGTTTAAAACCTCTTGCCTCTGCTACAAACTGCCAGTGTGATGATCTTTCTTCCTTAGTTGTGAAAACTACAATGATCTCCATACACTATCTGGAAAACAAAAATGCTTCCTCATGAGAAACACTTGAATATCTGTTCTATATTTATCTAGCGTCAAAGCTTTGTTCAGTTGCTGGAACCTAGTAAACATTCAGTATATTTTATAAATAAATAGCATTTATATCCACTCTGAATAGCCACAAGAATAAAATGCTTGTCTCTCTCTGTACATGTGCATGTGTGCATATATTTTTTAATATGTGCATACACATGGAAAAAGATGCGTATTTCATATCACTTATCTATTATTCAAAGTAAAGAAAAACATAGCAAAAATAACAAGCTTTGTTAAATTAATTTTCTTTCCTATTATTTTACAAATGACTCAAATTCACAAAATGAACTTTTATTTACATTTGTTTCTATTTAACTCAATTGGCAAAATTGATAGCTAGAGAATAGAATAGAGGAGAAGGAAATATTGTATTTTAGATAACATTCTATGAGTTGTGGCCAGTGATATTTTTTCCTTTATTGAGTCTAAGAAAGATTCCCAAGCAAAAAACAAAACAAAAGAACAACAACAACAACAAACTAAAATGGGAGGTTTTATGTCAAAATGTGAACTCAGGTTTTCAAGTTTAGGTAATTGTTATTTCTTAGTACTAATAATGATAAAACACCCTGATTTTATTTTATTTTTTCTATTTCAAGGTCCCTTTACTTTGTCTAAGCTATGCAATTTAAATAGGTGTTGCTGTCACCATTTTATAGATGGAGAGACTTAAAATAGCCTTATGAAGTGACAGAGCTGGGGAAAATTTCATGGCTAAAAGAAGTTTTCCCATTCCCCCATTATCCCATAACTTCAACAGCAGTCAATTGCCAATCGTTCTGAGAAACATAAATACCATTCTCACTCTTGGCCTTTTCCATCCTTTTAACCTACATACTCACTGTTTCAAGTGACTTAATCCTTCCCAGGTGTTCAAGGTAATTCCCCCTAACAGGATTCGCTAATGCTCTCAGCACATTACTTAAACTAAATAGTGCTTTTAACTATTCCCCTGGACAGTCATTTGGTCCAGTTTTATAGTAAGAGCACACTAATACTGTTAAGGTTAGTTTACAAGTTGAAATACATTTGGGGTTAGATAGATTGTTTGGATGGTTTTATTCCACAATGGGAAGGCCTTACATTCAGGTGGCACTTCCTACCTAGGAAGAACATCTTTATTATTTCCTTAATGGGGTGTTGTTGATAGTGACACCATATTAACAAGCCTAGTACTCCCTCAACCACAGGGCCTGAAATGTGATCCAGGAAAAATCACTGACAAAGAATTTCCACTGGCATGTAGGCAATATGCTATAACATTGATGAAGGCTTTTACAAATAGATTGTCATTTTATTTGAAATCTCCCACATATAAATTATTATTAATTCAACAGTCTCATGACATGACTAATAATCATAATTATAATCAGTTAACCTAGGTTGAAAAATTATTAACTGGTATTAATTATTATGATAATGACCAGCATTTAGACAATGTATACTATTCACCGGGCATTAAATAAAATATGTATATAAAATACATAAATAAATAAAAATGTATATAAATACATTTATATCCTATGAAGAATAAATAACTTTTTAAAACTATGTAAATATTAAGGGTGAATCTAAAGGAAATATTTGATTTCTGGCTATATTTCCTAAGCCCTCATGTCTACTTGTTCATATAATACATTACTGACTGACCTGGACCATGAACCAAGACTACTAGGTTTTTGGTTCCCTACTTGGTCTTTATTTGTGCTAGCATTCAGCTATCTGGATTTGTTCTAAGACTAGATTGACTGACATCTTTCTACTAATTTTTCAGAATCTTGATAGATAATAAACTAATGCATAAATATATTCTAAGTTGCAAGGGCTCTCACTGGGAAAGCTATTTTTCTTCAGTTATATGACTCCAATACTAACTTTACTGCTTATGGCATTTGGTAAGTGCTACTGAATTAATGAATTATTAATTAATTATTCTGCCTTTGAAAATACCTACAATTTACAGCAAATAATAACTTAGCTATGGACATTATATTATACCATATTATGCCAGTACTGAAAAATATTTCAAGAGAGGGATACAAAAGCCCTCAGACCCAGAAACATTTAATATTTTAAACATAATTCTCTTATCTTAAATATTAGTAAGAGTTGCCCTATTTCAATAGACCTATTCTAATATATTATTTCTAAAGTGTTTCATTATCATCGTAAGAAACAAAAAAAAAAAGTTTCAAAAAAACAAAAATAAATAAAATTAAGAAAGAGGCAGATTATCCACAAAGAAATAAGAATAAGCCTAGCATGAGATTTTTTTCCTCAGCATTCAATATGGTAGCACAGAATAGGAACTGTTTTAAATGTTTTCACTGAAAAATTATTTCCAACTTAGAATTACAAAATTAGACAATATATCCATTAGTTGCTTGTGCAAATGAAATTGAGGTTTCTGTTGCATGGACTCTTGCATATGTATTCATAGGAAACTACTTTCAAATAAATCAAAAAGAAAAAAAAGATCAACTATGAATATGAGTGACAGGTGTCTTGATAGTGATCAGAAAGAGAGTTGCTCATGGATGGACTTAGCAGGTATTAAGATATCAGGTATTGATTAATGTAAGGATTCACTTTAACAAAACTTACTTTGATTTTTTCACCTCCATATGCTTTATCTTACTGCCACTACTAAAGCCAAATCAGGAGTTGAAAGCTTTCATAACCACCATCAAGGAAAGCCAACAGAAAATCAAGATTGTATATTTTTAACATGCTCATTACTAGCTTACCTAGTAGCAACATTTCTGTAAGTGAGGCTTTGATGGACCAAAGTGAATTTTTACTTTATTTATTTTTTTTGTGTTGGTCGTGGGGCTTGAACTCTGGGCCTGCGCACTGTCCCTTAGCTCTTCAGCTCAAGGCTATTGCTCTACCACTTGAGCCACAACACCACTTCCGGTTTTCTGGTGGTTTATTGGAGATAATAGTCTCACAGACTTTCCTGCCTGGGCTGGCTTTGAATCGCAGTCCTCAGATCTCAGCCTCCTGAGTAGCTAAGATTACAAGCATGAGCCATTGGCACCCAGCTTGAATTTTTATTTTGACAGTACTCTCCCCCATTATTACATATAGAGTCAATATTGTTAGAGAAAGATTGCTAGCATAGCTGAGTAGACTTAATATCATGGGAATACTTCAATATTTTTTATGAATGAAAATGTTTGGCCAATCTGGCTTGAGTGAGAGTAAGAAATGGGCAAATCCCATAGTCCTTAATATTTAAATTTGAAAAAATAAAAGCCCAGTAGATTATATGCTATTGAAAAGTTTGAAAAATTAAAGTAAGTTGTGAGTATTTTAAATAATTTACACAACAATTCCTAATTACTTTGAAGAATTATCAGTATGATGCTCTCCTGTTATAGCCTGGCTAGATGAAATATTTAAGAGATATCATATTATTATAAAGCATAATATATTCAAAATATGTTTTTATGTTTAAATGTGTGTTCTAAATATGCATTTTTAATTTATATTTCAATTAAAATTTCAATATTCTATTATTATATAATTCTATAATGTCAAATTAGCTTTGTTTTTGTCTTCTGAGGCTGGTTTTAAACTGATTTAAACTGAGATTCTCAAATCTCAGTCTCCATAGTAGCTAGAACTACAGGCATGTACCCCAAGATCCTGACATCTGTTTACTTTTGTTTATTGTTATTGTTTATTGTTCTTTTTCTTATTTTTCTTTTATTTGTTGTTGACTATATTACTATATAATATTTAGTGGTATAGCCAATAAAATAATTCATCATGTAATGTTTGTTACATAACTTAAATACCTTTATTTTATGTAAGAATCAGATTTAATTGTATAGCAGCTACTTCCTTGTTAAGATAAAAGCTATCGATGAAAAGCATTAGATTGGCCCTTGGAGAGATCTGAAAGACCTTCATGTGTCATCTGTTGGGAGTTTAAGACATATCCCTCTGCGCTGAGCACTCTTTTCACCGTATGCTTTTTATTTGCCTTTTGTCCCACAATCTCATTTCAGTCTTAACCAAACAAAAAAACAGAAGCCAACTCTCAGACTGCACACCATTGAATTAAATTTTGTGGCAAATGGACCTTATTTCATTTCAAAGACTTGAACTTGAAATCACTCCCAACAATTTTAAAGCAAATGTCTTTCCTCCTGCCAGCCATTGCCTAATTTAAGCTTCCCATCTGCACTTGCAATTATGATACAGAAAAAAAAAAATCTGTGTTGAACAAAGAGTTCTTTTTTTAAAAATTTCTCTCAGGATAGACCAATATAGGCATAAGGCTAAATGAAGGACAATCTTTTCAGTTTACACCTTAAAATACCTTCTCATCAATTACAAAATGATTTAAATACATGAAGTTTACCTTAAAACACATCCTAATACTATTATTACAAAGGTTTACACACCATTCATATTTAATCTTAAAGTAATTGAAAGTGAAATAATTGATAGCATCTTATAAAAAATGAAAAAATTATCTATATATACAACATACTTATTTATATGACATTTTTATATAACTAGCAACATAAATGTATTCATCCAGTGTTTTCTTACCCCAAGCAATAAAATATCTTTTAGTATTTTTAGATATGGACTTAAAATGAAAAAAATCCAGTTTTATTTTAATAAAATCATTAAATATAATGTGTGTGTGTGAGAGAGAGAGAAACACAGGATATCTGGTAACTTAGAGCAAGTTATAAGTCTGCAGCCTTTTACTGATATAAAGAGTGTCAGAATCTGCCATTTAGGCATTTTTAAAACTCTTGCAATGCTCTTAATAGATTGAAAATGAAAAGGGAATCATACTTTCTCCCACAAAGATATTTATTGTCCCAGGGAAAATTGAGGTCAGTTGATGAAGTGGGTACACACACACACACACACACACACACACACACACACACACACACACACACACACACACACACACACACACACACAATGTTGGGCTTTATTCCCTAACACATAAATTCTACACCTTCCAGAATCTCCACCCACTAAGACCAAAACCAGAGAGTTGATTATACAGTTTTCTATCTTCATCCATAAATTATACTTTCAGTAGAGCTATATGACTAGAATAACTCCATTGTATATGCATTTACCACAGTAATTACAGACACAGAACTTTTGATTTAGGAAAATTGCTATGCTCCTTAGAATCTCACAGTATTGGTCAAATTTACCATTATTTGAGAGAGAGAGAGAGAGAGAGAGAGAGAGAGAGAGAGAGAGAGAGAGAGAGAGAGAGAGAGAGAGAGAGAGAGAGAGAGAGAGAGAAAGAGAGAGAGAGATAATAGGAAGGAAGGAAGGAAGGAAGGAAGGAAGGAAGGAAGGAAGGAAGGAAGGAAGGAAGGAAGGAAGGAAGGAAGGAAGGAAGGACGGAAGGAAGGGAGGAAGGATTGATTTTTAAGCCAGTGTTCATAGATAGGTATGTATCTAAGTTTTTATATCTATATACTATTTGTGAATGTGTATTCAGGTATACTTTAATGTTACTAATATGAAATTAGGAGAACTGCAATTCTGATAGCCTGAAAGTTTCTCTCCAGAAGATACATATTTAAAAGCCTTCTAGTGTATGTATAATACCTACTAAGAACATAAGTCATTTGATTAGGCCAATAAGGATCATGGAGTTCAAAGATGAGCAGAATCTGGAAAGAGTACTTGGAGCTGGGCTTTATGGCATCGGTTGATATCTATTATGCAATGGAAATAATGTAGTTAAGGGCTTGAATGAACATCCATACAGTGATTCAGAAATGTTCTGTGTCCTCACTGTGCTATAGAAACTAAAAAGAGGTTGCAAGGACAGACTGGGGCCGAGCTGTGAAACCATACATTGCCCTATTGTTTGTGACTAGCTTTCTTCGCTTAGCTTACTGTCATCAAGGTTCATCCGTGTGGTAGTGTACGTGGAAATTTCCTTTCTTTCTGTATCCCCCTGCATTCAGAGTCCACCTTTTGCTTAATTAATCATCTGTAGATAGACATTTAGGTGGACTATTTTCAGTTGTGTGACTCGTGCTGCAGGGAGTGCAGATGTACAAGTATCTGTAAAAATCCCTGCTTTCAATACATAGGAATGTGTGTGGAGGCGGAACGGCCGCATCCTGAAGGAATTCCCTTGTGTGGGCAGTCTTAGAGCCACTGCGCTGTTTCCCTCTCCTATTCCAATTTCACCCTCATGCCATAGTTACACTGCGCACTAAGTGTTAGTTCTCCACCTCCTTGCCAACACTTGTTATTTTTCTATTTGTTTGATAGATAGATCTCACTCTACTGAGTGTAAAGTGGTGTGACATTGTGATTTTTTTTCTTTGACTTCAGAGCAATAAAATTTCAAAATGAAGTTTGATCTTACCTTCATTCTACTACCTAATAAAATAGTCTTCATTTTGAGCTTAGTTTTTCCTTATGATAAGAATAAGAGTATATATTCTCAGGTGAAACACTATACCTTTCTTGAGGAACAGATTCTTTATACAATGAAGTAAAAATGTAAATGTTTAAGCATACAAATATCCTTGTCAGGTCTGTATATTAGAAAAGGTAACCTAATATTAAAAAATAATACGGGCAAAGACTATGAAGACTCATTAATAAGAAAACTGTAATAGTCCAGGCGAGAGAGAATAAATGTAAATACAGGACAGCAATTGTAATCTGTAATCCTAGCTACTCCCTGGAGGCTGAGATCTGAGGATCAAGGTCAAAGCCAAAAGCAGCAGGAAAGCCCAACAGACTCTTATCTTAAATTGTTATCTTATCTCTGGGTAGTTAATTAAGCTACCAGAAAAAGCATCAATTGGAGCTATGGGTCAAGAATTAGCTTTGAGCAAAAAAGCTCAGGGGCAGCTCTCAGGCCCTCACAGGAGTTCAAGCCTACACACAGACACAAAACATTTTCTATCAACATATAGTCAGCTAAAATACATATACCATGTACAAAATAGCCTTGTTGTCCCCATACTGAAAATGCTGCTAAAAATCTTCCTGGTGGTGCAGGATTTCCTGACAATACAAGGCTGACCTCTTCACTCAAGTTTGTGAATCACTTTGTACAACCTGTTCTTAATCCCTGTTACACTTAGCCCCAATTTACAACAAGCAGAATATGGTAGAAAACACAGCCAACATGTTTTCTCCTGGACCTCTAAGCAAAGTGTCAGAGAAGAGCAAAGCAGTTTCAGTTCACCACTTACTCTCTCTATAAACAAGTTGGAGGCAGAAACACTTAAATTTCAGCCTCCTCTTTGCCTGTCAGGGTGATTTTGTTGGGTCAGTGCAAATTCTTAATTGGACAAGAATTTGAGTTGTTTATGATGGTCTTTTTTTTTGAAATGTTTTTATACCCATAGCAAACAGTGAGAAATGAGTAGTATAAAAGCTGTTGAATTTCAGCTCATTGAATGAATATATATATATGTATATATTTATACATATGTATATAATTACACAGAGGAAGCAAGTTTATTGTGAAGTCTTGAACATGAAGAACGTTCTGGTTTTAAGTTCAACATTTTTCAAAGGAGAGTTCCATTAAACTTAGATTACATATTTTTCTCAATTTACAATGTCTTCATTTGTAAAGATTAGACATAAATATTGTTAGAAAAATTGAAGTAATGACAATATAAAAGAAGCAAAAAATACAGTTCTATATACATTTCTTTTTGTTTCAAGGCTTCTCTTGGGATGGTTTTGTTCTTCCTAGTATCTTACATAGATGTAATATGCATTTATACTTATACTTATTTTCTACGCTCTACTAACTTAAAGCACTGTTCCAGTGATCATGTAAAATCACACTGTTATGATTAAAAAAATTTTCTTGGCATTTGGGTCATCTCTGACAGGTTCACATACACATAAAAATAGAAACAGTCTACATTTTGTTGGCAAAGGAAATAGACTCTATAGGGGAAAATGTTATAAAGCTCTCAGTATATTATATAACTGTTCTTTTCATGTATTTATTTCCAAGAATAAGAAAACATCATTATTGATGTTATAAAATCAGATAACAGCTACCATGTAGTTAAAGTTGATTATGAGCTAGAATCCATGAAATATTCCCCATAATGCTTCTTTTCAATCATAGTTCAAAAGAGGGAAGGAAGGACAGGGACTTTGAGGTCAATCTTATCATCCCAATCTTATGATTCTAAGCGTATAATGTAATTTTTTCCGCTCTCTAGGTGATTTTATGCTGTAGCCACAATTGAGAAACATGTAGGTAGAAGCAGAAGAGACATTGACAAGGGGAAAATATACAAAACACATATCAAATCTAAAATGTAAGAAATTCAGAATTAAGACACATTGATTCAAAAATAGTGCAATATTTGAAAGGTTTTGCTTAAGTCACCACAGCAGTGACAATGCCTGAATTAAAAATCTTATCTTTTGATTATTTCTCTCTACCCAGACATGTGACCCTGTGTCTGGCCATTCTATGGCCCTGTGCCCTGTAGACAGATATGCATTTTTCATTTAATGGATGGTACATTCACCTACTTTACATCATGCAGTACCCACCAAAAATAGATGTTTTGTTAAAACATTTTCTCCTTTCATTCTGTTTAACAAGGTAGACCAGTCCCAATTTTCCCACATCTATATTTTTGAATGTTTAAAAATTTCCAGAAGATGTAATTTATAGCCAGCAGTTCATCTGCAAAAGGAGTCTTATGCTGTCTATACATGTTATTTATTGGAAGGTAAATCCATTCAAAAGAGAGACAGAGCCTGCAGGGCAGAGTGAAGAAGTATTTTTATTCTGCATTTCTTTTTATCTTCTCTCCCAGAGTTTCTTTCTCGTTCATGCTTCCCTAGACTCTGGCATGCACCTTGAATGCTAAATGAGATGATCCTTTCAATGTTTTTTCGGCAGTTGGGCAGGGGTGCAGAATCTGGGAACAGTAATTCATTCAAATATGGGTTCAATTAACAATACTGAAGAGATTAGAATGAGTCAGAGTCAAGGAAATCCTAATGTTGGTTTATCTCTCCCGTCACAAGTTTTTGCATGTCTGTGCCATGCCAAGTCTAACTAGCCTCCAAAGTGACAGCATCATGAAAACGCCAGAGCCTCCATTTTGCCTCTATGTTTAGTTTAGATTTTGTATTTAGCGTTTTAGTATTTAGATTTTGTCAATATTATAGCCTATGGTTACTTCTACAATATTTGCAATACAAAATAAATGCTTATGTGAGCCACACTCTCTCGTCACCGCCATAATGCACATCTTAAAATATCATCCTGTGTATCCAAGGCCCATCTTCCTTTGTTCTATTAGTGCTGATTGGTACTTCAGCATCTTTCTCTGTGGAGCCAGTTTGTCTTCAGGATAGCAGTGGACAGTGACAAGATGGCTAGATAGAGTGAGAGCGCATGCCATGGAAGGCATGTTTGCTGTGGCAGGCCTATTAACCCCCACAGCTACTGAAACCTGACTTGCATCTCAGTAACATGACACAACTGAGCTGGCCAGAAACAAACAAGCATACAAAAGTTCCCACACATATTGGGAACCAGCAAGGTTTGGGAATCAGTACTGGGAATCTTTAAGGTTATTTATTAAAAGGAGTCCAATGGAAAAGGATATGGAAATAATTTTCAAGTTAATATATACACATATAATTTATTGATTCTGTGTATGGCATTAATCTATTAAAGATATGGGCTGCATTTACATGGATGCATCTATTTAATTTTTATCCTTTGCATACAACTTACACTGTGCTTGTGAAAGTATAGTTTTTCTATTTGGGGAACATTCATATTTCTATTATACATAGTTTTTTTTTTATCTTATTAAAGTATAAAACCAAGGGCTTAGAGCTTGCTTGGCAGGTGACCTATCATTGAAGATCTAGTCCCTATTTCTTTTGGCCTTGGTTACTTTTGAGATATGTCCCGACTTTTTCTCCATGCTGGCCTGAATGGTAATCCTTTACTTATGACTTATTTATTATTATCACTGTTATTATTTTTTTTTGCCAGTCCTGGGGCTTGAACTCTAGATCAAGTCTCTCGGAGCTTTTTTTGGCCAAAGCTAGCACTCTATCACTTGGTCTTTATTATATCTGAGATGATAAGTCTAAAACTGATCAGTTTTACCTATCAAAGTTGAAAGGTAAATTGCTGAATCTTTTAATTTTTTTTTTTTGCATTGTGAGTGGATTATTTAATTATTTATGCCAGTGCTCAGGCTTGAACTCTAGGCTTCTGATTTTTCTGTCAAGGTTGGTGGTTCATCACATAAACAAGACTCTACTACTAGCTTTATTTAGTTAGTTGGAGATAAGAGTCTCATGGACTTTTCTGCCTGAATTCAAGCATTGATCCTAAGATCTCAGCTTCTTGAGTAACTAATATTACAGGCATGAATTGTTGGCACCCAGGTAGATGATGCTCTGGTAAACAATTTGGAGATTTGTAAAAAAACATGATTTGTAAAAAAAAAAAACATGAACTAACAATATGTTAATAAAAATAAATGCTGTTCAGCCTGGGAAGGTGGCTCAGTGGTAGAGTGCTTGCCTTGTATGCATGAGGCCCTGGGTTTGATTCCTCAGCACCACATAAGCAAAAAGAAAAAAGCAGGAAGTGGCACTGTGGCTCAAGTGGTAGAGCGCTAGCCTTGAGCTGAAGAGCTGAGAGACAGCACCCAGGCCCAGAGTTTAGGCCCCACGACGGGATCCAAAATAAATAAATAAATAAAAATAAATGCTGTTCTCCTCATAAAGGCTTCGAAGTCAGTCTCTCCTTAGTAAAGTTTTCAGTCTCTCCTTAGCTGCCTCACAGACCTGTTCTCCACAGTGGGTAAATTTGTAGCTTTTTCCCACTCTCACAAGTTTCTTGAGATGTACAAAGTCATTCCTAAATGTTATTTTCAGTCCTGAAATACTAATTCTAAAGGACAGGGTAGAAAATGATTTTTTTTTTGCTAGGAGTCAGTGCCTCATGCCTTTGCCCATAATCAGGCAAGTTTAAGAGGCTAAGATCCTAAGAATCTCAGTTCAAAGCCAACCTGGAGAAAAAAGGCCCTGAAACCCTATTTTCAAAATAAAAAGCAACAGGCCCAGCTGGAGGAATGGCTCAAGTGTTAGAGTACAATTCAAGAAAGCTGAGCCAGTGCAAGGTTCTAAATTCAAACCCTGGTACTGGTAAAACAATACTACTATATTTGTTATTTCTAACATTACTTAAAAGTTTATATTTGTTGAGATTATACAGTATAATTTTACTATATTAAGAATGAGTACATTATCTTAATTTAAGAATAAACAAACACAGAAGGATATCTTATGTAAGTAGCTTTCTTAGTAAATTAAGAAGTGAGAATTGTTTTGTGAACAATACACAGGCCGGTAGCCTATTATTAGAGAAGAGGGATAATTATGTGAATAAGACCTAAATTATCATTTGCTCAACTGGATTGCATGTTTTGGATATTGCCGGATACAATGGCATAAGCAGTTTTGTTCCTGCAGTTGGCTAACATAAGAAAAGAACTTCGTTTTATAAAAATTGGTATGTGATGAATTTTGTTGTAGTAGCTTCTATCCTCATATTCTGTTGGAGATAGTTTATGTCATTGAGCTGTAATGAAAATTTGACAATTTTTAAATCAAGCACAACTTTACCAAGTATCTTTTCTAGCAGGTTCTCCTATGAATTACAAAATAATACTGTTTCCATGCTGTAAAATACAGGTACAGATTTATAAAACTGATAAATGTATGTGGTTATGGTTTTCTGTTATTAGAGTTCAAATGCAGAATTTTTATTTTACAAAATAATGGGCTTCATTATGACATTTTCATACATGGATACAATGTATGTCAATCATACTCACGCCTTACTCTATTTCTGTGACCCTCCGACTCATTCTTCACCTGGTAGAACATAGTCCTTTCTAAAAGACCATGTCTTTGCTTGTTGTTTTTTTTTTTTTTTTTAGAAATCTATTGTTTATATATGAGAAAATGTGACATTTATCTGAATTTGGCTAATTTTACTTAAAGTGGTGTTTTTTACCTTATTCCTCTCTCTACAAGTAACAAAATATTCTTCTTGTTTATGGCTGAATAGTATTCCATAATTTTATTTTTATTCAACCATCTATTGTTGGGAATCTAGAAAGATTCCATAACTTGGCTATTACTTAAACAATTTGACAATTATTTTTCAAGTGAACTATGATAATAGTATAGTTTCTAAAATGTTATTAAGAAAAGCAAATCAAACTTCCTCATTCTCTGTTTAAATTCCTAATGATAATTTGTTGATTAGTAATAATGTAGGCTCTAAACATGCCTTTGCTTTAATTTCCCCGTTGGCCTTCTAATACTTCATGTACTTGATACTTACCAGGTAAAATCCTTTAAGTAATTAGCATACACCTCAGTGTCCAGCTTCAGAACAAGATGTTATCAGCCTGCTCTTGTTCTTGCTTTTCATTTTGCTTGAAATGTGGACTCTTCTCACTACATCTTGGTTTTCAAGATTAATCTCAGAATGTATTTCTCTCAAAAGCTGCTTCCCAGGCCTGCAATCTATCCTTCAGGATTAACACCTTGTGTTTTCACATTTATGTGTATCACTCATTTCATGTGAAGCCAGGTTCCCCTCTTCCTGCCTGGAGAAAAGGCTTGCACCTTGGGATGTAATATGTGCTTTTAGTGTTAAAAGAGTGACACATTTTGCTATTAGTAAGAAATCCATTCTCTACATGCACACACACGTACACACAGACATAAAACACACACATATGTATGTATGTGATTGACTAAATTGTACTGTCTCTCACACAAATTTATGAATCTCTTTGTCTACTTATGTCATTGTGTCTCTCTTGTTTGTCCAGTTCATTTGCTCCATCATTGGGTTGTACTTTTCTTTGGAAAAGTGCAGATTCTCACATATATTAACTAAACCTTTGGAACTGTGACAAATGCGAGGAGAAAAGATGAGAATATTTAAGACATTTTCCAACACCTCACAGATGGCTATGTTACTTTTATCAGTCAGATGTTAAGCCATTGCCTTCAGTTGATTGGTTTGTTGATGAATTATTAGTTACTATTTTGAATTTTTGACCTCAAATAACACTGTAAAAATTCTCCAGGATATCCTAGGCAATTTTGAGCAATACAAAGCAACCGCTATCTCTTCTGTATTGTGTTTTTAATATCATAAAAAACACTAATCAAATAAAAATTTCAAAATATCAATGTAGCAATTATGAGTATTGGATTAATATGTGAGTATTTAGTCAACAACTACTATATGACAGCTATATTCTAGGTGATTTGCTTATTGTATTCTTATTTAATTATGTTGTATTTTATTATTGGAAATACTGTTACAAGAGGATATTCCATTAATGTATAAATAACGTATTGTGCAATAGTACTTTGGAAGCCCTGCTCAAACTTGCAACACAAAAACTGAGTGCCAGAAAACTAAGCTGTCTGCTCTGTCACAATGGGAGTAATGGAGCCATATTCTTGCTCAGACCCAAAGCTACAGTTTAACTTACACAAGAGGTTGGCAAGAATTATCCCTCTTGACTTCCTTATTCTTTCAGAGCTGGATGGGATAACTTAATGCTTGCATAGTGTGTTACGGAAATTGAAGAAGACTTCTCCAAGCATAAGTATTGAGTAAGCTCAAATGGCATTAACTTTGAACCTGCAACATTCCTAAAGTTACCTTATTATTATGAATTTGCAAAGTTATCAACTTATGATCTGAAAAATAATATGTCATCTCTGAAATGTTTGTGGTAGTGTGTGTGTGTGTGTGTGTGTGTGTGTGTGTGTGTGTGTGTGTGTGTGTATCTGGGGCTTGAACTCATGGCCTAGGTACTATTACTGATGTTTTGCTGAAGGTCATGCCTCTACTACTTTAGCCACACATCCTCTCTAGGTATTTTTCGTGTTTTTAATTGGAGATAATATTCTCATGGATCTTCACGCCTGGGTTGGCTTTGAACTGTTGAGTAGTTAGGATTTCAAGTTTCAGATAATAGTGCTAGGCAGTGATATTTTTTAAGAGCTTGTTTTTATTTTAAAAAAGAAACAAAAAGCTGAAATCTCTCTTTGATTGATTGGTTGATAAAGCAATCACAGCAAGTGACTCAAAGGTAAGGTATTTGGTCAGATTAGAAAACAAATCTTGGTAACGTTTTAAGCCTACAAGTTCAATGTTCTGTCAAAGTTTCATCAGACATGACCCACTGCTTGAAAAGTAGAACATTGACATCTTTTTAATTTTACTGTCATTAAATGTGGATTGGGCCCAAACCAGAATAACTGATCATTTTCCAGTAAAAATTAAGAAATGATACCATTACAAACCATCTAAAACTGCTGGATACTGGTGGCCCATACTATAATTCTAGCTAATCAGGAGGCTGAGATCTGAGGATCATGGCTTGAAACCAGCACAAGCAAGGCAATTCATGGAACTCTTCTCTTCAACTAACCATCAGAAAGCCAGAAATGGAGACATGGCTCAATTGGTTAAACACTAGCCTTCAGCACAATGCTAAGCTAATTCATCCAGGCCTTGAGTTCAAGCCCCAGTACTGGCTTACAACACAAATTGTCTCAAAGTTGATTTTCTTTTTCATATTTAATGTACAAAGGATACAGCCTGCCTGTGATGGAGGTTGAGTTATTCTTTGAGGTGGACCTAGATAAAGTCTTTAGGGACAAATGCATCCTGTATAGTTTTCTACCCACTGGGAATGAATTATAAGTTCCTTTATAAAATATCTATCCAATTAAATAGGATTTTGTTTTACTGAATTACAGAATTAATTTGCTGTCTTTCTTGATTTCTAAATTAATAAATGGAAGGAATGATTAACAAATGCATTTAGCTGAAGGAAAACATTGTCCCAAATTAAAGACATTGAAGGATTCTTTAAAATTTAATCTGTCTATAGTCCCTAGGTTACAAAGAGAAAAAAATATTTTTTTCATTCAGTCTGGTAAGGAGAAATACATAATTTCCCAGGGATATCTTAGAATATTAATATGAAGCCATTCATATATGGTTAAATGAGGACAAGAAAAGGGCTGAAGGGTTGAGAAGGTTTTAAAAACTAGACATTTCCACAAAGATATCTTTCTGATTTCTCCACAGTTAATATCTACTTTGGACTTAGTATTGGATAAAAAAAGGTTTAAGATAATAACATAAATAATATAACAAGTGGTAAAATTGTAATACTGATTGCTATTTCAGGTTTAATTTTCCTGGATGGTTTTAGCCAGATTATGAAATAGGAAGTAAATTCTATGAATTTAATATCTTCCTACTTCTAAAGAAAGGACTTTGAAGTGATAAATACGTCTTGCAGGATTTGAATAATGCATTTGTTTCTTCTTAACACAATGTTTAGATTCTTTGGACCTTAATTTTAAGACCTTCAAATCCTTCAGTTTTTTTCACAGCTGATTAAGTACAATCCTGAGAAAAACACCAACTGCCCAATAGGATGTTTCCCAGTAGGTGAACAAGCTTTGGCCTCAGAGATAATCTGTTAAATTGACTTCAGACCTTACCAGAAACCACATTGAAACATGAAGTCCTCTTTGCTCAGCCAACTTCTTCTTTATGACAAGATCTGAGAAACTAGTAGTCCTTTTTCTGCCTTCAATGTCTTTGTGAAATATAATGACATAGAAATATTGAGTGTGGCACCCAAACCACATATAGCCAAGATACATTCATGGAATTGAGACCTTTACAAAAGAACAAAATATGTCAGCAGAGTTGGTAAGATAACTGTAGCTCTGAGCTCTGACCTGTCCTTTCTCCATCCATACTGGCTCTTCTTGGACCCTTAATCTAAGTGATAACAACTAGTTTTAGAACATCCTTTTATGTCACCAAAGAAAGGAAGGAAGTTTGAGAGGACTCAGGTAACCTTAGGGCAACATCCTCTCATGTCACCAAAGAATGGAGGAACTTGAAGAGAAAATGGCACTCAGCTAATCTCTCATTCACTGGAGGTTACAGGCCTCCCTACTTTGTTTCCTAGACAGTAGGGATTTAGATTTGCATCTTCTATTTCAGGATTTGTGTGCAAAATCCACCATCTTTGGAGGAGTTAAAATTTCATATATTCTGGCTGAAAAACTGAAGTGTGGCATAGTATTTTCTGCTTAGATAGAAAATTATTGACAAAGACATAAGATCAAGGCAAGAAAAGAATTTCTTTACCCCAAAGTAATATATATATATATATTATAATCATGTATGAAATTTATATGACACAAACATAGGTTGTACATTTTGCGTCCCTGAAAGGATTATCAAGCATGAATAAGTGTTGGAAGCTGAGTGGCTCATAACTGTACTCCTACCTACTTAGGAGTTTGAGATCTGAGTGCCATGGTTCAAAACTAAACTAGGCAGGAAAGTCCATGAAACTACAAGTTAACCAGCAAAGAATTGGAAATGGAGGTGTAAGTGTGACTCAAATTGTAGAGTGCTAGCTTTGAGTAAAATTGCTGAATGAGTTCATGCCTCAGCACACAACACACACACACACACACACACACACACACACACACACACACACACACACACACACACACATATATATACATACACAATGTATGAGTAAATCTTATACTGTATGATAACTTACATGCTATATGTGCAAAGGATGTATTTTGAAATTTTGAAAAAGCACAGATACTTCCTGTTGCTATATAGCTTCAGCTTCACTGCTTTGTCAAGAGATTTAAAATCATTTTGCCTCAGTTTATTTACCTATATAATAGTGGTAATATTATTTTCATAGCAATTTAATAAAACTTAGTCAAGCTGGTATGGTGGTACTATTAGCCATTATTCATAATATGAAATTACATTTACCATCTATTTCTCAGAGTGAGGCTAGTATCGTATCCTGCAATTAAGATCTGTCTATGTATGGATATTCTGTCTACTGTGTGGAATATCTGTTAAGATGCATATCTTTTGTACATCAGTGGTTCTTTCAGAAATTTCTACACCCACATATACTCTCCCTGTAATCTTCTCACACAAAGCAGGTATGCAAGAATCTTTGAAACAATCAGAATATTTAATTTTTATTATTAACTGGTACTTTTGCTTAAAAGGTTTAGGAAGTCTGCATTAAATTACAAGGTCTCTTTTGCAACCAGATTATCCTTAAGTGTTGGGAGAGGATGACCTTCTGCTAAGTAGTATTTAGCATATATATTGAAAAATCTGTTAATCCACCAACCAATCATAGAGTCCGTATTATCTTGACATTTGTAGCTATTATTTCTCTAGTATTTGGTAAGTGTTCTGTTTATTTTTTATTGTTTTTAAGTCATGAAATTGCCCACTAACCTTGTAAGGTTGTATTTCTGAAGCCATCGAATGGTGGAGCTGGATCCTAGATTGTGAGTTTGAATGTTTAGACAAATTCACTTCTGACACAGAGTGTGTAGAATTTTTAATAAATTCACTAAAAATCAATTTTTTATCTCTGAAACTTGCATGATGAGAAGCCTGAAAGGATTTAATAAGTACTTTTCAGATTTTAATCTCCTAGGACAATTGAAATGAATTATAAAATAAAATTCAGAGACCAACATAAAGTACCAATTTTTAACCTTAAATATAAGGTTATTCAGACAAAGAGAATTTAAAAAAAAACACAATCCATTCTCAACACAATTTATAAGATAAAAACAATACTCTAATGTCAGGGTATTGGATAACCCTTTGCTTAGGTTATATTTAGTTTTATAAAGGAATCTGCATTGTCCTTGTATTCTTAGGCTGTTTTAGGCCCAAGTATGGTACTACTTCATCAACTGGTATTTGATAATCAATGGGCTCAAGATCAGTTAATGAGCTCTGTGCTCAGATTACCAATGGGTAAATGTGTTTCTTTAGGCAAATTTCTTCTCCCTCATCAGTTTGTTTCTTTCATCTATGAACTTAGAAAAATAATAACTCCTTGGGGGCTGGGAAGGTGGCTCAGTGGTAGAGTGCTTGCCTTGCATGCATGAGGCCCTTGGTTCGATTCCTCAGCACCACATAAGCAGAAAAAGCTGGAAGTGGGGCTGAGGCTCAATTGGTAGAGCACTAGTCTACAGCTGAAGAGCTGAGGGACAGCGCTCAGGCCCAGAGTTCAGGCCCCACGTCCAACAAAAAAAAAAAAAGAAAAGAGAAAAAAAAATAACTCTTTGACAGAGTTGTATGGATAGATATTTCTAAAAATTGAATTAAAGATTTGAAGGGCATGGGTTGGGTTGAGATAGACTGGGAGGAGAGAATGATGAAAAGAGTGATGTTGATCAATGTGCATAGTCCTGACAAACTGACATGTTGAACTGAAACCCATTTGTACAACTACTTAGAGATAATTAAAAAAGAATGTTGTATGCATTAGCTAATAAATCTTGTGATGACTTTATGTAAAGAAAACCTATACTCATTCTACAAATAAGTGAGAAAATTTAGGCACAGACAATTTAATTTGTCATATACCACATAGTCTATAAATACTGTTATATATTCAATCATTATTAGTAATATGCATCAATTATTTATGAATATTTGTAATATTATAGAATAGTATAATACATTGCACATTTATAGGTGCCAAAGAGTATATTTTAATAAGGTATATGAAATAAATATCTAAATATTCAAATCAATATAGAAATATTTGCATTTAACATTAGTGTATATATTCTATGCTTACTTATTGCATTTATATATGTTAATTGGTGATCTTATCATTATTGTTATTGCTTTTTTGTGCTGGCACATAGTGCATGCTGCCACTTGAGCCACCAAGTCAGACATTTTGCTTTCAGCTCATTTTTGTCTAGGCTGGTCTCAAACACAATCCTCTTACTTCACTTCCTGAGAATCTAGGCACACAGGTTTGTAGCAGTATCCTGGGCCTGTTTGTGAAACAGTCTCCATAACTTTACCTGCTTCCTGATTAGTTGGGATTACAGGTGTCATCTCTAAGAAATGTAGTCCCTGTACTCTCCTGAGCCTGTGCTGTTGTTTGCTCCTGGCCTGCTCCTGACCTGCTGGTGGCTCACACTTGTAATCCTAGATATTCAGGGGCAGGAGATATGAGGATAGTGGTTTCAAGAAAGCTGGGGTAGTAAAATCTATGAGACTTACCTTCAATTAATTACCCCTCACCCATCTACCCCAAAACAAGCAGCAAGTGGGGCTGTGGCTCATGTATTAAAGTGCTAGCCTTGGACACAAAAAGTTCAGGGACAGTGCCCTGGTCCTGAGTTCGAACTCCAGGACCTGCACAAAAAAAGTAAAATAAAATGGACTGGGAAGGTGGCTCAGTAGTAGAGAGCTTGCCTTGCATGCATGAGGCCCTGGGTTCGAGTCCCCAATACCACATTTGCAGAAAAAGCTGGAAGTGGCGCTGCGGCTCAAGTAATGGAGCACTAGACTTGAGCTAAAGAGCTGAAGGACAGCGCCCAGGCCCAGAGTTCAGGCACCATGACCAACACACACACAAACACATACACAAAATAAATAAAATTTAAAAGAAGTAAAATTAAATAGTACTGATAAAAATCTCTCAAAGTTTATATGATTAGGAATATAATCATGAGGTAGATGGATCAAAGGTAAGGTTATAACCATACTAAGATCTCAAACCATTCTTCTCATTCTCAAGTGAGGAATTAGAGCCAGGTAGACAAGGTTAAACTGCTCACAGTACAGGAACCTGAAAATGTGTGCAAATACACACAAGCTTAGCTTATTTCTTTCTGTGTCAGTACTGGGGCTTGAACATGGGATCTGAAATCTGGCTTTAGCCTTTTCAACTCAGGCCCAACTTAAGCCACAGCTCCACATCCAATATTTTGCAGGTTAGTCGTGGATATCAGTCTCAGATTTTTCTGCCTGGTCTGCATTGAACCTTGATTCTCAGCTCTCAACTTTCTGAGTAGCCAGAATGGCAGATGTGAGCGAACAGTGTCTAGATGCATAGCTGATTTCTACTATTGAATTTCTAGAAACTGTGCATATTTGTAAAAGCATTTAGTTACTTAAGTAATCCATGCTTTACTTTGTGTATTTGAGTTGAATTAAAAATCTAAATGCATTTCCCATGCCTAAGATTTGGCAACTAAATAAATAGGAGACTTTAAATAGGTACTTTGAATATTTTCAATAAAGTTAATCCTACGGAATTTCCTAAAATCTGAAAAAAATATAATTAAGATATAAAACGAGTACATTCAGAAAATAGTGTTCTAATTGTGTTCTACATTGGGCGCATGTGTGATTCTACTTTCTTTAAAGTCCTCCTTATCTAAGGGTTTTTCCCTACTGAATTGTGATATGAATATTATGTTTCAAAGATCATAGCCAGAATTACCTTTTCTTGAGTCCAGCAAAGTATGAATGTCAGTGTCATTCAAAGGTTGCAAGTGTTTGAATTTCATAGATTGAGTTTAATTACTGATCTGTGGATTTTCTGATTGCAGAGAGGAGAATTTTGCAATGATTGAAGCCCACATGAGACTTCCTAGTTTCAGTTTTAGTGAGTCTAAGCAGGGGGTCTTTGATTTTATCCTTTAAACTGTACTTAGTGCTTGTGCTGCTAAGGAAAGTAGACGAAGGCTTGGAGGAAACTGGGACAAAAGCTAAAGAAGTCATCCTTACTAACTTATACATGCTGATTCTTGCTGGGGCTCAAGAAACGTTAGCCATGTGTAGCAAGCATGGAATAAGAAGAAAACTGTGAGTTATGCGGTTACATAAACCTGGCTTTCACAGCCAATAATGGTGTGGTCTTGAAACAGCACTTAAAACTTACTGGTTTTAGACTGGTGCTGGTGAGTCGTGTCTTTAGTTCTAGCTACTCCGGAGGCTGAGAACAGAAAACCGAACAGAAAACAAAAATCTAGACTGGGCTGGAAATTTTGTGAACATTATCTCCAACCACCAGCAGAAGTTCAGAAGTAGAGCTGCAGCTCAAGTAATAATGTGCCAACTTTCAGAGAAAAAACTAAGGGATAGTGCCCAGGTCCTGAATTCAATCACAAGTACTGGCACAAACAAACGTACAAAACAACAGCTCACTGGTTCTCATTTTTAAAGAGAAGGTACCCTGTGGATGTCCATGTGATTAAATTAGGTGATACATGTGGAATGGAAGCACTGGGGTCCAGCCCTGGGTTGTGGATGCACCACCATTATCCCGTTAATTCTAGGTAGGTGCATTGACTACCATTTAGGGAGCTAAGAGCTGCAGAGTGGATCTTCCTCATTCATAATCCCTCCAATCAAAATATTTTGCTTTCTTATATGAACAATTTCAGTTAGTTAATTTGGAATACTTCGAGATGTTAAGTCTGGACCACATGGCAAGTCCGCAAAGTTGTCATTAACACTGGGCAGACTTTCTCACAAATGTGTTATCAATTGTGAGGAGAAATGGGAAGAAGAACAAGAACTATATTTTGATGAACATCTAGTAGCAGTAGGTACTATTGTCATTTGCTGACTCATGGTCCTATTATTTAAACTGAGACTGTGCTGCACTAGTCACAGACGTTACTTTGGATTTATCTCAGTATTAGTAGAGAGTAGGGAGTCTAAATTGTCCAGAATTGTTTAATATATGGTAATAAAGTTATGTTGGTTTCAATCCTCATCAATTACTTCCAAATCTAAAATTCCAGAATTTTTCTCTTCAACACTGACTGATATACTCCAAAATTATCTGCTCTGCTACTGAGTGTCTCTAATATCCAATAAAATACAGTTTAATTCTTCATTTGAAGTCCTTTTTGATGCAGAGTACTTCAACATTTCCTTTCTCACAATAGTCTTCAGAGATATTATCCACCCATGTATTTATAAATCTATCATCTTTCTACCCACATGTATCCCGTCCCTAGATAATGGTTTTCTGTACATACAACCTAGAGGTTTTCAAGTGAATCCTATATTTATAATATAAACAATATCCTTTATGCTGATAATGTTGAAAACTCCAAAATTATTGATTTATATTATAATCTTGTTAGTATTCATGCTTTTTACATCATGAAACTTGACTAAATCTGTCAGAAATGGATTAGATTATCTCTGATTTATTTCAACTGTCTAATGCTAAGATTCTGATACTATGTATTATGTCTCAATTGGCAACCCATGAGAACATGTAGGATTTCTACCCCCATATATATCTTACAGATTTGAAATTAGTATTATGATATTAAAAATGTCATGCACACTTTATTGAGGTTTTTCTAGATAATCATATTTATCCAAAAAATATTCTACCAGATTATGATATAGAATATATAAAATGGAGAAGAGATTGATATTGTAGTCAAGATATTCATATACAAGTCTCTACTGAAAGGAACAAGAGGGGAGATGGAAAAAATATGACTTTTAAGAAAACATAATTTTGTAAATATATCTTATGTCAAAAGCTATAGAATATTCCCCATTTTAATTCACAAATATTTTGTGATAGGTAATTAGATCAGTAGAATGAAATTCAACAATCAACAAAAACCTTAAAGCAATTTAGAGTTCTTTGAATCTTTAAAGAAAATCCAATAACACTTGAAGAGTAAAATCAATAAGGAGTCTGATTGTTTCCTTTTTGATTTGCCACAGGGTCCAAGTTTTCTCTCTGAGGCCATTTTTCCTAAGCCTGCAACAAAAATTGAAGAAACAGATCCTTTTTTCAACTTTCATACAACAATTGCCAAGGTATGTAGAAGGATGTAATTTTGAATAGTATTGGGAAAGTTGTGGTTTAGTTTTACTTTGTTTGGTTTTGGTAAATGAAGAAAGTTAAATAACCACCCAAGAAGAATCTTGAATTATGAATTTGTGAAATATATTAGAAAGGATTTTGTGGCATCATATTGTTTTCCTAAGAAGTAAAGATGATAAACAAATGTTTAGAAAAACCTCTATTCAAGCTCATAGATATCATCACCTTGGTGTATGATCTTAAGCATCTATCCACAGTAAAATAATAAAGATTTCCTTTTAGCCTGAAAGTATGTTTGCATTATATTTGTAGATACAATTTTCTGCTTTAATCATCATGCCAAATGGATCTTTGCATTACTCTTTCCAAATAATTGAGATATTTGTTCATTTATAATATTTTTTAGTTGTGATAAAGAAAGAAGAGGTTTGGGCTGGGAAGGTGGCTCAGTGGTAGAGCACTTGCCTTGCATGCATAAGGCCCTGGGTTTGATTCCTCAGCACCACATAAGCAGAAGAAAAAAAAAGCCAGAAGTGGTGCTGTGGTTCAAGTGGTAGAGTGCTAGCCTTGAGCTGAAGAGCTGAGGGACAGCGCCCAGGGCAAGAGTTCAGGCCCCATGATCAGACCCCCCCCCAAAAAAAAAATAAAGAAAAAAAAGAAGAGGTTTTCTTGAGGACCAGTGGCTCATTCCTATAATCTAGCTGCTCAGGGGGCTAAGATCTGAGGATATTTGTTCAAAGCCAGCCCTGGCAGAAAACTCTATGAGACTCTTATCTCCAATAAACTACTCAAAAAACTGGAAGTGGTGCTATGGCTCAAGTGGTAAAGTGTTTGCCTTGGGCAAAAGTAGGCCAGGGGCAGCTTTAGGCCCAGAGTTCAAGCCCCAGGACTGGCAAAAAAAAAAAAAATAGCTGTTTTGTAATAATGAACAAGGTTGGACCTATTATAGGACGTTTTTATTCTATGGTGGAATACTTACATTGTTATAGTATTTCCTTAGTCATAAGCTTATAATGTGAAAAAATATGTTTTACACCATGAAGTAAATAAATTTAACATTCTTGACATTATATGATATATATGAATGTTTATATTTACCAGTTATTGATACAAAACCTGTCAAAACCTGTCTTTTGAGAACAGAATTTAGACTATCAGCATTTTAGTTTCTTTAAAATAATCTATATTTACCTATGAATATTTGAAAGATTTAGTCATCCTCACATCTCAATCAAGTTTTACAGCTTCTTTTTCTCGTTTAATATAAAAGGAAGTATGGTAAGAAGCTCACGGAGAAGCAACAAAATGAGTTCATGATACATGTTTTATAAACTTTATTCATGGGGCTGGGAAGGTGGCTCAGTGGTAGAGCGCTTACCTTGCATGCTTGAGGCCCTGAGTTCGATTCCTCGGCACCACATAAGCAAAAAGAAAAAAGCCGGAAGTGGCGCTGTGGCTCAAGTGGTAGAGCACTAGCCTTGAGCTGAAGAGCTGAGGGACAGCGCCCAGGCCCAGAGTTCAGGCCCCACAACCGGACCCAAAAATAAAAAATATAAACTTTATTCATCTCTGACATTTAAGAACTTTGTGAATTTATATTGTTATTGTATCCTTAAAATAATTTGCATTAGAATTATGTTTAATTTAGAATTATTTTAATCTCAAAATACCTTGGTCTTAACTATGATTCTTTAATTTTTCTTTGCAGTCCATCCCAGATCATTGATTTAGTTTTTAGTATATCTATCCTTTGTCCATTATTCTTTATATTTAATAAGATAGAAGTGGGCACTAAATACTTCCTTAGTATTTAAAATATTATCCTTATTCCTAATGCTTAGAGATTATATATACACATATAAACACATATCTAACAAAATGTATAAATATATCTGAATGAATAGCTATATTACATATTTGGATGAACATATACATACACTTGAATCTATATAGATTCAATCAAGTATTCTGGGTATGTAAAATTGGTATTCATTTAATTGAGGTGGCCTGAATGGGACTTGAATTCAGGGCCTAGGACTTGTCCCTTATAGCTTTTCTTTGCAAGATTCATACTCTACCACTTGATGTATAGCTTCACTTCCAGCTATTTTGAAGGTTATTTCAAATAAAAGTTTCATGAACTTTCTTGCTTCAGTTGGCTACAAACTATGATCCTCAGATCTCAGCCTCCTGGGAACTAGGACTACAGATATGAGCTGCTGGTGCCCAGCTTTTGTATATTATTTTAAATCAATGAACTAGAAAATTATAAGATAATAGAATCATAATCTTTTCTTCATTTTTCCTGTTTTTCTTTCACTAAAAAAAATCTCATTACCTCACATATATAACTGTAACTCTTCTGTACATCACCTTGACAATAAAATTAAATTAAAAATATAGTACAGACAACTGTGCCTAATAATGATGATAATAAAACTATGTTACTGGTTTCTTTTTTTAAAAAAAGGGGGGGGACTTTTGTAGGGGAGGCAATTTAAGATCATGAGGACATTAGATATGTAATAAGATTATGGTGTATAGAACATGAAATCTCTAAATAGGAAAATGTTATTGTAGAGACACAAACCCACACTGATTCTCAGTACCCAAGTTCTTGACCACATGTATGAAATAATTTCCTGAGAGCATGCTGTAAAGCACTAATTAGTCAAGGAGCATAGAACGTAGCCTGGACTCATACAACAGGTCAAAACAGGTCAATACTTGGTGGAAAACAAACAGAAGACAGGGTATCATTAGAAAGAAGACACATCTGTTAACATCTGTTACACCTCTGTTTCAATATGTTAACAGATATTTTATTAACTCATTAAACAGATGTTGGGGAAAATTCTGTGTGTGAGAAATTGAAGACTTAAATGCAAAAGCAAGAGTTCTATGAGAAATGTGCACTCAGCAATATTAACTCATCAAATTTCCTTGAACTCATGTTGCAGAAATAGGCCGAGGTTCTTCTGCTTCGCAGTTTAATTGTATTCATACTAGTAGAACTCATAATATCTACAAAAAGCATTTTGACTTGATCTTAATGCTATTATTTTTATCGGCAACAAAACAAAACCACCTAGTAAACATAGATGAGTCCAGATTGTAGGATGTATCTCAAGTGGTAGAGCATAAACCATGAGAGAAAAGACAATGAGAATACAAGCCCTGGTTCAAGCTGTAGCACCAGCATAAATAAATAATTAAAAACAAATAATAGATAGTGTTGAATAGTGTAGATGATTATGAATTATGAAGTAGAGTGCATGAATTTAGGTTCTTGCTTGTTAACCAAATATCATAATTTCCAGTAAAAGATTTATTTTAGTTTTATGCCAAAATGAATTCTTGCATAATAACCATTCTCACTAGCAATCAATCTATCATTTCAAATACATAATGGGTAAATTTTCTCTACAAATAAAATATTTATGCAATTACATATTGTTAGTAACAATATTAGAACTACTTTCTAGAGCTTAGATATTCAAAGTACATTTTAATGTGAATTTTCTGAATTTGTATTTTATTTTATGCAACACATGTATTTATACACATATATAAAGTAGTTGTGCAAACAAAACTAATTAAATTTTGAAAATACACCACATGTATACAAATGAATTATAGACTTAAGAAGCTTTCAGAATATTTTGCTCCACTAAGGATAATAGCAATATTACAACCACATATTATGTATTATTATACTCCTATTTGCATAGTAGTAAGATTATTTTAGAAATGAAACGACTTTGAAGTTGAAAATCCAGCAGTCACTCAAAGCTTCCTCCCAGCTACTTGAGGGGCAAAATTGATCGAAGAATTATGTTTTCATATAAGCTTGGGCAAAATATGTTCATGAGACTCAATCTCAACCAGTGAGCATGATAGTATGTGCTTATGATCTGCAGTGATATGGAGAATTTGTAGCCCAAACTAGTAAAGGTATAAAGAGAAAATTCTACATCTAAATAACATGGAAAAAGATACAAGAAGTGTGACTCAATTAATAGAATGCCTTCCTAACAGGTATGAGGACATGAGTTCAGAATCTGATCCCCCTGTCTCTGTCTCTGACTCTCTGTCTCTGTCTCTCTCTCCTCTCTCTCTCTCATCTCTCTCCGTTCTCTCTCCGTTCTCTCTCTCTCTCTCTCTCTCTCTCTCTCTCTCTCTCTCTCTCTCTCTCTCTCTCACACACACACACACACACACACACACACATACACACACACACACATACACACACACACCTGAACAAGACCTCGACTAGGTATAGCTTCTTATCTACCAATTATGATGAAATGGTATGAAATGTAAGAATACTTTTTATAAAGTTATGAAACATAATTAGTACTGGATTAAAATTTGATATTTAGTATCACCAAAATTTTACTTTTCTTTCCAAGTGATTATTTGTCTTTGAGATCTTTGTTATAAATCACAAGTGTGATTATGTGTCTAATTTTGTTTTCATTTGTACATATTATAAAGCTAGTTAGAGTGTTTTGTTGATTTTCAATTGTATTTTTAATTAAACCACGCTCATTTATATTACATGAGCTGTGAGTCCTTGAAAATAGGTCATCAAAGTTGTCCTGTAGATTTTGTTGTTGCTTGTTTGAAAAGTTTGAATTTTTCTTGGCATTTGTCTTTTTGATATAAAGCATGGAACTTCAGAAAGTAATGAATGAGGCTCAATATTGATATCAAAAGGTGTAATCCATCATGGTTTCCATGACAGCCAGGTGGTGCTGTGTAAAACTTGCTAAAGGGCGACACGTGATGAATGGATGTGGAGATATTTTTCTTATCCTCTGTAATTGCTTAAAAACAGCATTTGGTTTTTTAAATTATTGTAGAAGCCAAACTAATTCCTTCAAAGACTAAACATGAATTAAATACCAGTATAAATCCTAGCTGCTTATCCTTTAATAAGTGAATAAAAATCACCATGGATTCATGTTTTGAAATAAGCTTATTTCTCCTCTTACACCCAGGAATTTTCTTAGTTATATTGCTAAATCTTCAGCACTTAGCTCATAAATTGTTTTTAGTCTGGTAAGCATTCCTAGTTGTCTACTCTAAGCCAAGAATGGAGCAACAACACTTGAAATATAATGACAATGAATACACAGGAGCTACTTCAAAGCAATAATCAAGCACAGAAAATCTTTTAATATAATAAACTGCAAAAGATGATAGGAATGTAGGCAAAGTATAGAAGGAACAAAACAAGAGAAGAAAAGACCCAGGATAGAATGTTTTTAGTAATCTTCAGTAAACATACGGGAGGAAAGAAGGCTTGAAATATGTCACCAGAGAGGTGACATTTGAGGAATTTAAGTCATTCAATTTTGTCTGAATGTCAATGAGGTGTCCCAGCAAGTGTCTTAAAGATCAGGTTGTTGGTGACAGTGTGTGGAAAGCAATGATGGAAAAATAATGACAGCTTTGAGAGACAACTTTGGCATGAAATAATAGATCTTGCAAGATTTGAGGCATGAAGCAGGTTACCTACACTCCACTTCAATTACCCATTGAGAATAACTGGTTCTATTTTTAAACAAAGTCTGTATTATTGTTGGTTATTAACTATATTGATGACCGGTTTGGAGAAAGTGAAGAGGTTGACATTTGACTTGAGGTTAGGAATACCATCAGACATCTTGGCAGGCACATCAAGGTGGTCTGATGCATGAATGAGGTGCTGAGAATTTTTTGTGCATAGGGTCTATAAATGCAACATTATACGTAGTGGTCATCCTTCACATATAGATTTAAGTCAAAATATTCAGATTGGAACATCAATTTCTCAGTGACACCACATATCATACACTTAGAGATCATGTAAGCTAGGGGCTGCTCCAAAGAGCAGCAGTCAGTAATGTAACATCATCATCAGTGATGAGTCACCTAACCTTTCTATAGAGATGGAAAAGAACTAAGACCCGTGAGAAGATGATTGGTATGGATGGATAGACACTCATCGAGAGAATGGTGCATGTAAGAAGAGAATACTATGAGGCTCTTCAAAATAAATTCATTAATTAATATAAACTAATTTAATGATGGCTATAGAATTCTGGGAAAATGAAACAAAATCAAAGATTATAGGTAGGCTTAGAATAATTTAAAATCAAATGTGAATGGAGAAGGTACATAGTACCAGAGGATAGCTAAGATATTAATACTGGATTGATGTGATGTTTCCTCAAATTTTGTAGTACTGGTTTGATAATATGCTTCATTTGATTTCTCAAACTTCTAGGTCATATATAAATATGTCAGTATATGAATGGTATCTTTAGCAGGGCAGAAAAGATCATGTATGTGATACCATGGAAACCAGCCAATGACTTAATTCTGTTTGTGAGCTTCCTCAACAAATATCAGTATCTTAGTTCTCCCATTGTTTTTGCATCTTATTTAAGCAAAAAAAATCTTTCTTTTTAATTGGTATCAGATTTAATATTAGAGCTTTCAAAAATATTGTTCTTTAAAATAACCCTATTTCCCCTTTTTTTTTTTTTTTTGTCGGTCATGGGGCTTGAACTCTGGGCTTGGGCGCTGTCCCTCAGCTCTTCAGCTCAAGGCGAGCGCTCTACCACTTGAGCTACAGCGCCACTTCCGGTTTTCTAGTGGTTTATTGGAGATAGGAGTCTCACGGTCTTTCCTGCCCGGGCTGGCTTTGAACCGCGATTCTCAGATCTCAGCCTCCTGAGTAGCTAGGATTACAGGCGTGAGCCACCGGCGCCCGGCCCTATTTCCCCTTTTTAATATTATTTCTAAGCAGTATCTTTTATTAAAGCTATTTGTGAGAACAATATCACAAAGAGGACTTAGTTGGAACATTAATATTTATACCTGTTAGGTATATTAAGAGAGTCAAACAACCTTCAATTTCATTGTAAGGCAGTATTTGGGTAAAGCCTAGAAATCAAAGTTAGCACATATTATACAATTTGAATTCTACAATACTTGCCTTTAATTTGTAGATATAAATGTAATTCATTTCTATAGTGATGTGCGTGAATTTCCAACTATTTCATTAATATTCATTTCATTAATATTTATTGCATTTGAACATGTATTAGATTACCGTGATGCCATTTGCTCACATAGTAGTCTAAATATGAGTTTTGAAATATAAATCTTCAATTACTTAAAATTTTCCTTTAAAAATATTCCTGTTGTTATAATGTTCTTAAGATGCTTAACCCATAATAATAAGAGCTTAAATAATCTAATGATTTCCCAATAAAGAATTCTAGGGAATAGAGAGGCAGATGGAAGTACAGAATCATTTGCTTTCTTTTGAGTTGTCATTCTAAACCACAGCTTTGAAAACCAGCTCAGCAGTCACATGTAGGATGAAGAAGAGAAAGGCACTCACCCCCATCCTCTTGCTATGTTCCTGTTACTTAGCAAAGGCTGGCCTGGAACTTGCAGTCCTCCTGTATTGACCTCTCCAGTGCGGTGATTTAGGGCATGAATCAGCAGACCTAGCCTAACCTTTCATCCCTCCCAAGTGCTGAAATTGGAGGCATGTATCACCATACCTAGCCAAACCTTTCATTTCTATTTAGTAAGTTTCAAAGCATGTTTTGTTCATGAGGCTATTAGAATTTCTGATATAGGTCTCTAAATATATACAAACCTGGTATGACTTTTAATCTGAGTGAACAAATTAGAGTACCTTCCTGTAATCTCTAATGCTGAGGACGAATTGTTGGGATACAATATAAAAATGTATTTTATTTAGGAAAGGAAGATTAGGGATTTTTTTAATTCTACATGTGTTACATTTGAGGTTATTCTGAAGCTATGGATTTAAAGGTTCTGTTTTTTAAAAATGCTGTTTTCCCCTACTATATTAAATTACTGTAGAAGCAAAATGTCTCTACAGGGACTACTGTGTAGGTTTTCATGACATAAGCTCAAACAGAAAATATCCCAAGTATAAATTTTCAATGCAAAGATTGCTTGTTGTAATAAAAAATGCTAGTTACTCAAGGGAGATGATAGTATATTAAAAACCAAGCCTCTGCTTTGAAGAGGAAATATTGCAGGTGTGTATTTTCTTCATAAATATATAATTAAACCAATGTATCCATTTACTGAAATTGGAGATTGTATTGTGACTATATTTTCTCTTATCCAGAGAGAATTGATTTATTGTGTTTTTTTAATCTGTTGCACAAATACAGTTTCAAAAGGCCTGTCTTTTGCTTCTCTTTTTCCTTTTTAATACTCAATGTTGCAGAATGTTAAATTCTCAAAATTTGACTCACTTTTTAAAAAGAAGTTGATCCTTTCCATATATATTTATTTAAGGTCTCAGTATATTTAAGAAGTCATTGCATCTGAACATAAGAAAAACAGAAAGACTATTAGTATACAAGCATCCATTTTCTCCATTCATATATTCAAAATAATGGATTTTCAATGTTCTTTGTAACAGAATTAATGTATTCATAATATAAATCACAACAGGAGTTTATGATAGCTGTAAATATATGTGACTATAAATAATATGACAATTTTTAAGACGCAATAAACATTTCAGAAGGTTTTCACATCTACTTCAGGAAACAGAAACCTCATTCCATAATGTTATATTTTTGGTGATAATTGAATTTTCTATATTCCAAAAAAAAGTCTTGTTACTTTTAAGGGTATATCAAGAACTTGAAAGTGAATTTCTGTGTTGAATTCTGCATTTTTCTCCCTCATTTGAATTAGATACAACCTTTACATATCATTCTTGAAAAAATACCATTTTCTTTTTTTTCAACTTTTACATTAAAAATAACTTTAATACACAGTTTCTTTATATATATATATATATATATATATATAATTGTAAAGGAGAAGTTACAGTTACATAAATTAGGTAACTAGTACATTTCTTTTTAAACAATATCACTCCTTTCCTTGCTCTCTTTGTTTTTCCCTTCCCACCCACACATTTATAAATCATTTTCAATATAATATTTATTATCATTGCTGCATTTGTTCACCCTTTGCCCCACCCTTTCTCTGTCCCACTCTTACCCTCCCCCAAAAAGAAAAACTGACACACAAAAGGTAAAGAAAATAAAAACAGCAACAAAGAAATAAAAAAGCTTCTTTTTCCATTTCTTGGAGCTCATTTTGGTAAATACTATTTTATATGATCTTATACAAATAGCTCTTGAGCCTTAGTGATCTTCTCCTAAAAATATCCTCCTTTGGTTTCATTGTGTGAACGACTAGAGACCTGTATAACTTATCATGTCCTAGTGCATTCTTTTGTTTTTTTACCACCCAGTGTGTTTACTTGTAGATTTATAAGCATGTTCTAGTGAAACCATGCAATCTGTATTTCTTTGGGTCTGGTTTACTTTGCTTGGTATAATTCAAACTCTATTACAAAGTCATATTAATAAAATCAACTTGGTATTGGCACAAAAATAGGCCTCAGTATTAATGAAACAGAATAGAAGACTCAGAAATTAACCCACAGATATATAACTAACTAATATTTGATAAGAGAGCCAGGCAGAAGGTTGGGGGAGGGCAGGGAGAGATGTGAAGAGATGGTAGGGAGAAACAAAGGAGGAGGCAACAATGCTTGTTAAGAAATGTACTCATGGGACTGGGAAGGTGGCTCAGTGGTAGAGCGCTTGCCTTGCATGCATGAGGCCCTGGGTTCGATTCCTCAGCACCACATAAGCAAAAAGAAAAAAGCGGGAAGTGGCGCTGTGGTTCAAGTGGTAGAGAGCTAGCCTTGAGCTGAAGAGCTGAGGGACAGCGTCCAGGCCTAGAGTTCAGGCCCCACAACCGGACCCCCCCCCAAAAAAAGAAATGTACTCATTACATATCTTATGTAATTGTAACCCATCTGTATGGTATATTCACAATATTTTTTTTAAAAAGAGAGAGAGCCAAAAAACACAACTTGGAAGGATGACTGCACTTCAGCAAATGGTAGAATGGTAAAATTGCCTGTACACATGCAGAAATCTGAAGCTGGTTCCTTATATAGCACCCTGCCCAGAATCAATTCAAAATGAGTCAAAGGCCAGTAAGGCTAGATGCCATGAAAATATTCACTAAGGGGTAGAGGAAACCCTCCAGCTCCTAGGCATGAGTTAAAACTCCCTAAGATCCAGAATCACAACAAATCAAAGAAACTGGATAAATAGGATTGCATCAAATTGAAAACCTTCTACATGGCAAAAGACATAGCTAGCAAGACAAAGCCCACAGAATGGGAGATTTTTACCAGCTATGCCCCAGACAAAAGCCTCATATCTAAATTATTCCTAGACTTCAAAAATGAACCCTCAAAGAACCAACAACCAAAGTAATAAATGGACTAATGACTTAAAGGGAGTTCTCAGAAGTAAAAATGACCCATTGACACATAAAGAAATGGAAACATGGTTTTGTCATTTTCCCTTTTTTCTCCTATGGAACTTCTTTTTTATATTGTTGTAGCTTTTACTTGTATGTAAGTTTATCTGTTTTGAGGAGGGTGAGGAGAAGCACAGAAATGGTGGGAGAAAGGGTGAACAAGTCAATGATACTCACTAGACACTATGCTGAAAATGAACCATACAACTTGTAGGAAGAGGATCCAGAGGGAAAAGCTGGGAGAAAATGATGGAAGAGGTGACACTGTTCAAAAAGAAATGTATTTATTACCTGACTTATGTAACTGTAACCTCTCCATCACTTTTACAATATAAATAAATAAATAATAAATAATTAGAAATGTTCAACATCTCTGGCCATAAAAGAAATGCAAAGCAAAACATTGAGATCCCACCTCACCACAGTCAGAATGGCTATTATCAAGAAAACTAACAATAACAAATGTTGATGGTGATGTGGCCAAAAGGAAAATCTATTCTGCTGGTGGGAATGTAAACCTCTTCAAACCCTCCGGAAAGCAGTATGTAGGCTCCTCAAAAGACTAAATACAAAGATTCCCTATGACCCAGCAATTCCACCCCTGGGCATTTATCCAACATAGCACCAACAAAGCCACACTAAAGCTACCAGCACAACCATGTTAATTTCATCATTGTTTACCATAGCTAAAATAGGAAATCATTCCACATGGCTCTCAGTGGATGAATGGATCAAGAAAATGTGGTTTAAACACACAACGGAGTTCTACTTCTCCATCAGAAAGTATGATGTTCTACCATTCATAAGGAAATGGGAAAAATACCATTTTCAAAGTGCTATAGAGTTACACAGACGAATAGCAGAAATGTCTATACATAGGAGATGAACAAAAGAGTAAGGCCCAATATCCCTTCAAACATTGCTGTTGAAAGTACTTTCTAGATAATAAAAATATTTAACAGTTGTAAGTACTGTCTACTTATTTAAAAATTTTAATATGTCACAACATGCCAGAAAATTTCTGGGAAATCTTTTTGTAAGCTGTTATGATAAATTTCCATCTGGATACTTAAGACTTGAAGATAGTCCTACTATTGCCCTCAATGATTAGAATCAAAGAGGTTCCTATATGTGAAAAGGCACAACTAAATACATACTATGCTATAAGCCAATGAATAATACAGGTTATCAGTGTACCTAATCTTCTTGTACAAATATACACATATTCATATTTGAGGAGGTATATATTTTATCTTTAACTGCATCTATTTATTATTTATAGATGCATAATAAATTTAAAGACATCAACAAAATTTGTGTTAAAAGATTATGATAAACAATATTTTTACTATTTTAAAATATGTATCATATATGGTTTATCTATACATCTAGATATACACAAATGTTTATATATCTATAGATGGATACACACACATGCACACTCACACACACACATACACACACACATATATATACACACACATCTATATCTCTACATTTCTACATCTGTTTTTTCTGAGGAGCTCCAAATTATAGTGATGATGCTATTGTTTATTTTACTAAAACTTAGTCCTACTGTTGGTGTAATGGAAAATACTCAAATCCCAGGCTTTTGGGGGTAATGGTGTTTTATCACTAGATAAATAAAAAGAAATCCTATTGACTAAAGTAATTGAAGTCTCTATATCGGAGTTCAGGAGCTCTATATCAGTTCAGGAGTGGAGCAAACACAGCTCAGAGCCACCATATGTTTGCATGTTATCTAGATTTCCTTCACAGTAGAACATATGACAGCTGTTGCCGGAATCATATCTGTACAGAATTTTTGAATTCAAAACAGGCCTTCTCCTGGTGACTTTCAACAAAATAATAATGGTGTTGATTTCTAGAAAGTTCCCAGCAAAACTAACCTCCACCACATGGTCTTAGATGCTTTCAGACTCTGGTTTGAACCATTCTTTTTGATCAGATATATAACTATGGTTATTGTGGACTGGATTTTTACCAAAATCAGTCACTGAAGGAAACAGATGAAATTTACCCTGTATAATCCAGGAGACAAACACACACACACACACACACACTATATATATATATATATATATATATATATATATATATATATATATATATATTTCCCTGATGAAGTTGTGATCCTCTCATCTTTAATTTGTATCTACTATAAAAAAGTGAGTTTCAGAGATGCAGAAGTGTTGAAAAAACAACCCTTAAATCTGCTCTAATTATAAGCAATATAATTGTCCACAAAGGAATAAGAACAAGACTGTTGGAAAATCCAAAGCTATTGCTAATAACACAGTCATTTCTGATTGCAGATTGCAAGTACTTTGATAAATCTAGTTATTAAATCCACTTGAAATGGATCAGGAGATGGAATTTTTTAAAGTAAACTACATTATGAAAAGTATTCATAAAATGAGTGTGATTCATTGCAATTCTCAAGGCTCTCTATATTTTATGAAGTATTAATTGGATTTAAGCAGGGTTAAAATCACCACTCTGTATTTATCAAGCAAATGTCTCTGTATGACTTTTAGTAGACAACTGTGCATATTCACCCTGAGATTCAGAGTCCTCCTTAATATATCACCTTATAATGCCACTACAAATTGATTGGATTTGACAGATGAGAAAAACCTATTTGCCAACCTGGATCTCAAAAGCTCATCAGTTACCACACTCCACCTTTAAAAAGGTGGGTGACCCTTAGATTCTTGAGGAATCACTGATTAAAGACCCCTCACTAAGGTGAGGAGCTACAGAAGCACAAGTACTAACTGAGCAATATAATAACTGTTTCTTCAGTAGTAGCTCTTACTCAAAATATGAAGGCTGTTAGAAAAACAAAGTATTTTAAGACCATCTTCTTTCAAAAGCTAATATGCTTATTGAGGATGGAAATGTTTCACATATACTGCTCATTCCATTGATTCATTCCATTGATTACCCAAGGATTTTACATTATTTGTTCTTTCTGACATTGGTTCGGGTTTTAGGCATGATCCCTAATTCACAATGAATGAAATAAACACAAGACATTCAAACACTGTGCATTCTAAGTACCTTCCAACTTGTCTGGCCCCATGGATTTATATTTCCATTTGACTTTTCGTCTTCCAGTCTGAGACACATTTGTGAATATTTGAATGTGGCATGATTCTTAGTGATTTGTCTCCAAATCCTGATCGAGATATAAGCTTATAAGAGCTTCGTGGTTTGGATCTATTCCATTCCTAGAGTAAAAATCCCTCACATCAGCTTAGAAGAAGGAAATGTTTTTGTTAGCTCCTAGGTTTGGGAGATTTCAGTCATGAACAGCTGACTCCATTGCTTTTGAGGCAACACATCATGCATGGAGTGTAGGGCAGAGCAGGAGCAGCTTAATTGAGGGTGGAGAGTGAATGGAAAGAGGAGGCCCCCAAATAACCTTTGAAGACACAGGCCTAATACAGATGTCACTGGGCCCTAGATCAAGGGTCTATCACCTCCTCATAAAGCATGGGAAAAAGACTACACCTTTAGTACATTTATTCTTGAAGAACATTCCAGAACCCAAACCATAGTACATTGTGAAGCTTAATTTATTTTTTATGTGTATGGTTTAAAACCAAAAAAAGGTTTTAGCATTGGTTTAGCCTTTGAGGACATGTTTTATTTTTTTATTGTGAAAATACTGTACAGAGGGGTTACAATTACATGGGAAAGATAATGAGTCCATTTCTTATCAAGCATTGTTGCCTCCTCCTTTGTTTCCCCTTCCCATCCCTTCCCATCTCCACGTCCCCCTCCCACTCCCCCACCGCTCCTTCCTCCACCCCTCCCCTGCACCAAAGTTGTAAAGTTCATTTTTCGACATAATGTCATATACATCTCATTCTTGCAATGGGTCCACCTGTATCCCTATTTAAACAATTTGTTTTTCCCTTACCCTCCCTAATTATTATACCAACATCAAATACAGTGAAAACAGGAGTTATATGTGAGGAAGGGACATACAAAGCAACAAAGAAATCATCTTATAAATAGGTTAGACACAATAGCAAGATAGAAAAACCATTTGAATCCTTATCTTGGGGTTCATTTTGCCTAACTCAACTTATCTGACCTTTTCTGCTTGTCTCAGACATATACTAGTTATTGCAAATAAGGGAAACCATGGAACCTATGTTTCTTTGGGCTGGGCTTATTTCAATTAATATAATTTTTTCCAAGTCTTTCCATTTCCTAACAAATGGAGCAATGTCATTCTTTTTGATGGAGGCATAGAATTCCATTGTGTATATATACCACATTTTCTTGATCCATTCATCTACTGAGGGGCATCTGGGTTGGTTCCATATCTTAGCTATGGTAAGTAATGCTGCAATAAACATAATTGTGCTGGTAGCTTTAGTATGGTCTTGTTTGTGATTATTTGGTAAATGCCCAAAAGAGGGATTGCTGGGTCATAAGGTAGCTCTATGTGGAGTCTTTTGAAGAACTCCATACTACTTTCAAAAGTGGTTGAACAAGTTTACACTCTCACCAACAATGCAGTAGGGTTCCCTTTATTCCACATCCCCTCCAGCATCTGTAGTTATTAGAATTCTTGATTATAGTCATTCTAACTGGGTGAGGCAGTATCTCAGTAAATGGTGCTGGCAAAATTGGTTAATCACTTGTAGAAAACTAAATCTAGATCCTTATATATCACCCTGCATCAGAATCAACTCCAAACAGATCAAAGACCCCAGAGTCAAAGCAGACACCCTGAAAACATTACAGGACAGAATAGGAGAAACCCTAGGTCTCCTTGTCACAGGCAGAAATTTTCTTAATAGAGACTCTGAAACACAACAAATCAAAAAAAATTGGATAAATGGGATTGCATGAAATTGCAGAGCTTCTGCATGCCAAAGGACATAGCTAGCAAGATCAATAGAAAGCCCATGGTTTGGGAGAATATCTTCATTAGCGATACAACGAAAAAGGGTCTCATATCTAAAATATACGTGGAACTCAAAAAATTAAATCCCCCAACAACAAATCCTCAAAGGGACAAATGCCCAAAAAATAAGTGGGCTAAAGACTTAAAGAGGAAAGAAGAGGAAAGAAGAGTGGCCAATAGACACATTCAGAAATGCTCAACCTTCCTAGTCATAAAAGAAATGCTAATCAAAACAACATTGAGATACCACCTCACCACAGTTAGAATGGCTGTAATCAAGAACTTTAATAACAACAGAGTATATGTTTTATGTTAGGTATTCACATTCAATATTCACATGAATGTTTCTTACAAATTCATAGGTCAAAAGAGAAAATATGTATATTTAGGAACCTAAAGAAATTTAGTCAAAATTAGTTTCAATTTTTACCAATAAGCTTGATATAGAAAGAATAAAGGATTAGAGACGTGTGGTATATAAATAATTTTGAAGATGCAAATGCATAGAAGACAAACATAAAATACATGAACCATAAGAAGCCTCCATAAATACATTCAGTGGCAACTCCCAAAAGTCAATGAATGTATAAGCTATATAAACATTTATCTGACCTAAGGAAATGGTATAATTTCATAGTAATGGAAAGGAAAGATGGAGCTTGTGATTCCTTTCTTTTTCTTTTATTACCTATTTCCCCAGCCAAGGTATAGGAATAAGGCACACATTTTCTTACCAAAATGGTTCAACATTCATTTCATTTTGATGTCTTAGACTCTATAAGGTAAAGCAATCTCTGATTTCTGGGACATTTCCTGATTTTAGGGATTCAGTTAGGAAATCAAACTGTGTGACTCTAATTTTAATTTGTCTTTTAAAAAATGTCATCATTATGCCAAGACTTTATGGTTTACATTTCATTCGTGTGCCATGAAATAGCTTATTCCCTTAACTGATAGCTTAAATTAACCAAATATTATTAGATACTAAAATCCAAGTTTATGTACAATATGTGTGTGTGTGTGTGTGTGTGTGTGTGTGTGTGTGTGTGTGTGTGTGTGTGTGTGTGTGCACTAATCTTGGGGTTTGAGGTCAGGGCCTGGAAACTGCCCTTGAGATTTTTTTCTCAAGAATAGTGCTCTAACATTTGAGCCACAGCCCCACGTCTGGTGCTTTGGTGGTAATGGGAGATAAGAGTGTTATGGGCTTGGTCTGGCCTCCCAAGTACTAGGATTATATGTTTGAGTTACCTGTGCCAAATTTGTGTACCTTTTATATAGTAATTTAGGAAAATTGAATTAAAAAGACCTTACTCTCAAAATAATTTGTGTCATTATATCCAAGAAACCTGCACAATTCAAATATACCATTGAGAGGATTTGAATAAACATAAGAATCTGGGCTTACTGGCACATCTAGTTTCACAAAGAATTATTTGGGGATGAATTGAAGTGCAGTGAGTGCAATAGTAGAGGGTTTGTCTAGTATGTACAAGGTTCTGGGTTCAATTCCCAGCACCAAGAATAAAAACAAATCCATCTAAACAAATCACCTAATTAAGAATAATGATAAATACCTCCAAAGTAGTCTATTTTTAAATGCAGAGAGCAATTATCATTTTAGTGTTTTTTCAACTGTGTTGTCTCCATACTTATGCTCATTCTTTGTTTTGTGTTTAAAATAAGTATTTTGGGCATTCCAAATGCCCAGGTGGATGGAAGGAATGGAGCTAAAGGAGATCAAGTAATTATTGTACCTGGATTGTACTTGGATTGATTGATATTCCTGGCTAATCCATTCTAGTGATTATATGGGGACAAGGTTTGCAGATGGATGGACATGCCAGAGTGGATATACTAAAGAACTGAGTATGTCAGACCAAATGGCAAATGCATGAAACAGAACTGATGAGAAGTTTAGTAAGCAAACATTTTTTAAGTGTAATTTTATGTCAGATGGCTTGAGGAACTAATAAAAAAGTACTCTAAGGTTAAAAAAAAACAAGAGAAGTTATTGCAATTCTATAACAGTATAGACTTTATTGAACATCTTCAGGTCACATTTAACCTTTCAGTCAAATAGGAGAACTCTCATCTATATTACCTACCCACGCACAATGGAGAACAATCATGGATTATTATAAATAAAAGGTGACAGAACACAAGGGATATAGAATTCATATGTTCATCAGAGAAAATGCAAATTATATTAGTTTAATAACATCATGGTAAAATATAATGCTTTAGTATAGATTCTCGCCCAGATTAAAAACATAAGTGAATAAAAATTAAATAATATTTATTGATTTTATATATATATGCTCCCAATTTATCATTATAGTAAACCTACAAAGAAAAATAATATTAATTTTAATTCAGAAAGGAAAACTGAGGTTCAGAGTAACCTCCTTCTAATTAATGATAACATTCAACATGATATGCATATTTTTGATATCACAAAATTGTGAAATATTAAAAGCTAGAAAAAATACAATATGATTTAATAATTATCATGATTAAGAGAGGCATAGGAATTTTTCTTTGCAAAAGAAGGGACAGAGAGATGCTTAGCTGTGTCATCAATATGATTATTTCAATTCACATTACCTTTTCTCAATAACATGCAACAGACAAGGAAGCTCAATGAAGTCAGGGGGAAAAAGAGAAATGGGTTGGTCTTTTGGCTTCTATGCTAGTTGTCAAAGTTCCCACCCAGCTCCCTCTGACCTCAACTTCTTTTTCTTCATTTTAATGTATTTCTTTGAAGCATTTTTGTGTTTTACACACAGGTTATTATATATATATATATATATATATATATATATATATAGTTATCAAAGTTTGTGTATTTTTTTCATTGCATTTATTTTTATTTTTTTATTGTGAAAATACCGTACAGAGGAGTTATGATCACATGGGCAAGATAACGAGTACATTTCTTATCAAGCATTGTTGCCTCCACTTTGTTTCCCCTTCCCATCCCTTCCCATACTCCCCTCTCCTCCCCCCATCCGATCCTACCCCCCCACACCAAAGTTGTAACGTTCATTTTTAGACATAACGACTTGTACATCTCATTGTTGCAATGGGTCCACCTGTATCCCTAGTTAAACGATTTGTTTTTGCCCTTCCCCTCCACAAATTATACCAACATCAAATACAGTGAAAGTAGGGGTTATACTGTGGGGGAGGGACATACAAAGCAACAGAATTCTATGTCACCATCAGAAAGAATGACATTGCTCCATTTGTTAGGAAATGGAAAGACTTGGAAAAAATTATATTAAGTGAAGTAAGCCAGGCCCAAAGAAACATAGGTCCCATGGTTTCCCTTATTTGCAATAACTAGTATATGTCTGAGTCAAGCAGAAAAGGTCAGATAAGTTGATGTTAAGGGGAAATGAACCCCAAGGTAAGTATTCAAATGTTTTTTTTTCTTTCATGCAATTGCTTCTAACATATTTATAAGATAATTTCTATGTTGCTTTGACCTCAACTTCTTAGTCTCACTTATTCTATTCTCCCATCTTAGAGGCAGCTTTCTCTAATACACTTAAGTCTCACTCCGAAGCTCCTTTCTTTGTTCTATGCAAATGTTTAATTTTCTCTGAGGACGTTCCTACAGAACCACTACATCTCTCTTATTTCTTTCATCTTCCCTTTTTTCCCCTCTCATACTTCAGCCCTCCTCTTTCTCCCCTCTTCTATCTCTCTCCTCAGCTTGCTTATTTGTCTGTCTGTCTCAATCACACACACACACACACACACACACACACACACACACACACACACACACACACACACACACACACACACACAAACACATATATCACTACCATTATTTTTCTTTCCTGCACTAGAATATAAATCCTTCCAGGGCAGAGTTTGGGTCTGAACAAAAGCAAGAAATAAAAATAATAGTAAAATAATAATAATAATAATAATGATGAAAGAAATAATGATTACTTTAGTTCTGGAAGATGGTGAATATTTAGTACTTAAAAATTATTTGTTGACTAAATAACTAAAAAGCAATGAACAGCATAGAATATGAATAAACACAAATCAAGGGACTCTTCTTTCTGTGCAAGTTTTGTTTTTTTCTACCATAATTATTTAAGTATATTTTTTGAATATTTTTATTTTCTTTTAGTAGTTGTACAAAGGTGTTGCCATTCTACAGAGCAGTTTATGAATACAGTGCACTTTGATCAATGTCACCCCTTTCAAAATTCTCATCCACTGCTCCCAATCCACTCTTTCCTTCACTTTTCTTAATTTCAGAGTATGCATTGATTTTTTTGACCATTTAACAAATCAGTTTACATGTACAATATATCTTGATTTGTGTCACCACTTCAACACCTTCACCTCCCTTCAACTCAACCCTTCCTATTCCTCAATTCTATGGTATATACACTGAATTCTTAACTGCATTTCCCCATCCCCCTTCATTCTGCTACTTCTTTCCATGGCTCCACCCTCCTATTTTCTGGTACTTATTTCACTGGGCTTTGACAATATTTTTTAAGGAATTATATTATCCACATTCTCCATAAAGAGTATTACACTTCAGTTAATTCATTTGTAATCCCTTGCTTATGAACCAAGGTGTTTTCTTGACAATTTATAGGCATGTTCCAGCTACAGAGAAATTGTGCAACTCATATGTCTCTTGGACTGGCTTATTTTGCTTAATATATATTTCCAGTCTTTCCATTTCCTTATTAATGCTGCAATATCATTTCTAATGGATGAGTAGAATTCCACTGTGTGTATATACCACATTTTCTTGATCCATTCGTCCACTGAGGGCCATCTAAGGCTGATTCCATATCTTGGCTATAGTAAATAATGATAGAATGAACATAGTTGTGCTGGTAGCTTTAGTGTGGCCTTATTTGTGCTTTGTTTTAATCCATATGGACAGCCAGTTTTGCCAGCATCATTTGTTGATGAGACTGGCTTTCTTCTGATAGAGGTTTTTGGCTCCCTTATCAAATATAAGACGGCTTTAGGTCTATGGGTTAATTTCTGGGTATTCTATTCTGTTCCCTTTTTTTCTCAGGGCTAACTTTGTGCCAGTATAAAGTTGGTTAGCTCCTATGGCTTTGTCATAGAGTTTGAGGTTTGGTAGAGATATTCCTCCAACATTGTTCTTCCTGCTAGGATTCCTTTGTTAGCCAAGGTTTTTTGTTATTCCATATGAATATTTGGATTGCTTTCTGTACTTCATTGGGGAATATTGTTAGGATTTTGGTGGTTATTATATTGAATTTGTAAAGTGCTTTGAGCAGTATTGCCATTTTTTACTATGGTAATTCTTTCAATCCAGGAAAATGGAAAGTCTTTCCATTTCCTTATCTCTCTCCACTCCTCTTCAATATAGTATTGGCATTCCTAGAAAGTGCAATTAGGCAAGAGAAAAACGTAAACGGAAAATAAGGAACAAAGAAAATTAGGGAACAAAGTAGAACTATCCCTTTTTGAAGGTGGCAAGCTACCAGACATGGTCCTAAATTTTGGCAAAGTAGCAGAGTATAAAATCAACCCACAGAAATCAGTAGGCCTTTTCTGTATGGCAACAATGAGAAGATGGAGACTGAAATCAGGAAAGCAACCCCATTTGTAATAGCCTCAAAAACGCAATAAAAACAAACCTAGGAATTATCTTAGCCAAAGGCGGGATAGACCTCTATTGTGAAAATTTTAAAAATTTGAAATAAAATTGAAGAAGATTTAAGGAAATGGGAAGACCTTCCATGTTTCTGTACATGTTCTGTATTCACCTGTTCACTTACTGAGCCATCTCATTTGAGGGGTGGACATAAGACAACACTCCATTTTGTTATAGCACACATGGCTTCACAGAGTTTAGACAAAATGCACTATGATTTGAAATAGCCTCCACAGATTCCTAGGGTTGAGCATCCCTTCATATCATTCAAATAAATCAAGAAAATGTGAGAATAGTCGAACACTTCTGGTTCATGCTTATGATCCTAGCTGTCAAATACTTAGATCAGAGGATCACAGTGCACAGACAGACTGGGCAGAGAAGTCCATGATACTCTTGTTACCAATTATCCAGCAAATAAAAGATGGACATGGAGGCGTGGAACAAATGGTGGAGCACTAGTCTTAAGGGAAAAAGACTATCAAGACAAGCCCTGAGATCAATCTCCAGCATTGACACACATGCAAAAAAAGTGAAAATATATGTTGTTCCCATTAAAAATCTGTGAAGCAGGGCTGGGAAGTTGGCTCAGTGGTAGAGCGCTTGCTTTGTATGCCTGAGGCCCTGGGTTCGATTCCTCAGCACCACACAAGCAAAAAGAAAAAAGCCAGAAGTCTTGCTGTGGCTCAAGTGGTAGAGCGCTGGCCTTGAGCTGAAGAGCTGAGGGACAGCGCCTAGGCCCAGAGTTCAGGCCCCATGACCGGACCCCCCCCCCCAAAAAAAATCTGTGAAGCATGAAAATGTAATTTTTTAAATAATTCAAATAAATGTTATTTGTAGTAATTATTGCTTATTTACCAATATCATTAAATTGGAATATAATTTTATAATTTAATTTTTCCAGCACAAAGTTTATCATACAAATGAGAATATGCTCAATGTCTACAACTTAGTGAACAATCTAAAATGAGCCCTTGTAACCACAATCCAGTTTAAGATGCAGGAGAATGAAACCTAAGGTGACACTTGTCAGTCTTAATCCCAACTCTTCTTAGGAGAGGTAAATAGCCTATTAAATTCTTTGGAAAAAAATTCTCTCCTATAGGTATCCTTTCATTCAGATTTTTAATTTTCTAAATAAATTCTAAAGCATTCATTTATTTCTCAAGCATTTCTTCCTCTGTGTATTTTTTTGGCCTATGAGATTTATTGTGTGCATAAAACTATAGACAGAAGAATTTGGAACACTGCTTTTACTGATTACTCAAGATCTGCACACTAGAAGAAATGAAAAAGCTGACAGGCAGAATTTTAGACTACAGCAAAGTTCTCAAAATGAAATATTTTCATTTAAGAAGGTTTTTAATTACACATATACTCTCAACATATTCACCCCTAAAATCCTCTATAGAAATTGTTTTGAGAGAATAAAGGTACACAAATATTTAATGGTTCCTAGAGTACATTTGAAAAGTGATTGAAATACATATTTTTTGAAAACTGAAAACAAGTGATTGATAATATGAAATATCAGATATCTATGTGATGAGAAAGTCAAGTATATCCTTTGAGACCAACAGAGGCACAATAAACACAGTAATGTACATTTCTGAAAGAGTATCAAGAATCTATTTGGAAAGTCACAATATTAATTCAGAAAACAAAAGTTATGTTAGACTTTAAGTACCATTATCAAACATATGTATTAGAGATTAAATTTGAAAATGGTACAAATACTCATTGATAATAGAGGACAGTTTTACTCTTTAATTATGCCATGGTGGTAGTTGTAATAATAATTTGTTTATTTTTTATTTCTATAAAACAACCTTTTGTATAAACAGGCTATTGTTCTAATGTTGATGGGTTTTTGGATTCTTTCCAAGAGCAATTTAGGATTTTCTTTTAAGTACTTCTTCTAGGATACCCACACCCACCCACCCCACACACATACATACACCCTGGAATGGATTTATTACTTCCTCAGGAATCAATGTCTCCAATGTTACTAGATTGCTAAGAGAGCTAAAAATCAAATTCCCCCAAACCATTATAATAGCCTTGATCAAACAATACTTACTACCACTATTTCACAGAGGAAAACAGTAGACCAAAATTGAATGCCATCTCAGTAGGACTTCTAAGGTATTTTATTCTCTTTAAGTTTTAAGATGGATGTTTTAACTTGGAGAAACTATAGTTCATGGGAAAGTTTCATGGCACCTAATTAGGAAGGGTAGATATGAGGAGAGGGATATTTGATAAAGAAGCTCTTTGTTGAGATGGGCAAGAAATTCATTGTTCTGAGAGATGTTTGAACAGAACAGCAGCCACTTGCCTGGACATATTCAATTACAGAATTTATTGTGTGTATGTATGTGGTGTGTGTGTGGGGGGTGTAGTGGTGTGAGAGAGAGATAGGGAGAGAGAGAAAGAGAGAGGAAAAGAGGGAAAGAAAGAGGGAGAGAGAGAGAGTTGTGTTGGGGGGGGCAGGAATATATGTGTTTGGGTATGACTGCTGGGGCCAGAACGTAGAACTCAGTTCTCATTTGGCTTTTTCCACTCCAGGTTGATGCTCTACCACATGAGTAATACCCTTATTTCCAGCTTTTTGTTGATTAATTTTAAATGAAGGGAAATAACAAAATGCTGAAATAATGATACAAGTTGACCCATTGTAACAATGAGATGTGCAAGACACTATGTTGTAAAAGAACTTTACAACTTGGGCAGGGATGGTCGGAGGGAGAGGTTGAGGAGGTAGGAAGGAAAGGGATAGTAGGGGAAAAACAGAGTAGGGGATAATAATGCTCAATGGGAAATGCACTTATTACCCTACTCATGTAACTGTAACTCCCCTAGACAGGATCTTTACAAAACAAAACAATATAGGATGAAATGGCTCATATATTTCTCTTCATATATTTATCCCGAGTAGCCACCATTACACACATGAAGTACCAGATCCTTACTGACTTACAGAATTGTTTTTCAAATGAACAGTAGTACTTGTTGATTTTAAATCCTACCTTCATAAGCATGCATCTCACGAAATACATAGCTGTGGACACAGGTAGACTTAGTACTTTCTTCTCCTGGTTAAGCAAGGGTACTGCAGGTGATGTTAATTCTAGAAACCACTATGGTAATTCTGTCTAATGTGATCCTGTAGCAAACTGTATTTTCTTTTATTTTACTCATTTACTTTTGCCAGACTAATATATGCCAGTGCTTCCTAGGTTGGGTTTCAATTAGAAGTTTTCTCTGGTTTCTAGTGAAGTTGAATGATCTTACATGTGTGCCTTCACAACCTGGGCAATGTGTTTTGTATATTTTCTAAGTGTCTGTTGAAATCATTACTAATGTTTACATTGGATTGTTTGCCTTTCTCCTTGAGTCATAGAAAATCATTATATATTTCTGCTTTGATATTATTGTCACTTATATGTGTTATAAAAATAAATTCCATGATATTGGCTTTTAAGTGCATTCTACATGTTGAAGTTTGGAATAAACAGTTCTTTATTTCAGTGTAATCAAGTTTACTAATCTGTTTATGTTTTATGCCTCCAGGGACTTAAATTCTTACTGAGTGTAGGAAAATTTGGACATGTTAGTTTATAAATTCTTATAATTTTCAGAAGTAGAAGGAGAAAGTGTGAAAAAATAAAGCAGTGGAACTCACTGGACACTGATGACAGTGAACTATACAACTCGTGGTAGAGATGGGGGGAGGGAGAGGGAGAGAGGGAGGGAACAGGAGAAACTGTATGATAGGAAACATATTCATTGCCTTATTCATATAACTGTAATTCCTCTAAGCATCATTTTTATAATAACAATAAGTAAATTAATTAAAAATATTAAATCTTTGGCAATGGTGATGATTATTTTGAGAGAATCATTCATGTTTTTTCACCATTGAGAACTGATAATTGTATCTTTTCTTAGGGATTATGTAATAGATTTCCATGATCTAACAATCTTAACTATATGTATAGATTTATTTCCATGCATTTGTCTTGATTTGTAGATTCTGTTTCTCATTCTACATGTCCAAGTGTTCCAAGCACAATATTGTTTGTAATTATACCTTTAAGATATGACTTTGCATTTTGTACTTCATGATTCCATATCTAATAGTTATTTAGCAATGTCTAGAATGTTCTCACTATTTGCAGTATAACAATTAGCTTGTCAATTTCCACAAAAGCCTTGTTGAGGTATTGACAAGAGTTAAAATCAATATATAATTGTCCAGTAAATTCTGGTTTATCTATTACTGATGTTTGTTCTCCTCGCTTGCATCTAATTCATTAGTGGCAACCACAAAATAAATAACTGCAAAATCTATATTCAAAACTGTTCAGTGTTTTAAAAAATACACTTACAATTATCATTTAAACAATCCACTTAAATTAAATAACTATTTGTGACCCCAAAAAATGAGAAATAAGTTTACAAATGTTTGTAGCTAAAATAGAACTAAATGAGTTGTTTTCTCCCCAATTCCATTTGTTAAAAACAAACATAAAATTACTCAGCATATATGTATACCTAGAGAGAGAACACAAACATGTTAAGAAACCATACTTACTCAGTTCACTTTGCTTCATGCTGCTGCCAATTATTTCTACACTTAAAGATTCCGTAGCCAAACCTTTGCTAAACACATTCAAAGTACTGGACAATGTTCCTAGCAATACACACAAATGATTGTCTTCATGGATCTGAGAGTCAATTGGAAATAGCTAACACAAAAATGTATGTATACATACAAATCTTTCTGCAGCTCTGATAGAAGGTATCAAATGCCAATAACACAAAGAAGAGTCTTCCCTAGTTTAAAGGAATCTCTCTAACTATTTGCTAGGAAAGTTATTTTTGAGTTTCTACCTATTGAGTAAGTAAAAGTTTTCTAGTTAAAGAAGAGGAGGAGAAGAAAAAAAAGAGTCAAGTTAAAGAAATATGTCTATGAAAGGCTCTGGGTTTAAAAGAAAAACAGCAGAGATTCTAGGAAATAAAAGAAAGCCTTGCCACTGGAAATCAGAACAGAACTAATGATAACATGATCAGACTAAAGAGGTAGAGCTGGGGTAGTCGATAAAATAGGACCACATGATGCCTCATCCCATTTATGATCCCATTTGTGAAAGAAAAGAAACTCCCAAGACAGAAAATAAAGGGTTCCCAAAAATAGTGAAATGGGGTTTTGGAATCAATACTCACATTCTTTAGAACAGTTAATGATGACATGACATTGATTTTCATTTGACAGTAAACAGCACCAGACAAGAGAAATGACATGTCTGGGATGCAATTGGTTCAATGATCTGACAATAATTAAATTTAAAGAAAAAAAAAGAATATAGGCAAAGAAAATCCAATACAAAATAATATTTGTTAATTTGTAAAATCATAAATTGGAGGCTTAGGTTAAAATTAGATTATAAGTAAATTTGTCTATATCTGTTGCTTTTGTCTTTTTCAGCATTATTATAGTTCATTTCTTAACTTTATGTTCTGAAATTTTGAGGTGATATTTCAATTAAAAAAATCAAACTTAGTTTAAAGATTTATTTTTAGAAGTAATATTTAAGCAATAAAATCTGTTTTTAAGAATTCTACTTTAGGGGCTGGGAAGGTGGCTCAGTGTTAGAGCACTTGTCTTGCATGCATGAGGACCTGGGTTCGATTCCTCAGCACCACATAAGCAAAAAGTAAAAGCCAGAAGTGGTGCTCTGGCTCAAGTGGTAGAGTGCTAGCCTTGAGCTGAAGAGCTGAGGGATAGCGCCCAGACCCAGAGTTCAGGCCCCATGACCGGACATTCCCCCCCCCCAAAAGAAAATAAATCTACTTTATTATTTTAAAATCCTAAGAAATATTCTGCCTTATTAGTTAATATTATTTATTCAATAAAATAAAATTATTTGTCCATGCAGAAATATAGTTTATAATGAACAGCAAATTGAATATTTATTTTGTCTTTAATAACAACTTTTCACCAACTTGGTTTAACAGCTGCTTCAAATGGTGCGAATACGAATGCTGCTGGTTTTTCTTTCTTTTAAGTATTTTTATATATAAAAATGCCCAATGATGAAAGTGATCAAGTTACATTTTCAAGGCAATTCTATGCTATAATAATTACTTCACATTTTCTGAGAAATAGAGAATCTAGGAATTGTTTTTGAAAAAGTTTGTATGCCATCCCATGTTACAAGAAGATGATAGGTCATATTACTAAATCAGATTTTAGAAGCATGTGAAGGAAATGTTCCAGTGAAGCCTTGTCAAAGTTCTCTACTTCTCAAATGAAGTAAGCTGTAAGGCTTAAGATCTGCTGGAGTAAAATAAGGTTAAGACTGAGGCTCTTGTTTATCATCTTCTCTATATATTTTGGTTAAAATCTTCTCTTTTTATACACAATCTCAGACATTTTACAAACACAAAAATAAAATCCTTTATACTAGTGGTAATAAGAATTTTAATTCTAGGGTTAAAAGCAACAATTATGTGGGATTAGAAACACATGCATGAAAGAAAAAAAACATTAAAATACGCATCTAAGGGTTCATTTTCCTGACATCACATTATCTGACCTTTTCCGCTGACTCATACATATACTAGATATTACAAATAAGGGAAACCATGGGACCTATGTTTCTTTGGGCCTGGCTTACTTCACTTAATATAATTTTTTCCAAGTTTTTCCATTTCCTAACAAATAGTGCAATGTCATTCTTTCTGATGGAGGCATAGAATTCCATTGTGTATATATACCACATTTTCTTTTTTTTTTTTTTTTTTGGGTCCAGTCGTGGGCCTGAACTCTGGGCCTGGGCGCTGTCCCTCAGCTCTTCAGCTCAAGGCTAGCGCTCTACCACTTGAGCCACAGCGCCACTTCCGGCTTTTTTCTTTTTGCTTATGTGGTGCTGAGGAATCGAACCCAGGGCCTCATGCATGCAAGGCAAGCGCTCTACCACTGAGCCACCTTCCCAGCCCCATATACCACATTTTCTTGATCCATTCATCTACTGAGGGGCTTCTGGGTTGGTTCCATATTTTAGCTATGGTAAATAATGCTGCAATAAACATAGTTGTGCTGGCGTTTCTAACGCATTTATAAGATTATCTCTTTGTTGCTTTGTATGTCCCTCCCCCACAGTATAACCCCTGCTTTCACTATATTTGATGTCAGTATAACTTGTGGAGGAGATGGGAAAAAACAGTTGTTTAAGGATACAGGTGGACCTGTTGCAACAATGAGAAGTACAAATTGTCATGTCCAAAACGAGCTTTACAACGTCGGTGGGGGGGGGTGAAAGGGGGGGAAGGAGAAGGATTGGGATTGGGGGGGAGGGGGGAGGCTGGGAAGGGATGTGAAGGGTAAACAAAGGAGGAGGCTGCAATGCTTGGTAAGAAATGTATGCATTATCCTGCCCATGTAATTGTAACTCCTCTGTACAGTATGTTCACAAATAAAATAAAATTAAATTAAAAAAAATTATGTGGGATTGAAGGGAATTATTTTAGAGTTCAAAAATAAACTACAGAAAGACATTATAGTCATTAATATTTTTCAGTATCTTTGAGCAGAATTTTAAACAGATGACTGAAAATAAACAAATTGTAATTCTGTCTATAGAAAAACTTGTAAGTTGGTTACCCCTGGCTCTCAGGAGGCTCAGAACTGAGGAACCAGATTTGAAGCTATCCTGGGCAGACTAATCTACAATTAACCAACCAAAAGCCAGAAATGGAGGTGTGGATCAAATGGCAGAGTGCCAGCCTTTAATACCCAAGTCATCCAATACCATGAGGCCCTGAATTTAAATCCTAGAACTGGTACACATATGTATGTGTGTGTACATCAGCCCTTATGGACGTACATACACACAAACACACAAATATTAACTCTTACAGTATAGTTTTTAATCATTTTAATCATTATAGACAAACATATCAAATAATTTGGTCTCTTATATTGTAATTATAGGATGTAAGTTGCGAGTTCTCATTAAAGAAGTATTTCTTTTTTAAAATTTTTTATTTTTTATTATTTTTTTAATCGTGAGAATATCGTACAATTACATGGGCAAGGTAACGATTACATTTCTTACCAAGCATTGTTGCCTCCTCTTTGTTTCCCCTTCCCATCCCTTCCCATACTCCCCCCTCCCCCTCCTCACCCCTCCCCACATCCCACACCAAAGTTGTAAAGTTTGTTTTTCAGCATAATGACTTGTAGATCTCATTGTTGCAATGGGGCCACCTGTATCCCTATTTAAATGATTTGGATTTTTTCCCCTTCCCCTCCACAAATTATACCAACATCAAATACAGTGAAAGCAGGGGTTATACTGTGGGGGAGGGACATACAAAGCAACATAGAAATCATCTTATAAATATGTTAGAAACAATTGCATGAAAGGAAAAAAAAAACCAAAGAAGTATTTCTGAAGGACATAGTTTTAAAAATAAATTTACTCACATATGTAGAACCCCCCTCAAATTACATATGATACATTAATCTTAGTTCTAATTATTATATTACATCTTATATGATGTGTGGCTTATAAAATGCTAAACACTTGGTTCTATCAAATAGCCATTTAAATCTTCAAAACTGCTATGTTAGTCTGCATCATTCTTCAAGACAAGTGGCATTTGAGAATGCAAAGATTACTTTAATTGCTTGTTTGTCTTTCTTTCTTTTTTTCTTTGGCCAATCCTAAGTCAGGGCTTTTTTTGCCCAAGGCAGGCATATACCACTTGAGCCACAGGAGCATTCTAAGTTTTTGGTAGTGTATTGGAAATAAGAGTTTCAGATTTTCCTGCCAGAGCTGGCTTTGAAGGACAATTCTCAGATCTGAGCAACTGGCACCTGGCTCAAAGATTTGGTTTTTATAAGAACTCTTGAAAATTTAAAAATGCAACAAGTCACCATTGAGTCTGAGCTGGCAGGTACACCTTGGAAATTCTTCCTGTATGTCTGGCCTGAGTGTTCAGAGAAAAGAGCGATGTTTACATGGAGTGCTATTGAAATCCTCAACAATATAAACTAGTGTATAAACAGGAATGCACCCTGACTTAGCTTGCTTGCCCAAGCATTTTCCACATTGGGACATGGCTGCCTGTACCACGCTTTCAGCCAATCACAGGTGGCTACAGAGTGCTCTCCTCTTATTTGTTCTTGATGGCAGTTAAATGCACATGAGTATCTGACTGTTCACTTTAATAGGTTTCAAGAGTCTCTTCAGAGGACTGGAAAAGTGCAGCCGTGGATGGCTTGTGTAGGTGACCAGACAAAGGGGCGTTTTGCTTGGTAGATTGTGAGTTTCAGGAGGGAGCACAATATGCCCAGAAGCATGATGAATTGTTTTGTGAGGCTCCAGTTATTCTGGTGCACATAGATGCCTGTGGAAATGTAAGAACCAAGGAGGATCCACCTTTGCACTCCTTGGGTTTTTGTCCATCAAGGACTTCTTGATAGTTACTTCTTTGACTGTCATTCTCTAGCCGGTGGCTCTAATTGTTCATGCTTGTTACAGCTCTGAATTTACTGTCTACAAATTTCCTTTACAATAATCTGAGGCAAAGCTACTCCTTGGCAATGCTGATTTGATCTACATCATGTGTACCCCAGCAGAGATTTGTAATAATAATCACAATTAAGATTTCCAAAACCATGTTCTGCCTGGCCCCAGCTTGTCAACATTCAGTTCATGGGGCTAGAAATTTACTATTCTTGCTCTAGGTACTTTTCTGAAACATAGCACAACTGAACACACATGCATGTCATGACAACAAAGCTATAGACACACACATCAAGTTCCTTTGTGTGTCTCTTTTTCTTTCACTACAATGTGACCAGGGGAGGCAAAACAGTTGTTTTTCACTATTTTCCTTTGGCTTACTTATCTGTAAGGAATGCTTACCAATTGTACAAAGTCTATAGAAAAATAATTGGGATCAAGTCTGGACAATCCTGGAAAGAAAGTTCTGTTGTCATGCTTAATTAATTACTGAAATCAGTATGGGTGTAACTCTATCTTTAAATGTTTCAGATTTATTATAGAAAGTGTTTAAATTTTTAAAATTATTTTCCTTATGAAGAAAAGTCTGAACTTCTAAAATTCATGTCCTTTTGAATAATAATGTGGAAACAAATAAAAACTGAAGGTCATCAGGTAAAAAAGAAAAAAAGTTAAACATCAAATACAGAGATAGTAGGAATCTTTGGTGAATGATTTACTAGCTAATTAAAATCTATAGTGTATAGCATGTGAATGCTTGCAACATGTGTGCACACAATATATGAAACTATTTTTAGACTCTAGATGTAATTCATATTAAGCATATACAAGATAAACAAGTTTCTGGAAGCATAATACTTCTTTGGCTTTAATTCAAAAGAAGTCTTCTGAGTTTCAAATAATTTTGTTTCTTTCATAGTTTAATTCTTATTGGATTATAAAGAATGCTTATTGATTAATAGAGATGCCACTATCACATACATTTTAGACTTGTACATGCTGCAAGCAAGTGCTTCCAAAGCGTTTACTTCAGCTGGCTCTTTGATTACACACTCAGAGTTCTAGGTCAATCTGTATGTACTCCAGAGAACTTCCCTTAGACACAAACACTTTCTATTTCAACAGCATTATTACATCTCATGAAAGCTGGGGAAAAAAATGAAAAAGAAAATATTCTTTTCCTCTTTACAAATGCCATCAGTAAAATGGATACAGTTAAGCTGTATTTTTCCAGTAAGGAAAATCAAATACTCACCTAGAGTTACTTGTCTTCTCTCTATATAACTTTAGTTGTCCCTTTTGAACACTAGCTACAAACATTTAATTCAGGAATTAAAACTTTAAATTATTTTTTTAATGCTGGTAAGTTCTTCCGTCAAGCCATAGGCAGTCTCTGCTGGTTGTGAGCTAATTCTTTCAGAAGAAGCTTGGTTCTTATTGTTTGCATATATTAGGGAGATGGATGCCTGTGAGAACAAGATAAACTATTTTTAAAAATCTACAGATGAACTGTAAGTACAGATATAACATCAGTAGTTTATTTTATGTTCTTTTAAGTTACTATATTCTAGCATCAGCTCTTTAATACCAAACAGTTTATTACTCTTTTTATAAAAGATAGTTTTCTGAAAGGAATATAACCACCCTAAAAAGACATATGTTGGGTGCTGATGCCTCACATTTGTAACCTAGATTCTCAGAGAGCTGAAATTGGTGAACTAAGCTTCAAAGCCAGCTCAGCCAGAAGAGTCTGTGAGGTTCTTATCTCCAATTAGCCAGCAAAAAGCCAGAAGTAGAGATATGTCTCAAGTGATACAGCATTAGACTTAAGTACCAAAAGCTATGGGAGAATGCCTCAGACCTAAGGTCAAGCAGAGTACTGGCACTAAAAAATTAATGAATATAAATAGGTGGATAAAGAGATAGATGATAGTAGACAGACAGAGACAGACAAACATACAGATAGACAGGTAGACAGATAGATAAAGTCTTCGAGGTTTCAGTTGAAGTTCCAGTTGAACTTCAGTATCGAATGCTTTTCCTGGTCTTATGATACCTTCCAAGTTCATAACTGAATTTATTTTTGAAATATTCACTAGTCTTGTTGAGACTAGTTGGAGACTAGTTGCTTCTGAGTTCTGAAGAAAGGAGTAAATCAAAGTGCACAGAGGGATTGGGTCTTGTGAGAATTTTCTCCTAGGCCTCCAGAGCCTTTTATCCCAGTTTATACAAAGAGAGGGGGCCAGGAGGAAGAGAAAAAGAGGAAAAGACAATGGAGAGGGAGAAGTCTAAAGAGGGAAATGGAGAGAAGGCAATTGGAGACAGGGCAACTAAAGGCAGAGAGGGAAAATGGAAGAGTGGGAGGAAACTCTGCATCTATAAAGATACTATTCCTATCAAATAAAAGCCCATGTTTATGACCTCAGTTAACCTTAATTTAACACGAAGTAGATATCCCATCACCAAATAAAGGCACACTGAAAGTAAGATTATTAACATAGAAAGTTGGAGTGAACACAAAAATTCAGTTCATTAAAGATTTTAGCACCTAATTTTTAGACAGGCTTGCAATTTATATCAGTGGATAGGTTTCTGTTTTAATTCGAAAATAAAAATCAAGCTTCTTTGAATTTAAAGTGGTATAGCTACTGTAGGAATCAGTTTGAAAAGTCTGCAAATTTAGACATAAACATACCTTGTGACCCTTGTAGATATTTTAAAAATGTAAACTAGCTTCACAGGAAAAAATATTCTGCAACCTGAAGCATAGTGTTTCTTTTCCTATTAAAGATGCTTGATCTCTAGATTATTTCTCAGATACATTAGAAGAAGAAACTTTATTAGTCTGAGTAATTGAAGGGTCATATCATTCAAATTGCCTGGGCCATGCAATGGAATTGGAAAGTCTTAAATTCTTATCTTGGCTATGCTGAACAGTAACTGAAGGATATTATCTAAGTTTCATAATGCCTTTGAGCTTCTCTCCTCATGTTTAATTGCTAAGTACCATGAAAATTATTTAGTTTTTGTTCTCTTTTTGGGTGTTAGTCTAGGGGCCTAAACTCAGAATTTGGATACTGTCCCAGACATTTGTGCTCAAGGCTCACTCTACTACTTGGGCTGCGATTCCACTTTGGATATATATTTATATATTTATAATTTATGAGATGGAGATAACAGTCCCATTGACTTTCTTGCCTGGCTGGCTTTGAACTGTGACCCTCAATTCACAGCCTTCAGAGTAGCTAGGATTTCAAGTGTGAACTATGAAAACCCAGGTGAAGAACTATTCTTACTATAATATTTTACTGTAATGTTTGTTGAATCAATTATATACAATCAAAGAAATTTTCTTGTTCCACTTCTGAAAAATAATCTCTTAATATGTTTTATTATAGTCTTTAATATGTTTTACAATTTAGACACATTATAATTTGCAATTTATGTAGCCTTTAGTTTAATGAAATGCATTTCTATAACTAAAGAAAATTATGGAATCCGTGACAAAGTATAGGGACATGACAATATAACTATCATTTTGAGTATAATGACAAAATGGACTTACTTTTCAAGGGCAATCTGAGAAGATTGCTCAGGTCAAATATGTTTGATATGATTTAAGTCTCTTTACCCAAGGTTATGGAGACTGAATGAACATATGGTATTTAATGATTAAATGATGAGATCTACTAAGGTGAGGCTTTGTGGCAACACTCTAATTCATTTTAGAGAGGGTTTTTTATCACAGCTAATCCAGAGAAAAACAGACTTCAGAAGATTCCTATTATTTAAAGATAGGACAGAATAAGTCACTAGGGATTTATAGGAACAACATAACAAAAATAGAGATCCAAGTATTGTTGAGAGTTTGTATAAGTTCTTCACCCAATAGAGATTTTTAAGAATAGATATAATCATCAATGTAATCTGAGCTTGACATTTTTAAGAACTATCCATTCTCCAGTAATAAAACAAACAATAATTTTTAAAACAATAAAAATAAAAAGTAATGATATGATATACTCTTGTACCTAAGATTTAAACACTTTCAAGAGTTCCCATGAGCACAGTTTTTCTTAATTAGCCCCTTTTTGGATATCAAACCAGGCTTTAATATTTTATTTAATTTTATATTTTATATGCACAGGTCAAATTTTAACTATTTGTATGGGAGAATACATGAAGAAAAGATACAGTTGTTAGACTGAACACACTATAGTTCACCTACAGGGTGAATTAAAGAGGATTTTTAAGACTTACTGGCAGCACCCTCTCATCCCAACAATGTCCCATATAGGATCTCTGAACTTACTCAGAGATTCGAGGTACTAAAATGTTTCATGGCCATATCACTGCTCGAAAGTTACTCTCAGCTTGAAAAAAAATCAATATTTCTATTACATGACTACCTAGCTGATTATGAAGATACATGAATATGCCATTCATATATCTATGTTACATGATCTTTCTTTTTTATTGTGAAAATGCTGTACAGAGGGGTTAACATGGGCAAGATAATGAGTACATTTCTTATCAAGCATTGTAGCCTGGTCCTATGTTTCCCCTTCCCATCCTTTCCCATCCTCCCCCCCACCCCGCCCCCCGCCTCCCCTGCAATTCTCCTCCAGGCTCCCCCGAATCCTCCTCCCCCCACCCCCACTCCCCCACCCAGCACCAAAGTTGTGAAGTTCCTTTTCAACATAATGACTTTTACATATACGAACATCAAATACAGTGAAAGCAGGGGTTACACCGTGGGGGCAGGGACATACAAAGCAACAAGAAATAATCTTATAAATGTGTTAAAAAAAACAATCACATGAAAGAAAAAAACATTTAAATACATATCTTTGGGTTCATTTCTCTAACATCAACTTATCTGACTTTTTCTGCTTGACTCAGACATATACTAGTTATTGCAAATAAGGTAAACCATGGGACCTATGTTTCTTTGGGCCTGGCTTACTTCATTTAATATAATTTTTTCCAAGTCTTTCCATTTCCTAACAAATGGGGCAGTGTCATTCTTTCTGATGGAGGCATAGAATTCCATCGTGTAGCCGGGCGCTGGTGGCTCACGCCTGTAATCCTAGCTACTCAGGAGGCTGAGATCTGAGGATCGCGGTTCAAAGCCAGCCCGGGCAGGAGAGACCGTGAGACTCCTATCTCCAATAAACCACCAGAAAACCGGAAGTGGCGCTGTAGCTCAAGTGGTAGAGCGCTCGCTTTGAGCTGAAGAGCTGAGGGACAGCGCCCAGGCCCAGAGTTCAAGCCCCACGACCGACAAAAAAAAAAAAAATGTTTTAAAAAAAAAAAAAAAAAAAAAAAAGAATTCCATCGTGTATATATACCACATTTTCTTCATCCATTCATCCACTGAGGGGCATCTGGGTTGGTTCCATATCTTTGCTATGGTAAATAATGTTGCAATAAACATAGTTGTGCTGGTAGCTTTAGTGTGGTCTTGTTTGTGAACATTTTGGTAAATGTCCAAAAGTGGGATTGCTGGGTCATAAGGGAGCTCTGTGTGGAGTCTTTTGAGGAACCTCCATACTGCTTTCCAAAGTGGTTGAACAAGTTTACACTCCCACCAACAATGAAGTAAGGTTCCCTTCTGTCCACATCCCCTCCAGCATCTGTTGTTATTAGAGTTCTTGATTTTAGCCATTCTAACTGGGGTGAGGTGGTATCTCAATGTTGTTTTGATTTGCATTTCTTTTATGGCTAGTAAGGTTGAGCATTTCTTCATGTGTCTATTGGCCATCCTTCTTTCCTCTTCAGAGAAGTTTCTCTTTAAGTCTTTCGCCCACTTATTTATTGGGCAGTTGTTTCTTTGATGATTTGTTGTTGGGGGATTTAATTTTTTGATGTCCAGGTATATTTTAGATATGAGACCCTTGTCCATTGTATGGCTAGTGAAGATCTTCTCCCAATCTGTGGGCTTTCTATTGATCTTGCTAATGATCTTGCTAGCCATGTCCTTTGCCATGCAGAAGCTCTGCAATTTTATGCAATCCCATTTGTCCAAACTGTCTTTGATTTGTTGTGTTTCTGGGTCTCTATTAAGAAAATTTCAGCCTGTGTCAAGGAGACATATGGTTTCTCCTATTCCATCCTGTAATGTTTTCAGAGTGTCCATTTTAACTCCGAGGTCTTTGATCAATTTGGAGTTGATTCTGGTGCAGGGTGATATATAAGGATCTAGCTTTATTTTTCTACAAGTAGTTAACCAATTTTGCCAGCACCATTTACTGAAGAGGCTGTCTTTCTTCCATTCTATTATTTTTAGCTCCTTTATTGAAGATTAGATGACTATAGGTCTGTATGTTCATTTCTGGGTTTTCAATTCTATTCCATTGGTCCTGAGGTCCGTTCTTGTGCCAGTACCAAGCTGTGCTGATTACTATGGCTTTATAGTAGAGTTTGAAATTTGGTATTGATATTCCTCCAGCACTGTTATTTCTGTTGAAGATCATTTTGCTATTTGAGGTCTTTTATTGTTCCATATGAATTTTTGGATTGATATGTTACATGATCTTTCTTAAAATGTGAGTTTATTTCATGTTCTAGGACATCTATATGCATTCTAATTTTGCAAAATATATTTAGAATTTTAGCCTTAGCTCAGGAAGACCAGTAACCAGAGGTTGTTTGCTCATGCCAGTAATCCTATCTATGCAGGAAGCTGAGATTTGAGGATTGCAAAGCTAGCCCAGGCAGAAAGTCCACAAGACTTTTATCTCAAATTAAGGAGCAAAATGCTAGAAGTTGAGGTGTGGCCCAAGTGGTTGAGTAGAGCTCCAGACTTGAGGATAGCAGCTTGAAATTATGAACTTTAGCCGTAGTACTGAGACACACACACACACACACACACACACACACACACACACACACACACACGTGCAAGTGCAAATAAAGCTGTGAAATGTAGTTTTAGCTATGCATAAACTATTATAATCACTTGTATAAAAATAGGTTAGGAACTCTTAATCAAAGTCACATCTTTCTGTCTTTTTTTTTCTGGTAATAAGGCCTGAACTCAAGGCTTCTTACTCTCATTTGGCTTTTGGGCTCAAGACTGGTACTCTACCACTAGAATTGTAACTCCATTTCTTGGTTTTTAATGGTTAATTTGAGATAAGCATGTCTCAGAATTTGTCTTCTCAGGTTTGACCTTTTTTTTTTGTCGGTCGTGGGCGCTGTCCCTCAGCTCTTCAGCTCAAGGCGAGCGCTCTACCACTTGAGCTACAGTGCCACTTCCGGTTTTCTGGTGGTTTATTGGAGATAGGAGTCTCACAGTCTCTCCTGCCCGGGCTGGCTTTGAACCGCGATCCTCAGATCTCAGCCTCCTGCTTAGCTAGGATAACAGGCGTGAGCCACCAGCGCCCGGCAGGTTTGACCTTTTTTTAAATATGTTTTTTTATTGTGAAAATAATTTACAGAGGGGTTACAGTTACATGAGCAAGGTATTGAGTACATTTCTTATCCAGCATTGTTATCTCCTCTTTTGTTTTTCCCCTACCATCCCATCCCTTCCACCTTCTCAACTGTACCTTCCCACCCCCCACCTCCCCACCCCCCAACTAAATTGTAAAGTTAGTTTTTCGACATAGCATCTTGTGTTTCTCATTGTTGTAATGGGTCCATCTGTATCCCTTTTAAACTATGAGAAAGTGCGGCTGAAATCAGGAAAGTAACTCCATTATTAATAGCCCCACAAAAATAAAATGCCTAGGAATTAACCAAAGAAGTGGAGGACCTCTATGATGAAAACTTTAAAAACCTAAAAAAGGAAATCAAAACAGAACTTAGAAAGTGACAAAATCTCCCATGTGCCTGGATTGAAAGGATCAACATCGTGAAAATGGCAATACTTCCCAAGGCTATGTACAAATTCAATGCAATACCTATCAATATTCCAACTCATTCTTCAAGGAAATAGAAGAGGCAATCCAAAAATTCATATGGAATAATAAAAGACCCCGAAAAGCAAAAATGATCCTTAACAGAAAGAACAGTGCTGGAGGAATATCAATACGTAACTTCAAACTCTACTACAAAGCCATAGTAATCAAAACAGCTTGGTACTGGCACAAGAACAGACCTCAGGACCAATGGAATAGAATTGAAAACCCAGAAATGAACCTACAGACCTATAGCCATCTAATCTTCAATAAGGGAGTTAAAAAAGTAGAATGGAAGAAAGAAGGCCTCTTCAGTAAATGGTGCTAGCAAAATTGGTTAATCACCTGTAGAAAACTAAAGCTAGATCCTTATATATCACCCTGAACCAGAATCAACTCCAAATGGATCAAAGACCTCGGAATCAAAGCAGACACCCTGAAAACATTACAGGATGGAATAGGAGAAACCATATGTCTCCTTGGCACAGGCTGAAATTTTCTTAATAGAGACCCAGAAACACAACAAATCAAAGAAAGGTTGCTTTGAACATTTATCATTAAATCTAAGTCTCGTGTGTAGCTAGAATTGCAGGCATGAGCCACTGGTGGCCAGCTATACCATTCTTGCTATCGGGAAGTGTGGGAAAATAAAAGAAGACCAAACACTTCTAATATTTTTATTGGATACATAAAATATTTATATATCTTTCTGTATCTATATCTATCATTTATACCCATAAATATTTCTATATCATTTATGTCTATAACAATAGATATCTATAAACATATCTATATCATTTATATTTATAACAATAGATCAATGATAGGTGACAGATGGATAGATGACAGATTCATTCCTAAATAGATAGATAGATAGATGTTTGTCACTTGAAATTTACCAAAAATGCAAAATGATTATTATTGTTATGATGTTTATGTTGTTTCTTCCTACATTATGAAGAACATGCATGCTAATATAGTCTTGTGCTTATTGAAAATGCTTTTGAAAATCACTAGAAAATCACTTTTGAAAGTTACAGGAGCATTCAGTAAAAGAAGTTTAATCCTACCTCCACAGTATGAAGTACTCCAGATTTAAGTATTAAGTGTGAAAAGATCACTGCTGTTTTAAAGCACCCTTTTTATAGTACCCTTAAAGTATTTCAGATCGGAAGATGAGTTTTCCATGTTGCTTTACAACACTAGAATTTTCCATTTTTTCTGTTTGCAAAGTTCGATTATGCTTGCTACACATGCTGGACTGTGAAGTCAGGTCCCTGTGAAAGGAAAATTCACATGAGAAGAAAAGCAAGTAGTATAAATAAAGTAACTAGCCCTTCCTGTTTTTAAGTCATTTACTATGGCATTTTTAGGTACATTGAAAGGGGCTTTTGGAATTGCCCATTCCAGGCCCTGATTTTGTAAGTAGTTGAAGTACAGAGTTTTCAAATGGTTTATATAAACTTATGTGGCAGAAGTTTCGAAGAAGTTGATATTATAGTTAGTTGCAATTCTCAAAATGCTGACTTTTACTCCAGTATACTATTAACTATTCAGTATACACTACAATCCTTTCCTGGCCTACATGTTAGATGAGAGTTAGTTTTAGCAGTTACACTCTCTGGTGGTTGAAAATTTACCTCAGAGTTACTTGATATTACAAAAATTCACAAAAAAATGATTTAAAATGGCCAAGTACCGGTGGCTCAGCTAGTAAACCTAGTTACTCTGAAGGCTGAGTTCATAGGATCTTGATCTGAAGCCAGCCAATTAAGGAAAGTCCATCAGACTTAATAAGCAAAAAGCCAGAAGTGGAGGTGTGGCTCCAATAGTAGAGAAACAGCTTTGAGAGAACATTTAAGCAAGAGCTGCAGGTTCTTAGGTCAAGCCCCAGTGCTGGCACAAAAACAATAACACAACAATAATGAACAACAATAACTTAAAGTGTTCTTTTATGTTTAAACTCTCTAAAACTTAACTTTCATTTGAAGTAAATAAGCATTTTTCTGGCAAACAAAACTTTCTGTTGGATTAGGGTGAAATTCACTTGAGGTTTGAACAAGTATGTTCAAATAAATAAATAAATAGGAGAAAGCAAATGTTTCTTTTTTGCATGTTTTTTATTGTAAAAATACTGTACAGAGTGGTTACAGTTACAAGTAAGGTAATGAGTACATTTCCTATGGAGAATTGTTACCTCCTCCTTTGTTTATCCCCTATCACCCCTTCCCACGCCAGCCACCTTCTGAACTCCTCCCCTCCTCCCCCCTGCAAAGTTGTACAGTTCATTTTCAACATATTGTCTTGTACATCTCATTGTTACAATGGGTCAACCTATATCCTTATTTCAGCATTTTGTTAAGTGAAATGAACCCCCAAATAGGGACACAACTGTTTTTTTCTTGTTTAATATTATTTTTAACGTTTTTAAAATGTACTACGTGATTTTTGGTTTCTTTTGTATGTTCTTCCCCCACGGTATAACCCCTGTTTTCACTGTACTTGATGCTGATGCCCTGTATCTTGTATATACAATTTTCTAATTTGGGGAGGGGAAGGGAAATAACAAAAGGATATATGTTTCTTGAGAGTTAATTTTCAAGGAATTTGTGAAATCTCAATTTTTTTACAAAACTTGGTTTATTCTGGTATCTAAAATTTATGAGCATATATTACTATAGTTTGAGCACAATTTAACAAGAATCTTTCTTTAGAGAATTATTACATAGAATAGGCCTGCAGAGATCTCAACTCTGTTCCACAAAATATTCAGAGCAAGTTGAAAACTTTAGTAGTTGGGGCAACAGTAACCAATATCACTCTTAAATTAATCAAAATGTTTCTCCTAATAGTAAATATTTGACTGTGACATAGCCATCAACTTTATTTGCACTAGGTAAATGAAATCAGTGTATTACTATTTATTTGTTTATGTTTTATTTACTGGCAATACTGGGATTTGAATTCATTGCATTTTGCTTGCTTGGCTTGCTTGTTAATTTACCTGGTCTACCACCACTTAAAACATACCTCCAGCTCTGCTTTTTGCTTATTAATTTGAAGATAGAATCTCATGCACTTTTATGCATGGACAGGCTTTGAACCAAGATCTTCTTAATCTCAGCCTTCTGAGCAGCTAAGACTATTCATGTGATCCACCAAAGCCCATCTGGATTATTATTTCAAATGAATGCCTTTAATTGCCCCATAATAATGGCCCCCAAAACAAAGCACCAGGCATAGTTCTATAAAGTTATTTTACTCTCTTACTAGCCTTGAAGGATTAATGACTATTTTATTTTTTTATATTCAGAAAGGGTTACTAAGTCAAGATCACTTGAGTTAGTGTTTCAAAGTGATTTCAAATTGTTTAAATAGGGATACAGGTGGACCCATTGCAACAATGAGACGTACAAGTTGTTATGTCAAAAAACGAACTTTACAACTTTGGTACGGGGGTGGGGGAGTGTTGGGGGAGAAAGGAATGGGAAAGGGGGAAGGGGAAACAAAGGAGGAGGCTACAATGCTTGATAAGAAATGTACTCACTATCTTGCCCATGTAATTGTAACCCTTCTGTACAGTATTTTCACAATAAAAAAAAGAAAAAAAGTGATTTCAAAATATTAGAATGACAGTGTACCTTCTTAGGAGAGTCAGGCCTGCTTATTTGTTTATTCTTAGTCACACTCTATTTAATTCCAGGATTCTATGTTCAGAACATTGTATAAACGCACTATTTATACAATGGTTTAGGTAGGTAAATGGTGATGGAATATCTAAGTCCAAAGATTTATTGACTATATCTTGTATACTTAATTAAAATACATTGTTAAATACATTGTATTCTTCAAATATAATGTAAAATACATATTAGCCAAATGAAAGGTAAAAGATAAAAACAGCCCTCTCTTTTGGCAAAGTCATATAGTCTTCAAGATGCCTTGTATTCATGAATTAAAACCTCTCTCTACAACTACTTAAAGATAACAAAAAGAAATATTTTAAAGTCATAGGAATCTTGTTTTGCTGTATTCTGATATTTACCTAGTTTTTAGAATGAAGATATAGAAAGGAAATCAAAGAATTTTATCTAGGCAGATAAAAAGTCTCTACATGCTTACTAACATAGTGATAGATTCACTCATGTGAATCAGAAAGGAATACTTATATTTTACTGATTTTAACTAAATCTTTAGAATTTTATTTTTCTTTACCAGTATTACCAGGCTACAATCTAATAGGTATGTGAGAAGGAAATTGTACTCATTCTTTTATTTGTTTTTTTTGTTTGTTTTTTTAGTCTTCAGTGAGTTTGGTACTCATTCGTTAAAAACAAACTATAAACATTTTCAGGGCTGGGAAGGTGGCTCAGTGGTAGAGCGCTTGCCTTGCATGCATGAGGCCCTGGGTTCAATTCCTCAGCACCACATAAGCAAAAAGAAAAAAGCCAGAAGTGGTGCTGTGGCTCAAGTGATAGAGCGCTAGCCTTGAGCTGAAGAGCTGAGGGACAGTGCCCAGGCCCAGAGTTCAGGCACCACGACCAGACCCAAAAACAAACCAAAACAACAACAACAAAAAAATTCAGCATTATAGATACTGAAATTTCTCTGATGTTGTACAGATAGACCTAAAGAAACTAACAGTATACCATATCACTACAACCTCAGAGATGTTTCTCTTGCAATTCTTTCACACTTGCTGTGATTGTTAAGAGTTACGTAATCCAAATGCCTTGGTTGCTATGGGATACAAAACTGAGGCACAGGGTTCAGAACATAAACTCTTCACAATCGCAGAAATCTTTCCTGAAAAGTAGCTAATTCCTTTATAGGAAATATTTTCTGCCCTGAAGGATAATAATCTTGCATATTTACTTACTGATGATTGAGTGTGATACTATATATTTTAATGGTACCACTGCTGCCCCCTTGATTGGCATTTGTTCTGCTGTGGTTAGCTAATGAGGCATGTGGAAATAGTTGGGTGCTTCCCTGAGAAAACACTGAAACTAGGTAAAAATAGCTAGGATAGCTTTTCTTCTTCCTTGTAAAGCAAAACAATGTACAATTGTAAAGGATGAGAATTCAAAACATTTTTATTATAGCATAATGAATAACGGATTGTTTTCAGAATGAAAAAAGTAGAAAATGTATAGCAACTATAAAATATTTGATACACTAATCTTAATTTTGAACATTTACTTAGTTTGAATATATTGTTGCTTCATTTAGCATCTAAACATACTTTTAAACCTGATGTTTGGGGCAAGGACTTAGCTGAGTGGTAGAGTGCATCTCTGGGTTCGATTCCTTGGTAACACACACATACACACACACACACACACACACACACACACACACACACACACATACACATACACACTGAAGTTTGCTAATTTGGTTTGGTAGTATTTCTATAATTGCAGAATACGTAATTTTCAAAAACTACATAAAAATACTTTTTTGGGGGGGCTTGGGGCTTGAACTTGGAACCCCCTGAGCTTTTTCACTCAAGGCTGGCACTCTACCACTTTTAGCCACAACTCCACTTCCAGTCCTTTGGTGATTAACTGGGGATAAGAGTCTCATGGACTTTCTTGCCCAGGCTGGCTTTGAACTTCAATCCTCAGATTTCAACTAGGATTACAGGAATGAGCCACAGGTGCCTGGCTCTTTTATTGTTACAATTTAAGGTTTTGGCCCAAGGAATGTACAGAGAAATATGAATGATACTTGTATGACATGTTTTTGTGGGACTGTAAGGTACCTTAGGATACAGATGTGAGTCTTATCTGGGAGAAATGCATTCAGTAATATGGAATTACACAATTGGGTGAGTGGTATCAAGAGGAAAAGAAAATTGAATTTGCTATAGCTTTTTTTTTTTTTGGTCATGGGCCTGACCTCTGGTCCTGGGCGCTGTCCCTCAGCTCTTCAGCTCAAGGCTAGCGCTCTACCACTTGAGCCACAGCTCCACTTCTGGCTGTATCTGCTTATGTGGTGCTGAGGAATCGAACCCAGAGCCTTGTGCATGCAAGGCAAGCACTCTTCCACTGAGCCACCTTCCCAGCCCTCTGAGGCACCTTTCCATCCCCCTGCTGTAGCATTTTAGAGTAGCTCTTAAACGTTTTCTCATAAACACTCCTCCTTAAACGTAATTATAATACTGTGTGTGTGCACGCACGCATATCAAGTAACTAGTGTTTTTAATTTTTTGAAGTATCTTTTTCTAATATGTTTTTTATTGTAAAAATACTGTACAGAGTGGTTACAGTTACATAAAGTAATGAGTACATTTCTTATGGAGCATTGTTACCTCCGTCTTTGTTTTTCCCCTACTATCCCTTCCCTCCCCACTTCCCCAACTCCTCCCCCCACCAAGTTGTAATGTTCATTTTCAACATAGTGTCTTTTACATCTCATTGTTACAATGGGTCAAATTGTATCCTTATTTCAGCATTTTGTTATTTCCCTTACCCTCCCCAAATTAGAAAAATAAATGTATATACAAGATGCAGAGCACCAACATCAAATACAGTAAAAACAGGGGTTATATTGTGGGGGAAGAAGATAACAAGGGAAACAAAAAATTCACATAGTACATTTTAAGTACGTTAAAAACAATACCAAGAAAGATAAAACCATTTGTGTCCCTATCTTGGGGTATCTTTAATTGGTTGTACAAAGAAGTTGCCATTTAACAAATCAGTTTAGGAAAACAATATATCTTGATTGGTGTCAACCTTTTAACATCCCCATGTATATCTTCCCTCATTCTTCATATTTTTTAGGATATACGTTGGATTCTTAGTCATAAATAACTCATCTAGTGATGTCTTACTAGTGTCATTTTATCTTCAGGGAATGTAATGTTGGTTAGAAATTAGTTTGATGAAGCACAAATTTAATAGGAGTCATTTGACATTTTCTTGAAATTTTTTAGATAATAGTGTGTGTGTGTATGTGTGTGTGTGTGTGTGTGTGTGTGTGTGTGTGTGTGTGTGTTATGACCAATAGCCTGACTCTTAAAGTCAAGATTAATTTATGTTTTCATTAAGAAGCTGAAAGATGAAGATTATTTTATGAAAACCATCTTTCCTTAGGGGAGTTACTTTTGACTCTTTAAAATATTCTGCAAGGCTTGTGCACATAGATTGGGCAGCTGGAGAAAAGATTTTTAAATAAAATATTCATGTATTCGAAAAGTTCCTTTCATGCAGCAATATTTTTCAATTAAAGCAAAAGTAATAACCAAGAAACTCTTAATTACAAGTGGTCAAAACTTATTGGAATTACATTAGAAATTTTTCACCTGATTTCACATAAACTCCTAAATTATTAGTGTGTTGATTTTTATTTGTATTAAGTAAAACTAACTTAGATGAAGAGGAGAAACATAATTACTTGTATTTGACTAAGTGGTTCAAATGTTTTTGCCTATCAAAATCTACTAAAGGTTTTAACTCATTGTATTTCCAGATTAAAGTGATGTGTCTTTCACTAATTTCCTATGACACAGGAATTTCTCCCTCTTCATTTTGATGGTCCCTTAACTTGTATTTTCATCATCTGGGTAATACAGCTGACAAGTGTGTATATGAGCACTGACACATCTCATCCATATATATTGTAGTCAAGGAGAGTAATTTGCCCAAAGATCAGAGCCTGCCGGCAATTTATCTCACACCTGCCCAGACAGACAGAACAGTCCAGTTCATCCATCAAAGTTCATGATGTAAGCCCACTGGAATTTGAAGCTTACAATAAGAAAATGAGATTGGTGTAATCAAGATTACATGCATGGTGACATAATGCAAACCATTACAAGACCATATTTTTAAACAATTGGATGTCAATGTCTAAATATTTAAATAAAGATGAAATCAGTTACTCATTGAAATGCATGTTTCACTCTTCTGCAGCTTCAAACCAACTCTTTATGGACTTCAAATGCAGTCATTAAGAAACAGGCTAAATTAGAGGTAAATAATGAAAAGTATTTGGCTTGTTATGATGATAAAATTGGTATCTTAAAAATACTTTATAAATAATCTACACTTTTCTATATAGCTATCAGATTTAAATGACAGAAGTCATTTTAATATGTGAAAATCTCTAGCATTTAAAAATATAGAGCTTACTGTTTGGCCTTTCTTCCTCTTCACAGTCACTTCATTATTGTGAGGGTTGAGGAAGACATGCTACCCTGTTTACTCATGAATTTTATGAATTTTCACTGGGATTTATGCATATGGGTCCAGGAGTTTTTGAGATTTCAATATCCTGTATACTTTTTCAGCTTCATTAAGATGGAGTGATGGCTGCAATGCAATGTGTGGACTGGCAGTGTGAGTGTTGGTTGAAAAACATTCAATTTCAGAAGTGGAGACATTGTATTAGGCAATCTTCTCCACTTGGGTGAGGAAGATTCTTTTTCATTCTATTACAGATAGCAAACCACATCCTTGTGTTTGTAGTAAGTTCAAATAAAGATCAGTCACTGTCATTGATATGGGATCCAAGGTTTATCTTTATATTCTAGAAAGGCCTTCTTTAACCAAGGTAGCAGTAGGAAGAAGAAAGAAGTGATAGACATATTGCATTAATGTGAGATAATAGAAAGGGTGGAGGCTAAGCATTGAGTGAGAGGTCCATTGGAAGGTGTAGTGATGCAAGTAGGAAAAATCAATTATTTCTGTGTTTGGGTAAGGAGAAAAGATGATAAAGTAAGGGGATTTGAACACACACACACACACACACACACACAAACATGCACACATCAAGTAAAACACCACCAACAAAAAATACAACAAAGGAGAAAGCAAAATACAAACAAAAAACACAAGAAATGTTCAAGTAATATAGGTATTTAATAGTTAACGAGGTCTTCCTCATTAGAGGTGGGGAAGCAAGGTTAGGTGACAGTGAGTCATTGTGCTGGTATATAGGACTGTATATATAAGGAGGATATAAATGAGGAGGGAGTAAGGGCAGGGATGAAACATTGATTCCAAAGAGAGGAGGACTCAGAACCAAAATATAAAATTAGATAGAAGGAGGTAAGAGAGTTATGCTAGAATGTAGAAGTTAAAAGGTAAATCACCTTCGTCTGATTTACAGAAAAGAAACAATTTAAATAAACGAATAAAACACTCAGAACATTTCAACCCATTAAGAGGAAAGAGCAATATGAATTTCTGGCTTGTTTGTTTTCTGGGGAATCACAGCTTTTTCTGGGCAGGGACCTAAAGCTGCTGTTCTGGTCTCTCTGTGCTCAGGTTTGGTGGGGGTCCCAATCCTTTGTCTCCCACAGGCCTTTTTTTTTCTGTTCCCTATTGTTCACTCCAAACGAGCTTAACACATCTCCTATGACTGATTTATGACGAAATTTTATAGCACAATGTCCTATGAGTTGTTCAACTATGATTGCTTCTTGATATGTGCTCCCAAGGAACCGTTTCCAAAATGGCGACTCTCCATATCTCTCAGCCATAGGGGAGACCAAGAAAGTCTTAGCTGCTCCAAGTCCACACTCTCACAACAGATTGGGACTATCTCCCACTGGGAAGCTCAGCTAATCCTTGAGCTGAGGGACTTGTGTGCTCTTGCAAGGGACCCTTTAGGAAAACCTTCTGGACTTACCTGGTGTTGCAGTCGGCTGGGTCCCCTTCCCCAGTTTACCAACTGGACAAGCTGTAGCTCCGGACTCCGGGATGAAGTTTTTCTGCTGTGTTTGCTTGTCTGTGAATTCCTGGATCTTCACTAAATCCTGGTGTTTCTCCTTTCTTCCATTCTTCATCTTTTGTGTCACTGAATTCTTACTATCAGTAAGAATCATGTTTGCTGTCAGTCATCTTGCTTCTCTCTTTCTAAAAACATTTTATACATAAAGCCCTAACAATGAATCCCAGCACTGCAAAGCAAATTAACATAATATCCTGGTATTTTTCTTCCTAGAATGAGCACTTGATATAGCTCTATTTTATAGATGAAATACATGTGATTTGAAATTTCAGGAGGCTAAAGAGTTGCTCAAAACAATAAAGCTGGTTAAGAATTGTCTTCTCTGGAATCCAGGACTGATTTTAACATTGTAGGACTGACTGGCAGAAATTTATGTTTCAGAAATTATTAGCATAAAGCATTGAGCAACACATCAGAATTTCAGAGCTGAAATGGACCTGGCGATCATGTGGTATAACTAACCTGATTTGTGTGTGTGTGTGGGGGGGGGGGTCTGCAGGTATGCATGTGTGTGCTCCCTAGTACTGGGCTTGAAGTTAGAGTCCTCCCCCCATTTTAGCTTGGCTTTTTCACTCAAGGATGGTGTTCTACCACTGTACCACATCTCCATATTTAATGTTTGACTACTTAATTGGAGATAGTCATATCTGGGCTTTGACTACACAGTCTGCTTGGAACCTGGGTCCTTAGATCTCAGGCTCCTGAGTAGCTAGAATCACAAGTATGAGGCACCAGCACCAGCTCCAACCTGATTTTATAGATGAGAAAATAAAGTTCAGAAAGGATTAAAACAAACATGTTGATTCAGTTTCCTCTACTCACTGATCAAAATTTTTTTCCAGATTTAATACTTCTCTTAAAAAGAACTCAGAAAAACACCTTTTTATTTGTTACAATAAATTTATTGTCTCTATCAGTATTTTAACATTTCTCCTAACAATCTTGTTCTAATTAATATAATTTATTTTATAAAAAGTCTTTGTTTTCAAAACTTGGATATATCCATATACCAACCTAAAACAAAACATTTCTTGTTGGAATTTAAGGGAAAAGATCAGTTTATCACCATGGGCATAATGATACAAATTAAGATTTTATTTAATTCCTTTTGGTAGCTTTGTATATTACTTTAGGTAACAAGATGTGGCTTAATATTTGCTTCATTTTATAGCTTTCCTTTTCAATACCTCTGTAGCATAGATTTCCTTTTAATATAAGTAGGTGGGTGGTTAAAAACAAACTCTGGGGGCTGGGAAGGTGGCTCAGTGGTAGCCTTGCATGCATGAGGCCCTGGGTTTGATTCCTTAGCACCACATAAGCAGGAAAATCCAGAAGTAGTGTTGTGACTCAGGTGGTAGAGTACTAGCCTTTTGCTGAAGAGTTGAGGGACAGTGTCCAGGCCTAGAATTCAGGCCCATGACCAAAAAAAACCTCCCAAAATGGTTTCTAAATAGGCTTATAAAATTATAAATAAAATAAATGATGAAAAATTAAGTATATTAATAATTCTATTTGAGTTAATTGATCTAGCTCTTTCTACTATTACCATCTTTAGGTTTTAGGCACATGGGGTTAGTAATGTGTATTTTTGTCTCTACATGTGGCCTTCTGTGGTAAATAACATAATATTCAGTTTCTCAAATGTTCCTTTTTATGTAAAAAACTGTGTAATCCCAGGCTGCTGGAGGGGATGATATGAGAGGATTACATTTCTCTAGTTCAGATATTTCAAACACCAACATTAATGCCAGCTCAAATATTTCAGAAATTGAAAGCATGAGCAAAAAACACAAAATTGCCACATATTTCAAAATCACAAAAGATATCTTCATTTATTGAAAACTACTTTATTGCCTACATAAACTTGGAGATTAGGGGATATGGAAGCTAGCTGATATGTGGCACTGGTTTCTCTTTTTCTTGGAACCCTCTTTTCGTTAGTGCTATTATACAATCTGATTTAACATATGATCACTGATGTAAAAGATAGGAAATAAGCACCTTGGTTTTCATTTTCCCTTGAGATGGTTTGGTAACATTGGATATTTTCTTTTAGTTCCAAAAAGGTGAAACTAGAACCCCAGAATGTTTTTCACTTTTCTGCTTACAAAATGAGTTTTTCATGAGAAAGACATTCATATATCTGTTTTAGTTTGGTGTCTGTTGATTTCGACATCCTTGGCATCTATGATTTCTATTCAAAGATGACCCAAGCTACTGCAGCAAATGTATCCTTTGTTAACCCAATTTGCTGCATGCTAGACTGCCATCCTGCCATGCAGAGTACAATCTTTATGACCAGTATGAACCAGATGAGGGCTTAACATTGATACAGCACTAGATGATCCTTAAATAGGCAAAAATGACTGTACCTCCCTGCTAAGAGGAATGATTTCATTGGAAAACATGAGTCCTCTTGTTGGAGTTTATTATTCTAATAATTACTCAGAGAGGTGGAGAAGACTGATAACATTATTTCTTTTAGCACTTTCCTTCTTTGCAATGAGCATTTATAGCTACTAGAGTGACACAAATGTAATAATATTTCTGAAGTTTGGCCTAGGTCGCTATTAGAAGAACTACTGAGACTTTTGATGAAGTTTAACAGCATGGCCATAAATCTATTTTATGAGATATTGTTCGTTGTATTATGATAACCTTAAGAATAGCATGATTTAATTCTATATTTAATCTGGCTTTTACTGCATTTTTTGTGAATTTTATTGTGCAAACAAAAAATGAGATAGCTTAAAAACTGTAACCATATCACATGTGAATGAGGGTGGTCCTATTTAAGTGACCACAGAATAAATAACAGAAATCACACAGTACCAAGCAACATTAGTGAGAGGAAATAAAACCATACTTCAAGTTATTCTTTTCAGTTTATATTGTGTTTCTGTATTCAAATCTTAATAAGATTTCTGCTATTGTCCCGTGATTGCTTTTCCCTTTGCAATAACTCTTTCCTCCTTGGCATGCTTTAGTAGAAATGACAGTAGTATTTCTACATAAAGCTATTTCCCCCCCTCCCTTTGACAAAACTGTTAGGCTGCCTTAACTTTCCATTTGTGATCATGATAGCTAGTGCCCCAGAACTTGAGTACCATCGAAAATCAGACTAAGATCTTTGTAATCTGATAATAATCAAAAGTTGATCCTACTCTACCATTACTAATAACAACTACTATATTTTATACATTTCGTATGTGCCACAAATTTAATTTTTTTTTCATTTTGTTCATATCACTTCCATTTAACCATTCAACCAATGGCCAAAAGAGGTTTAAAATTTATCCTTTAAAATGGCTAACCAGATTTTGGAAAATATTATATCTATAGTTCATTAATATTTTTATACATAGAGTTCATTAAAGTAATGAGTACCAACATATGTTTATTGCTCTATTTTCCTAAATGACTTTCTTATCTCAAAGCAATTAAACTAAAGGAAAAGGTCTAGCTGAACGAACTATGAGTTACTTGGGGTTTTGAATTATAATTAGTTACAGCTTTCACACAAATCATGGGTCTGTCTTTTCAATTCAGAAAGCATAGGACAATCTATTTGCATCAAAACATCTGAAGAAATATACTGTTTTAGCATCATAACACAGTTGTATCATAGTGCAAAACTTTTGGTGGTTTCTTGTCTGTAAATCATCTCTAAACTTTTCCTTATCTCCTTTAAGACAATGATGTCCAGGAACTAGTGGTCCATGTCCATAGACCTACTGAAAAGGCTGAGATTTTAGAACTGTGGTCCAAAGACAACCAGGCAGACAAACACCAGAGAATTATCTCCAATTAACTAACAGAAAGTAGGAAGAATGGCTCAAATGGTAGGGCAATGGCCTTGAGCAGAAAAATCTAAACAAGAATGTGAGGCCCTAAGTTCAAGCCTCAGTTCTGGCATGGGAAAAAAAGAAGGAAGGAAGGAAGGAAGGAAGGAAGGAAGGAAGGAAGGAAGGAAGGAAGGAAGGAAGGAAGGAAGGAAGGAAGGAAGGAAAAGAAGGAAAAGAGGAAATGAGGAAAGCAAGAAAGAGAAAGAAAGAAAGAAGGAAGGAAGGAAAAAGGAAAGCGAGAAAGAAGGAAGTATAAGGAAGAAAGGACAGAAGGAAGTCTCAATGATATGCTTCTTTATTCACTGAGATGAAGGCATAGTTTTTCAATGTGTTAATCCCATAGGGTTACTACAATCATTAAAAGTTTAGTTCTTATATGTAAATTAGAAAAAATACTCTGTAACTTTTAGTTTTGTTATTATTGTTACTAATATTAATATGGTACAGCTACATATTATCATATTTTAAGTCCAATTTGTAAAGACTAGGTGCAGCAGTAGGAGGTAGGAGATTAATTTCCTCATTTGCCTTTGGAATTACTCCAAAGGAGAAAACTGTAAAATGTTTTGATAGACAACAAATGGATTATTTCCAAAATGTTACATTGAGAAGACTATTATTTAAATGATCAAGCCCAGTTTGCAGTTGGAAACACCCATTTCAATGCTTAGGAATGATTTCACAGTCAAGGGTATAAAATGTGATCATAGCAAATACTTCCATAGTGCTTGTTATATGGTTCATTTCCTTGAATTCATTTGCTATGCACAACTTGATAAGGTAAATGCTCATATCTTCATCCCACTGCATGGAAGACAATAGAGCCAGAAGAGATAAGCTAGCACTTGAATCACAGAAATTCAACTGCAGCATGGATGCTCATAGCTGAAGCTTGGTGCAGTCAATAATAACCGTACTGAACGAATGCAGGAACTACATTGAGTGATCTCATAAAGACGACAAAAGAGGTTTGTCTTTGTTGATGTTGTGTTTAATGTATTATGTGATTTCTTGTTTCTTTTGTGTATTCTTCCCCCTATCGTTTATCTCCTGTTGTCACTGTATTTGATTTTGGTATCTTGGGTATTGTATATACATTTATCTGAACTAGGGAAGGGAGGGGGGACAACAAAATGGTGAGACAAAGGACAAGGGGGGAACCTATGGAACAGCTATACTCACAAGACAATATGTTGGAAATGATCTGTACAACTAGGGGTGCTGGAGGAAGGGAATGAGGGAGAAAAATAAGGGAAGGGGTAACATGTTCAACGAGAAATGTACTTATTTCCTTACTTATGTAACTGTAACCCCTTTGTATATCACCTTGACAATAAAAAAAATTCAAGAAAGTTGTAAAAAAAAAGAATGTTTCAAAAAGCCCAAATCCCCTTAAATTATAGACTGCTATTTTGATAATAAAACATTCAGTTAACTTCAAAATTTTGACAACTTTTCTACTAACAGGAATTTTTTTATTTTTTTATTTTTGTCAGTCGTGGGGCTTGAACTCTGGGCCTGGGCGTTGTCCCTGAGTTCTTCAGCTCAAGGCAAGCGCTCTACCACTTGAGCTACAGTGCCACTTCTGGTTTTCTGGTCATTTATTGGAGATAAGAGTTTCACGGAGTTTCCTGCCTGGGCTGGCTTTGAACTGCAATCCTCAGATCTCAGCCTCCTGAGTAGCTAGGATTACAGGCGTGAGCCACCAGCACCCAGCCTCTAACAGGAAATTTATTCCTATAAGACATATAAGTTTTCTTTTTCTTTTTTTTTTTGGTCGGTCATGGGGCTTGAACTCTGGGCCTGAGCGCTGTCCCTCAGCTCTTCAGCTCAAGGCGAGCGCTCTACCACTTGAGCTACAGTGCCACTTCCGGTTTTCTGGTGGTTTATTGGAGATAAGAGTCTCACGGTCTCTCCTGCCCGGGCTGGCTTTGAACCAAGATCCTCAGATCTCAGCCTCCTGAGTAGCTAGGATTACAGGCGTGAGCCACCAGCGCCCGGCTAGACATATAAGTTTTATGTAAGTAAAATAAAGGAGAATTTTCTAGTTGTTTTTTGCCCTGTGACACTTTGAAATTCCCGAACATGGCAATTCAAATGTCCAGCATTTTTGCAAATAATGTTTCTTAGTAAATCTTTTATTAAAGTAAAATATCAACCAGGAGCAAGTTTGAATATTTCTAGTATACATGTAAACTATTTTCTTTGTATTTTACAACCACTGGCTGCTAATTGTTAACAACAACAACAACAACAAATGAACAACAACAAAGGAAACAGAAAAATATTCTTTTTTGTCTTCTTTATTTGTTCTTATTATTCCTCTCCTCCTCTTCCTCCTTCTTCACCTCTTCCTCCTCCTCCTCAATGCAAGGGATCAAATCCTGAATCTCACACATTTTACAAATTAAGCTATGTTCCCAGCAACTTCCACATCAACAAATGTTAATCTTAATTAACAAAGGATGTTTTACAAGCATCTCACAAGAGAAAATCATTTGATCCTTAAAAATAATATATATATATATATATATATATATATATATATATATATAATTTTAAATTTTGTTTTGTTTGTGCTGATACAGGGCCTCCCCACTTGCTCCGTTTTTCTGTTTTTGTTTTTGTTTTCATTTCACTAAAGGCTGACTCTCTACCACTTGAACCACACCTCTACTTCCAGCATTTGGTGGTAATAACCTTCCTACTGACTTTTCTGCCCAGGCTGGCTAAAGCAGGTACTGGTGGTTTATGTCTGTAATTCTATCTACGCAGAAGGATGAGATCTGAGGAACTTTGTTTGGAATCAGCTCAGACAAAACAGTTTGTGAGACTCCTGACTCCAATTAGCTACCAAAAATTGAGAAATGGAGCTTGTGGCTTAAGTAGTAGAGCAAACCCATGAGAGAGAGACAGACAGACAGACAGATAGACAGATAGAGACAGAGACAGAGAGACACAGAGAGAGAAACAGAGAGACAGAGAGAGAGAAACAGAGAGAGAGAGAGAGAGAGAGAGAGAGAGAGAGAGAGAGAGAGAGAGAGAGAGAGAGAGAGAGAGAGCTGGGATTACAGACACAAACTACCACCTTCACGTTCTAACATTCATTTGCTACCTAGATTTGAACTTTTCCTTTTCCTTCAGGAAGTAGATAAAACTAAACTTTCTTTTCCTTTTCTGAATATTCTGTTAGTTTCAAAACTGTTCATTCCTTTCTTTAAATGCTCATGAAATTATGATTTTTGAAATCCTGTGAGAATGTCTAAAATAATAGTACTTTAATTCATAACTGGGCAACAGCGGCTCACGCCTGTAATCCTAGCTGCTCCATAGGCTGAGATCTGAGGATCATAGTTCCAAGCCAGACCAGGCAGTACAGTTGATGTGACTATTTTCTTCAATTAACCACCAGAAATCCAGAAATAGTGCTGTAGCTCAACATGGTAGAGCACTAGCCCTGAGTGAAAAAGCTCAGGGACAGTACTGAGGCCCTGATTTCAAGCCCCACGACCAATAACAAAAAATAATAATAATTCATGCTGTCTGTTATTATTGTTATCAAGAGAGATCCTACCCCTTCATACCATGTGATACTTTAATTACTGAATTTAGTTACTGAAGCCAGGTAGAACAGGACTTGCTAAAGGAAGGAAATGTTGCTGAATTAGAACTGGAGTCAAGAGTTAATCATTTTTAGGAAATGTGCTATCTTTTCATTGATGCTTGTTTCAAACTGCCAGAAGCATATTCCTATCTTAATCCCTTCAGGAAACACTGGTTTCTGACTGAACCTTAACTGCCAGATAATGAGTGGTATACATACATACCGAGTGCTTTGCCTAAGTACCAAGTTTGACATTATTCTGCTGGTCTTCACACATCCTTCTTGAACAAAGGGAAGTTGGGCCTCTCATCTCATCAGCTCTCTAGGGAAGATTCAACTCCTAGTGACCTTAATGAAAATACCACTGATCAAAACTCTTACATTTGGCAGCTAGACAAAGGGAAAGGGTGTGTGGATTTTGCTTGTTTTTTAGCTTTTGAAAAAAGATAGGAAAATAAATTACATAACCTCTGATGGAGCTCATTACAAAATCTAAACTTCAAAAGGCTCAACAAGCAAAAGACAAAAAGAGCCAATTAGAATTTATAAATCACATGTTTGACTAATCCAAAAATAGTTTACACAATATGGGTCCCAAAATACTGCTTTGTAAATTTGTTAGGGTTTTCTTTCTCTCTGTCTTTCTGTCTCTCTGTCTCTGCCTCTGTCTCTGTTTCTGCATCTCTCTTTCTCTCTGTCTTACTATGTTCAATAGGAATGATATGTAAATCAAAAATATTTTTAGTTTAGTATTCATTGAGAACTATTGACACTCATATAAGTGATTATACAGGAGCACTGCAGGAGATCTTATAAATACAAACTGCTTTCTTAAAATGGTCACATTTAAACAGGAGCGTCATATGTTTAGACCTGCTCTGTTTTGATCAGCTGCCCTGGTACTGATGCTCTAGCTGCCAAAATCATTTCCTGAGGAATGGTAATGAATTTTTCAGGCACGTGTATCATCGTTGGTAATAATCTGATAAGGTTATTTCCCTTGTAACACCTCTTTGTTTTCTGTTCTATGTGCAGCTGACTCACTTCTATCACTTCATTTTAACCACATTAAGAATCACATTAGCAGAAAGACCTGTTTGTGTTATTTTTGTAAAGATTGTTTCATTTGAACTTTATTTTAGAATTTTTCAACTTTTAAAAATCGCTGTTATTAAGTAGTTGCACAAAGAGGTTACAGTACCATAAATCAGATTCTGAGTACAATGCTCATCACTTCTTTTTTTTTCTCCCACGTTTTCCCCTCCCTTACCTAGCCTCAATTACATAGTTTATTTTTACATAGTTTATTTTTCTTGTTTTAAAGTTTTTTCCCCACAATTTATTATTTTTAGTTTTAGTTTTTATTGTAAAGATAATGAACGGGGGGGGGGTGGTTACTGTTATTAAAGTAAGGTAATAAGTATATCTCTTTTTAAACACTCTTACCTCCTCCTTCATTTTATCTCCCTTAGCCCTCTCTACTTCTCTCTCCTCAGTTGTATAGTTCATTTGCAACATAATGTCAAGTGAGTATCATTGCTCTATTAGTTCATCCTTTGTCATGCTGTTTCTGAGATTCCCTTTCCCTCTACCAATCCACCAATTTGCATCCTGTCTTCTAAGAGCAAGGCTTTTGTACAGGTCATTAAGTCCCAACAGATCTTCCTATTTCTGATGTAGTGTATTTTGAATTAGACCATGCTTAGTAAGAAAGCTAAGTAAAGGGGAGGTCAGATTAGATCATCATCTACAATCTAAATTAAAATGAATAAATGTATAATATTCTTCATGTTTCTTTCCTTTAATCAAACATTAGAATGCTTATTTCTTGGTTTGCAAGGGTTTTTGGCTGACGGAGACAAATATAAGGGAAAAACAGTCTTTAAGGGCTAAATTAAAATGTTAGTGACTTCTCTGGTTGTGAAACCTAGGTAAAATTAATAATATTATTTAACTGAATTTTCATTTTTCAATTACTAAGATATCAACCAGATTTGTAATTTTAAACTTACTCATGGAAAGCCAGTGGTTAGTTTAACTCTATCACATTACCTAAGCAAATTATTCCTCTTGTTATGAAAACCTATCTTTTTTAATAAATTTTCTTTTTCAATGCTAGAGATTTGACATAGGGCCTAACACATAGGCAAAAGTACTATCATCTGTGCTACATACAACTCCAGCCCATTTAAAAACATTTAAAGTTACTGCAAATCTCACCATCACAATAACCACTGTTAATGTTTCATAACCACTACTGTAATAATCTCTCAGAATGTATAAAATTGGAAAAACATATAGAAAGAGATACAAGAATAGACAGAAGTATTTTAATGAAATTGAAAAAGTTATTTTATTTCATTTAGCTTTATCATAAGTTAGTTTTCAAAGAACTTTATAATATAAAAAAATCTGAAGAATTTTGAGAGGATGGATTTACTATGATTTTGATGTCTCTTCTAATTTAAGATTGTGTTTATAAAAGTCATAAGATATTCAGCATATTTGTCACTTCCTACTAAACCTGATTTCTAAAATTCTGTAGTTTAGCTATTTATATTATCAACATATATATGTATATATATATACATATATATAAAGCTAAAGTACATATAACAGACTTGAAAAATAAATTTTAATTCTATTTAATTTAGTATTTGGCTTTTTCTTTTCTTTTCTTTCCTTTCCTTTTTTCAGTCATGGTGCCTTAACTCTGGGCCTGGACTTTGTTCCTCAGCTCTTCAGCTCAAGGCTAGTACGCTACCACTTGAGCCACAGTGCCACTTCTGGCTTTTTCTGCTTATTTGGTGCTTAGGAATCAAACCCAGGGCCTCATGCATGAAAAGCAAGCACTCTACTACTGAGCCACCTTCCCAGACCAGTCTTTGGCTATTTTTTATTGTAAGTTCAGGTGTTCCACTAAATTATTATAGTTCAAAATACTGTATATGTACTTTTGTGAAAATAACACATATGTACTAATACTAAAAAAACACGAAAATTGTTTCATATATGTAATTTTGAGGAATTAATCAGTCTTAATTTCTGATAAATTTACAGCCTTCCACATCTCGTCCTCTAGAATCCATATATGTAATAATTAAGATAGGAAATGTCCCATGTTTGAATTAATTTAGAACTCAGAGATGTTCCTGTTTGACTTTTGCTTGTCACCAGTAATTTCCATGGTAGGCCATCTGTGTCCTCTCAGTTTCTTAATAAACTCATCTCAGCTGCCTAAGCTTTCAACAAAGACAATCAGTTTATTATAGCAGTGAGGTGTTTTTTTTTTCTTTCCTGTATCATACTGTAGTTCACACTATGAAGAATGTTATAGTTTTTCTTCATTCTAGTATATCACCCAGTATAAGAATGTGGCTGTTAAGTAAGCCTTCAACAGGCATCTCTTGACCCAGGTATACTCTGCCTTAGGGTTAGTTTGCCTACTAAGTTTTCCATGGTACATAATCTCACAGTACTATGTGTGGTACCTATAACCTACAGGTCAAACATCTTATCTTTTATCAGGGAAAAGGTAAATTGTGTTTCTTTGATTTTTATATGAAGTGAAATTGATCAGTTGAAGTGTAGATTCATACATCTTTCTTTCAGTGATGTGGAAATGACTTCTCTACAGAATTCAGCATCTGCTTATTTTTTATATGATGACAAGTTTTGGGGTTGGCAACAGTCCAACATAAAAAGGCCCACCTACCCTTCTGTAAAAATGGGTGACTGATGGAATGTTCTGAGATACTCCATTCTTACCCAATCTATTCAGATCATCCAGATTCCCCTGAACTTATTGTAGTGGTTTTAGTAATGTTCTGTTTTGCAGTTACAACTACCACATTTATAGAGGAGTTTGCATCATGGAATTTTAGAACTAATTACCAGCAGTTCTTCCCTATGACTGATTTTATTCCTTCTGTGTATTTCAAACTAGTATACTCTAGACTAATCAATATATCAGCTAAAGATTTGACTTCATATATATATATATATATAATTGTAAAGATACTGTACAGAGGAGTTATAGTTATATGAGCAAGCTAATGAGTCCATTTCCTATGGAGCATTGTTACTCACTCCTTTGTTTTCCCTTACCATCCTTTTCCTCCTCACCTCCCAACTCCTCCCTTCCCCCTCCCAAACTTGTGAAGTTCCTTTTCAACATAGTATCTTGTACATCTCATTGTTACAATGGGTCATCCTGTATCCTTATTTCAGCATCTTGTTATTTCCCTTCAACTCAACATGTCAATTTGTGAGTCAAATGCATCTTGATTAGTGTTATCCTTCCTGTTATTCTCCCCCATCCTTCCCAGCATTTTTTAAGACAAGATGAAAATGTATATTTTGACCAAATTTACACTGGTGAATGGTGACAAAAAGATGAAAGGACTCAAGTATAGGCTGAGTGAAGAAGGGGTGGTGACAATTGGAGAATCTCATTGACAAGCTCTGGAGCTAGATAATTAAAGATGGAAATAAATTAGGAAATTGTAGGCTTTGTAAAGACCTCTATCTTCAATTACTTGAAGAGCTTCCCTATTGCCATATAATGTAAAGGATTTTCTTCCACCTTTTTATAATAGTTGTCACTAAATTAACTAAAATTGCTTCATAGACTTCTGCTGGTGATGAATGCTATACCATCTCTGTATGTTCTTGAACTTTCTCACGTCTGATCACTAAGTTAGAGTGGATCTTAGAAAATCAAAATAACTTACATAGTATATTTTAACTACCCAGAGATTTCTTTGTCTAAAGTATACGGAAGTAGTTAGATACTAACATATTTTATAAGTAATCATTTGACTGTTTTACAAACACACATATTTGGGAGGCCTTGTGTGAATATTTTTAATGCAGCTTCTTAGGCAAAGTAAAGTGAAGAAGCAAGTTCATGCATTTAATTATCATAGAGAACCAATCTGAATAATCAAGCAAGCATTCTATTCTTCAGTAGGAAAGTGCTCTTCCTAAATTGCTATGGTAATAACCTAACCTCAGTTTTACCTTGCTAATCAGTCTTCAGCTGTCTCTATATACTCATAGTTAAATTAGATTTAACTGAAAGACAACCTCTCAGAGATTTTTTTTTGGTGAATTTCAAAGATTCCAATGGCAAGACAGAGCCTTGCAGCTGGGGCACTAAAAAATAAGATGATAATATTATTTTCATTTCAATTGGGATGTATGCTTCTATCAACAGGCTATGGGTTTTTGTGAAGAGGGTTCTTACAAAAATGTTAGTAATAATTTAGAATGAGCAAGATTCAAGACATAGCCCAATTGCTGGTAAATGAATGATCCCAATATAACAAGGAAATTTCAGCAATAAAAAGTGATTTTAAATTTTTTCTGGTCCTGGGCCTTGAACTCAGGGTCTAGACACCGTCCATAAAATTCTTTTGCTCAAGGCTCTCTACCACTTGAGCCACAGCTCTAATTCTGGCTTTTCTCTTAGTAGTTTATTAGAGATAAGAATCTCACAGACTTTTCTGCCTGGGTAGGCTTTAAACTGTCATTTTCAGATCTCATCCTCCTAAATAATTAGGATTATAGGCATGAGCCACTAGCACCTGGCTTAAATGTGATTTTTTTAATAATCTGAAATCCATTTTTTATACTACATATTCTTGCTGAGAACAAACTTGAAACTTCATTTATTGTGCAGAAAATTTTCTGAGTTGAAGCAGAGTATTAACGGAACATATGCTATTGTTTCTGTGATTAATTCTGTAGTTCTTTTTAGCAATCTTAATAGGAATACTGTAGGCCTGGGGCAAAGCAATCAATATGAAATGTATTTCACTGGTGATAAACAAATGACTAGTTCTTATTAACATTAGCAACTGCTGTGGCCGAGAAGTGAGTGAAAGCCATCTTTGCCGGTGATTTTCTTACCATGAAATTGCTTATGTCATGCATTTCAGAGACTCAATTTGAGTTAAGATTTGTCAGTGAAGAGTATAACAAATAAACAAGGCAAGAATTTAGAGCTTGAGCTCAGACATCATGGTAAAGAATCAAGTTGATAGAGGAGAGAAATTGAGGAAAAAATGGCTGGCTTCACACACACATTTTCATCTGCATGAAAGAGGAAGGGAAAATGCTGAGGAATAAAGATTCCCTGTACCATTGGATGAAATTATCATTACTGGTTTTGAGAGCTTTGAATAACTCAGACGTGCCCTGAGGTTTATAGCAATTGCTTTCAGATGTTATAGGCTCAGGGGTATTTTAACCCTAACATACCATTTTAGTAAAGCCTTGCTCTTTTGATAGTTCAGTATCTTTAAAATGTCTTTCATTTTTGTACATAAAAAGTTTATGGTGATTTTGACTGTATGGGAAATGTCTAATATTTCAGTAAAAATGATTTTGTTTCCTATTTCAGAGCTCTCTAAAGGAGTGTTTATACTTCTCACTGATTTATTAATCTGTTCTAGACATAGCTGGGATTTAGTGTCTTAAAAAGTCTTTCCCCCAAGGAATTCATAGTCTAATGTCACTAGTAGATGGTTATAGGTACTTAAAATTTAGAAATGCAAACATATCGCTCTATAAAGTTATATAAAATTATTTCTCTATACAGTTATAGCTATATAGCTTTAATTATATAATTATTATATTATATGTAGTTAAATATACTTATATAATTTTAACTGTATATATAACTCTCAATATAAATATATAAATATATTTGTAATTATAACTATATCTATGCTTATATAGATATATAGAGAGCTATATAAATATAATCAAAAGAAAACATAGATTGGTAAAAGAAAAGAAATAATTTGTTTATTGTTTTTAGAATAATAATATTTATGTATTAACCCAGTCCTAGGCTAAGTTTAATGGTACTTAACATTCTTGATATGACAAAAATCTTTATAATATTTGAAGACATATAAGTAGAACCCATGCCCATATTACCTGATTTTAAATTTGACTGTCTTTGTGCCAAGACAAATTAAAACACTAATGAATGTTGGTGCCTGGATACATATCCAGACCTGTTGGTTTCAGATCTCAAGTTCTTAATTACTAGGTTAAATTTCTTCTTTATGTAAGCATTAAGTCATATTGCATGCATGAATGTATATGTGTGTTCAATCAAAAATTTTTGAAATTCCTAGTTAAATTTTATTCTCAATTTACATACTCTGTTTTACATACTTTCCTAATATGTTGCAACCACAGATTTGCAAACTATGAATAAGGCATTTTAAATTAATATCAAATAAGTAGGGTATAATTCACAATCAAAATGATTTACATATAACCACGCTAATGAAAATCTCCTTTCAAACCATATTTATACTTTGTAAGTATTAGAATTTGGATGTAAATATCAAAAGCTATCTACGTATGACCATATAAGATGATGTTAAGTGAAATGAACCCCAAGATAGGGACACAACTTGTTATCTTCTTTCTTGCTATTGTTTTTAACATATTTAAAATGTACTAAGTGAATTTTTTTGTTTCTTTATATGTTCTTCCCACATGGTAGAACCCCTGTTTCCACTGTATTTGATGTTGATGCTCTGCATCTTCTATATACATTTTTTTTCTAATTTGGGGAGGGGAAGGGAAATAACAAAATGCGATATAAGGATATAGTTTGACTCATTGCAACAATGAGATGTAAAAGACACTAAGTTGAAAAACTTTACAACTTGGGTAGGGGAGGAGTTGGGGAAGTAGAGAGGGAAGGGATGGTAGGGAAAAAATAAAGGAGAAGGTGACAATGCTCCATAGGAAATGTACTCATTACCTTACTCATATAACTGTAACCCCTCTCTAAATTATTTTTACAATAAAAAACACTTTTAAAAAAGAATTTAGCTGTGATGGGTTTAGCTTCCAAAAGACAAAAAGTGATCTACAATGATTTTTGACTCTGTAAAATATGCTTTCATTGTAGTGGAAAGCTTTAAAAATACACAAATGTGTGACCTCCTTTCAAATATCACATAATAGTGGAAAAAAAGTGGACATAGCAAACTAAAAATACCTTCCAATGTAGGCATAAAAAAGGGGGAAGGCAGGCAGGCACCGGTGGCTCACAACTGTAATCCTAGCTACTCAGGAGGCTGAGATCTGAGGATCGCGGTTCCAAGCCAGCCTGGGCAGGAAAGTCGGTGAGACTCTTATCTCCAATAAACCACTAGAAAACCGGAAGTGGCCCTGTGGCTCAAGTGGTAGAGCACTCACCTTGAGCTGAAGAGAGCAGGGACAGTGCCCAAGCCAAGAGTACAAGCCTCATGAGGGGAAGGAGCCCAGCGATGATGGCTCACACCTGCAATCCTAGCTATTCAGCAGGCTGAGATCTGAGGATCATGGTTCAAAGCCAGTCCCGGCAGAAAAGTCCTTGAGACTTAATTCCAATAAACCAGAAGTGGTGCTGTGACTCAAGTGGTAGAGCTCTTGCCTTGAGCTGAAGAGCTGAGAGACAGCTCCCAGGCCCAGAGTTCAAGCCCCAGGACCAAAAAAAAAAAAAACAAAAAAAAAACAAAAAAAACAAAAACAAAAAACAACAACAACAAAAAAAAAAACAGAGGGGGAAGGAGCCAAGTACCAGTGGCTCATGCTTGTGATCCAACCTACTAAGATATCTGAGAACTGAGGATCACAGTTCAGAGTCAGCCTTGGCAGGAAAGATTGTAAGATTAATCTCCAATTAACCACCACCAAAAAATAAGCCTGAAGTATAGCTGTGTGTTAAGTGGTAGAGCGCTAGCTTTGCGCTGAAAAGCTCAGGAACACAGGCCAAGTTCAAGCTCCAGGACTGGCACACAAAGAAAAGAAAAGAAAAAAAAAAGTGTGGAAGGGAGTTGGTGTAAATGAGCAGTGTAAATGTCTGAAATGGAGAACAAAACTGGATTTGGATGAAAGATTGTTGTGCAAAAGTGTCCTAAAAACTCAAGTTCTGTAACAGTTTCCATTTGTTGCTGTGACTTTGTATAAACTGTAGTCCTAAAGAGGTTAGTACCTGATCCAAGTCGTCTGCTCTTTGTGTTTATTTATTTTTACTAAGACTGTTCTTTCCAAACTTTATAGGAAAAGAATGACAAAACACCATTATAACTGTAAGCCAGGGCCATGTAGTACAAAGAGTTCTACAGGTTCTTTTAGGATCCTTGGGTCCCTAACAACAAAGAAAAAGATAGAAAAATGTTTTTACACTCATAAAGTCTAACCTGAAAACACAATTTCTAAAGGAAAAAAAGTCTCATTTTGAGGAAAATAGCTAAAATAATTTAGAATCAAATTGTTATAGAAAATACTGTGAAATATTATACTGCATATATTTTATCTTATTAAGTAGATTAAAGGTAGAAAAAGGAAATAAAGGTACTTATAAAAGTTGGAAGTAAAATTGTAGCTATTTAGTTTTTAAAATGAAATAATTTTGCATTTGAGTAGACACAAATGAGGAAAGAATTAATACACTCAAGGTCAGCTTTGAAAAAATAATTGACAAATAATACTGAGAAATCAAGACATACTATTACAAAAGAACAACTTTAACAGACTACAGAATAATGAAGAAACCTAATAGCTACCCAGAACAATGTCCAGAACAAGAGAAGGGAGCAAATGAGAGAATTACAGTATTTGAAAATCCAACACAAAAGTAATTAAAGGGAATGTTTTAAAAATCAATGCATAGCCTTTTAAAGAGTTTCAGTTAAAATCAGCATTTATTATTTATGGTTTATTACTATTTATATATCTATTAACTAAAGGGATATTTATCGATTAATAAACACATTTCCCCATATTTCTGTAAATTTTAGTTGCCCAACATAAATAACTCTTATCCTTAAAATTCCAGAACACATTCTTTACTTTTTGTGAAAAATATTAGCCGGGTGCCGCTGGCTCATGCCTTTAATCCTAGCTACTCAGGAGGCTGAGATCTGAGGATCATGATTCAAAGCCAGCTGTGGCAGGAAAGTCTGTGAGACTCTTATCTCCAAAAAACCACTAGAAAACCGGAAGTGGCACTTGGCTCAAGTTGTAGAGCGCTCACCTTGAACTGAAGAGCACAAGGACAGCACCCAAGCCCAGAGTTCAAGCCCCATGACTGACAAAAAAAAAAAAAAAAATATATATATATATATATATATATATAGTGTAGTTCATTTAGATTATGCGATAAAAGAATGAAAGACAAAAGAGATCATTGTTTATTGTAATACTAGGCAATAGTAATTAGAATATATCACCTTACAGTAGAAATACATTTTTATGAGCCTTTATGTAATCTTTAAAATACTTTTGTAAAGAAGTAAAATTTCCTTGAAAGTTAAAGAGTCAGATGATTCTTAGGAAATCATTACCATTAAAACCATTAACAAAAAAGGATATCATACTGCCAAACAAGAAAAAAAAAATCTAGGCTCTTCTTTGATCGTTCAAAATATAAAAAATGGAGAAATTTAATTGCCAAGGGACTAAGTAACAGAACCTAAAAGTAATCTACTTTTTAAAATTACATAGTACAAATATAACCATGATCTCATTTTGATTCTATGTCCATTCTTGTTATTTTTGTAGTGAGTATATAAATTCTGATCTCCAAAAGTAAATGATGTGATATTACTTTATAATATTACCTTTGCAAAAATGTGACTAAAGCTATCTTTGAAAACTCATATTTAAAAATCTTTAAGCTGCCAGTGTGGTGAGGTGCACCTGTAATCTCAGCACTGACAAGACAGAGCAGGAGAACAGAAGATTTGAGTCAAACCTCAGCTACATGCAAGCTCTAAACTAGCAAGATATTATCTCATAAACAAAAATATCAATAAAGTAAAATATTAGAGAATGTTTATTTTATTTCATCCTCCACTATAGTACTTTAAAAAGTGTTACCATTAAATTTTATTTTTTAATTAAAATACACACTGAAAAATTATGGTATTTTCTTTTCTTTTCTTTTCTTTTTTTTTTTTTTTTGGTCTGGTCGTGGGGCCTGAATCTGGGCCTGGGCGCTGTCCCTCAGCTCTTCAGCTCAAGGCTAGCGCTCTACCACTTGAGCCACAGCACCACTTCCGGCTTTTTTCTTTTTGCTTATCTTGAGTGCTGAGGAATCGAACCCAGGGCCTCATGCATGCAAGGCAAGCGCTCTACCACTGAGCCAGCTTCCCAGCCCCAGTATTTTCACAATAAAAAAATTAACATGGTCAGTAGAAGTTTGGGGAGAGTTTTATAGACTATTGTTAGTACAATTCAGTTTTATAAGCAAGATTATATTTTGCTGCCTGACTCCCATATATGACTTCAAGGAGACCTATTTGTTACACTCTTAATTATGTACTGGTTACCTGGGACTCTCCTGGATATTTACAGGGTCAGGATTCTAATAGGCAAGAGCTATGGTTCTTAGGGCCTTATGCACCACTGAGGCTTTTCCCAAACAGATTTCATCCTAGTTCACAGATTCCCTAGACTCTAGGATCACATTCAACAGTAATCTGCCTGAATTTCCATTTTTATGTTGATCTATGATTTTTCAGATGCATAGATAATAAGGCAAATGAAAGATTGTTTACATTTTATGTAAGACAGACAGAGAGCTAGCTAGCTAGCTAGCTAGCTAGATAAAATCATAAGGAATTGGCTCACATAGAGAAAGGAAAATCTCAAGATCTTACAGGTTTGAAACCCAACTGGAGACACAAGAATAATTGTTTAATTCTACTTTGAGTCTAAAGAACAAAGTGAACTAATGGTGTAGTTTCCATTTAAAGTTGACAGATTTAAACCACAGGAAGAAAGAAAATATTTCTGTTTGAGTTTAAAGAGAGAGTACAGATCCACCGTCATAGGACAAAGACCTAAGTTAGGAAAGAATTCTCTATTATCTGTGGAAGTGTATTTTGTTTTTATTTTATTTTATTGTAAAGGTGATGTACAAGAAATGTTCAACATATCTTGTTGAACAGTGTTACCCCCTTTCTTGATTTCTCCCACTTTCTTTGGTTCAGGCTTTTAATTATTTTGGTGAGAATCTCCCAGTTTAGAGAGGCCAATTCAGTCTCTCTATTGAGATGGTAATGTCATCCAAACAGCAGGCATTGTTTTTAGTCCAATATCCTGGCACTCACAGACATCACTAATTAATCTTCTAGATACATAAACAAGTAATTGTCTTAATGGCTATTTCTGTATTCTTTGGATTCAGTCATTGAAGACGCTTTCATTTTTCCTAAGTATTTAATTATTCCTCCATGAACTTTACAGAAAACTGATTGGAAAATATTTGGGTCAGTGTCATGCTACTCATAAATAAGTAGTGTTGTGGAGATTAGATGATGTGTAACTATTATGAAACTAATGATAAACAAATCAATAAGGTTGTGCATATCCTTTCAATGTGAAAGCCACTAACAGCTTCATTTGAAGAATAACTTTAATCCTAAATTCCATGTTTGTAGATATAATCAATGATATAAAATATACAAAAAGCCTTGGTATAATTTCCTTACTGACATCAAAAGCTTTCCATTTCCAAATGTCCACTAAGTATTCAAACATTTAAAAGCAAACAAATAAGAAATAAACTTACAATATGCATTTAAAGAGACTTTTAAATGTGTACTTTAATGAATTTTCCTACTTTGAATACTAGTAGATATGTACATATGTGCATATTAAATATTGTTCTAAGTATGAAAAGCTTGATTAAATAATGAAAATACATTCTTAGCGTTAGATTATTACTAGCAAGGAAAGTTATATCGAAGAAGTCAAGTAGAGCCGGCACCATATTGGCCACATGGTGGATTGTAGGGTCTAGCATCTCCTCTTCTAGCTAGAAGAAGGAAACACTCCTGCTCATCACCTGCCTCCTAGGTGATGGGCGTGTGCAGATTCTGGGAGGAAGGGGTGGGAGCTTAGCTGATAGGTTACTGAATCTGTCAGTCTAGTGCCTGGGACTTGGAATTTCCTGGGGATCAGCCCCCAGTGCCCACCTATTTAGGCCCAGACCAGCCTAACCGCCAGGATGCAAGGCCACATGTGTCTCTGTGATCCTGTCCAGTGTCCTACCTCCTGGCTTGTCTCCAGTCATCATGGCATCCCAATTCAGCTCTCCATTGAGTTGAATTGGCTTGTTGGTATTGTTTTTGTTTTCGTTTTTGCTTTTCCTCTTTAGCCTATTTCCTAGCTGTGTTATGTTTGAGTGCTTGCAGGCCTTTGTACCAAAGTGCTGCCTGCAGCCTGCTAACTGTGTAATAAAGACTCCAATATTCTATATTTCAAAATGTGGCTTCTGGGATGATTCACTGACAACAATATAACAAAAGACAGGCTGTCCAGTCCTATTTGCTCCTTAAGAATATTTTCTAGGGATGGGAGTATAGTTTCCTGAGGTGTGGAATGCTTGCTAGGATAAGAAATGACCTAAGCAAGGTTACAGGAAATTTAGGGCAGCTAAACTGACTGTAGTATATGCATGATGCCCACCTTTGGTCCTCAGCTCTCCCTAGACCTGAGCTTCTCCAAGCCCTGGAGTTCACACCCTACAGCTGGCCACTCCCTCCCTCCACTCAGACCTACCTCACTTCCTGTCCCCAGACCCCTCCTGCTACCTAGATAGTGAAGGGTGCCCTTGTGCTCTCTCTTGGGGGAAATACAGCTGTTCTAATAAACCTGGTAATAGTCTTTCTCCTGTGGTGCCTGCCTGCCTCCACATGTTTCCCTGGGATGGATGTGAAGGATACCTTTCACTCAGAATTTATGTCTGGCCAGAGAAAAAAGCAGGCAAGACTCAAACATAGTGAAAGTGATAGGAATTTTTATTAGAAAAGAAATATAGCAGAGATAAACAGCATGTGAAAGGAAGACCACAATGCAGTAGGGTCCCCTTCTGTCCACATCCCCTCCAGCATCTGTTGTTATTAGAGTTCTTGATTATAGCCATTCTAACTGAGGTGAGGTGGTAACTCAATGTTGTTTTGATTTGCATTTCTTTTATGGCTAGGGAGGTTGAGCATTTCTTCATGTGTCTACTGGCCAACCTTCTTTCCTCTTCAGAGAAGTTTCTCTTTAAGTCTTTCGCCCACTTATTTATTGGGCAGTTGTTTCTTTGAGGATTTGTTGTTGGGGGATTTAATTTTTTGAGTTACAGGTATATTTTAGATATGATACTCTTGTCCATTGTATGGCTAGTGAAGATCTTCTCCCAATCTGTGGGCTTTCTATTGATCTTGCTAGCTATGTCCTTTGCCACGCAGAAGCTCTGCAATGTCATGCATTCCAATTTTCCAACCTTTCTTTTATTTGTTGTGTTTCAGGGTCTCTATTAAGAATATTCAGCCTGTGCCAAGGAGACCTAGGGTTTCTCCTATTCCATCCTGTAATGTTTTCAGAGTGTCTACTTTGACTCTGAGGTCTTGTTCCCCTATGACCCAGCAATCCCACTTTGAACATTTACCCAAAGGATCACAAACAAGACCATACTAAAGCTACCAGCACAACTATGTTTATTGCAGCATTATTTACCATAGCTAAGATATGGAACCAACCCAGATGCCCCTCAGTAGATGAATGGATCAAGAAAATGTGATATATATACATAATGGAATTCTATGCCTCCGTCAGAAAGAATGACATTGCCCCATTTGTTAGGAAATGGAAAGACTTGGGTCCCATGGTTTCCCTTATTTGCAATAACTAGTACATGTCTGAGAAAAGCAGAAAAGGTCAGATAAGTTAGGTGAAATTAACCCCAAGATAAGTATTTAAATGTTTTTTTCTTTCTTGTGATTGTTTCTAACATATTTTTAAGATGATTTCTTTGTTGCTTTGTATGTCCTTCCACCAAGGTATAAACCCTACTTTCAATGTATTTGATGTTGGTATAATTTGTGGAGGGGAAGGGAAAAAACAAATCGTTTAAATAGGGGTACAGGTAGACCCATTGCAAGAATGAGATGTACAAGTCATAATGTTGAAAAATGAACTTTACAACTTTGGCAGGGGGTGGATGAGAAGGGATAGGAAGGGGAAACATAGGAGGAGGCAACAATGCTTGATAAGAAATGTACTCCTTATCTTGGCATGTAATTGTAACCCCTCTGTATGGTATTTTCACAATAAATTTTTTGTTTCAAAAAGAAAGGAAGACCACACTTTAGCCCATCTCAGCCACCTTGCTGTGTGTTTGGGGTTTCAGGTAGAGCCTTGTTTCCTCAGTCTTTTGTCCTTCTTACTTACTCATTCTTTTGTAGCTTCTTGCTCCCATTTCCTTGTCAAGCAGGTTTTGGTTTATCAGTGTATCCTGCCATCTGCAAGCTGTATAGGCCACAATTCTCTGAATGCCTGTGTTTGTGCTAACTCATAGCAGTAACACACACAGAGAGACACACCCACTCAAACATTGTACATATGTAAAATAGTATATTTTTTGCAAATCATATTCAAGTGTATCATAATTTGTAGGATGCATAATCTCAAAAAGAATTCAAAATAAAACAATAGTAGTAAAAATTACTAGAGCACAATTATAAGTGATTAAATTCAATTAAATTTACATTGAGTAAGTTCCTTTCTGCATTGTTTGTGTATTAAGTTAATCTCAACTATGTCATTTACCATATTATCATTCCTATTTTCATATAAGGCAGTCAAATTGTAGACTTTTTGAGTATGTTGCCTGATTAAAAAGTAAAGTATTCCAGGCAGCAGGGCTCACACTTGTAATCCTAGCTACTCAGGAGGCTGAAATCTGAGGATCTCAATTCAAAACCAGCCCAAACAGGAACATTCATACTCTTATCCCTGATTAACCATCCCAATGATGGAAAGGGATCCATGCCTCAAAGTGGAAGAGCACTAGCCTTAAGTAATGGAGCTCAAGGACAGCACTAATGCCCTGAGTGTAAACTTCAGGACTAGCATGTGCATATATGCGTGTATACATACACATATATATAAGAATATATATGCGTGTGTATGTATACAAACACACACACATATATACAAACATACACACACACACACACACACACACACACACACACACACACACACACACACACACACACACACACATATATATATATGTAAAGAAGGCAAAATGATTGATAATTTCTATAATTGAAGAATGACAACATAGATAACTTTTTAGCCAGGGTCTTGACTCTATATGTGTGACTTCATATATAAAATTGTTTGAATCATTTTAATCACAAGTCAGTCTTGTAAATACAAGTTTATTCCTCCCCAGCCACTGCAAATACTCCTTGTGAATCATGCTGGAACTCAATATAATTTGCAGGCTAAACTCACTTAAATACTTTCTTTTTGATGAGGAGAGTTGTGTAGCTCCCTAACAGGTATGCTTGGCATTCTAACATCCACATTCTTTATCTTCTTCAGAATCTCCATAAGCTTCTGGCTGAATGAATCTGAAACTTTAGAATTCCCTTTTACCCAGTGGGCATTATTAACTCTGTCCCAAGAATATGCACATCACTCTGCTTTCCTATTAACTTTAATTCCCTTTTCTCTTTCCAATTCTAATTTCCATCTATGGAATTATTTGTGACTGGATTTAATTACATTTCAATTAAATGTATAGAAATGCCCTTCAAAAAATTTGAACTTAATCCTTCTTGCACTGATACTTATTGTAAGGAAGAATTTCACAGGAAATACAGGAAGAATTTCACAGGAAATACATACAGAAAATAAATTGATTGTGTAAGTATTCAGGTTTAAATTTCCAGTCTTTCACAATACCTGGGAAAACTTTTTCTTTAAAATTCTTACTATGATATGGGTCACACCTATTCTACCCCGTTTCTAAATTTGATTGTGAGTATCAAAAGTAAAGCATAGAAGAATGAAAAAGAGTATGTGCCTTTAAAGAGCAGCATGAGACAAAAGCAAAATTTCCTTTGAACTACATTCACAAAGCTATTAAAGAATTGTGGAAGAAGCTGGGCACGGGCTGATCACTCCTGTATACCTAACTACTCTGGCGGATCTTGGTTAGAAGTCAGCTCAAGCAGGACAGTGTCTGAGGTTCTTATCTCCAATTAATTAGCAAAAAGCCACAAGTGGAGTTGTGGCTCACGTGGTAAAGCATGAGCCTCAAGCATAAAAGGTCAGGGACAGGGCCCAGGCCCTGACTTAATGCTGCAGGACAAGCCTGCTAGCATGTGGGCATAAGCACAAAAACACCCCCCCCACACACACACCCCACACACACAATAGAAGAAGAGCTTGGGGGCTCATGCCAGTAATACTACCTGCTTTGGGGACTGAGAGCTGAGAATCAAGATTTGAAGCTTGCAGGCAGGAAGATCCAGGACACTCTTCCAATTAACCACTGACAACCAAAAGTGGAGCTGTGCCTCAAGTATTAGAAACAAGCAAGAATTTGAGGTGATAAGTTCAAACCCCAGTAACACACAATGGAATCTTAAAATCAGAAAATGTAGGCCACCAATAGACACAAAGTCCGGTGTGGAGAGGATGGAGTGGGCTGGGTGGAGGCAGCCTTTTACATACATAGCCTGAAAAATTTTAGAAAATAGGTGTTTAAAATTTACTTTAGAATTGCAAAAAGGGGAGATTAAGAATGTTTTCTAGCTGCTGAGAGATGATAAATGGGAATTACTTACATTAATAATTTAGGGCATATAAAATTGTCATATAGAGCATTTTATTTAATAAGCTCTTTTTTGTCTTGTTTTAGTGTTAAAATAGTGCTATGACTTTGTATGGATTTTCTTATTACCCTAGTCCTCAAAATCCTTTTTTTTCCTATGAGATCTTAAATACTTCCATGTCAGGTCTTTTCTGTTAATAATTCTTCAAGATCCTAACTCTCATATTTGTGAAAGACCTATTATTGATCCACAAGCTGCCTTTGAAATATGACTTTATACCTGGGCTTGAGCCACTTTGCAATAATTACATTTATTGAATTACTGCTATGAATTAGCTGCTTTACATACATTATTACGTTTAATCTTTGGAACAGTTCTGTAATAAATATCATCATCCACATTTAACAAATGAGGAAAGTGAGGGTCAGAAGAGTTCAGGAAGTTGCTCACAATTTGCATACAGATTATGTCATAGGATTGGTATTCAGTCCAATTTTGACTCCATATTTTCCTTTTACCACAAAGGCACACTTTTCATCTGTCTACTATAATTCAGAAAAAATACGAGAAAAGTAAAAGAAGGTATTTTGAACCAAAATGATGTAGGTTTTTGTTTTGTTTTGTTTTAATATATATTTTGAGGCAATGACTAAATTCAAGCCTGGATATTTCACTGTATTAAAAACTAAAAATTCCACATTAAAAAAGTAAGTTCTGGTTTAGCTGCATAATTTGAAACCCTGTAATTCACAGCATGATTTAGTCGGCAATATGAAACTCAGAAATTAAGCATTAATTTCATCTGATTTATTTTGCTATGCTTCACAGATGTTCACTTGTGTACCTGAGTTTCCCTCCCACCTCTATGAGGAATGCTGTTTCTTTGGGGAACTTTTAATTAAGAATCCTGGATCACACCCCAGAGCTACTCTAGGAGGGTTTTATTTCCACTCTCCTTATTTTCAGGTTATTGAAAATGCTATCAAATTTGTAAACCCATTCTTGTCTAGAAAAAAGAACAATAGGAATTGAATAAGAAACTAAGACTTACCAAATCTTACTGTTATTCAAAGTATTTGATTTAAACTGGGTATAAATGGCACTTGATTGTTTTTATTAAGTTCCTACAACTGTGCAATTTTCAAAACTTCACTGGCTAGCTTTTTGGATACACTTGAAATTCAGCACAGATAATTACATTATAAGAAAACCCTACCCCATCTATTGTTAGGTTTATTGAAATTTGATGAAAATCTGTAATTACCTTTGAGAGAATGAGTGGTAGTTAGCTTGATCTTTCTTTTTTTATTGTGAAAATACCATATAGAGGGGTTATAATTACATGGGCAATATAGTGAGTACATTTATTATCAAGCATTGTTGCCTCCTCCTTTGTTTCCCCTTTCCATCCCCCCCCACCAAAATTCTAAAGTTTGTTTTTCGATATAACGACTTGTACATCTCATTGTTGCAATGGGTCCACCTGTATCCCTATTTAAATGGTTTGTTTTTTCCCTTCCCCACCACAAGATATACCAACATCAAATACAGTGAAAGCACCATTTTTGGAAAGTGGTATGGAGGTTCCTCAAAAGACTCCACATAGAGCTCCCCTATGACCCAGCAATCCCACTTTTGAGCATTTACCCAAATGATCACAAACAAGACCACACTAAAGCTACCAGCACAACTATGTTTATTGCAGCATTATTTACCATAGCTAAGATATAGATCCAATCCAGATGCCCCTCAGTAGATGAATAGATCACGAAAATGTGGTATATACACACAATGGAATTCTATGCCTCCATCAGAAAGAAGAATGACATTGCCCCATTTGTTAGGAAATGGAAAGACTTGGAAAAAATTCTATTAAATGAAGTAAGCCAGGCCCAAAGAAACAAAGGTCCCATGGCTTCCCTTATTTGCAAAAACTAGTATATGTCTGAGACAAGCAGAAAAGGTCAGATAAGTTGATGTTAGGTGAAATGAACCCCAAGATAAGTATTCAAATGTTTTTTCTTTCATGCAATTGTTTCTAACATATTTATAAGATGATATCTTTGTAGCTTAATCTTTCTTTCTAGGAATATAGGACATTTTTCACTGTGGCAAAGCTTCCTTTCATGCCTTCAAAATAATTTTTAAGTTTTTTTGTGCATGAATATTGCACATTTGTTGTTCTATTTCTAGATACATACTTTCTCCACATTTGTAAATAATAAACATGATTGTTTTTTAGCAGTTATGTGAAATTTTATCTCTTGCTTAATTGCTCTTGCTAAGTGTTCAACCACTTATTGAATAAGAATAGACATACTTACACCCTTCCTGATTTTAGGAATCACTTGCTATTGACTTTTAATTTTATTCTGTTATCATCTGATAACATAAAGTTATTTTATTTTCTTCTATTTCTATTTCTTTCTTAAGAGCACAAAATGCAATCTATTTTGCAGACAGTTAAATCAGCTTCCGAGAAAAACATATATTTTATGTTAGTTGGATGGATAGGTTAATGTAGTGTATGTTGCAGTTTAACTCTGAAATTCTTTTGCTGATTTTTTTTCTAGATGATATGTCTATTGATGAGAGTATGGACCTATCTTTTACTTTAAGTCCATTAATGTATGTTTTATTAAATCAGGCTCAGTAGTAGTCATTGCATATATAATTCTAGTTGTTAAACCTTTCTCATGGGTTATTTTTGTTAGTAGTATTGCGTCTCTTTAGTCTCCTCTCACGTGTTTCAAGTTCACTTTGTTAGTTGTGAGTATAGTTTCTTCTTGCTCTGAGTTTGTTGTTGTCCATTCTTTTTACTTTCTGCCTATGTATATCTTTGTCAGTGTGTATACTTCATGAAGACAAGAAATATTGGGATCTTGATTTTATCTAGATAGTCAACTATATCTTTTAATTGGAGAGCTACAGTTATTTACATTCATTTTAATTATGGGAATGATAAGTTGTTTGCTGTAATTTTGTTCACTTGTTTTGATAGTAGATTTGAATACCAATTGTGCTCATGAGGTATATCAAAGTCTTAACAGAGATATAAAAATGTAGAGCATTCTACTTTCTCAAGTTGACAATGTGATGAAATCTTCTGAGATGATTGCCCCAACATTCACACACACACACACACACACATACACACACACACACACACACACACACACACACACACACACACACACACACAAAACCATAAATCAAACTGAATATGTACTAAATATATCCTAAAGAACTATAGTAAAAATCCTTACTGACAAACATTGTTGCCTGAGAACTGGTAAAAGATACAGGCTGGTTTTTTAAATCATATTAGTTGTACTATTGCAAAGTATTTATTTTGGAAAAGATGGAAGGATGTGACATTGATCAAGATGGGTTATATTTTTAAATTGACATGTTGGGAGCTTCTGGAATTGTATAACTACTGAAAGAGAATAAAAATGATACCTTTAGTCAATAATTATAACAGAGTTGTTCAGCAACTCTAGTGCTAAATATTTCTTAAGTGTTTTCTATTGAAGAGCCTAGGATGGTTCCATAGAAATAAGAAATGAATTTGAAGGATGAGGGCAAAGAATGTCCAGAAGATGATGTTTGTATCATAAAAACAAAATGTGAGCTTCTGAGTTTAGGGCATCTCTTTCTATTATTATTTCTGAGTTCTTTGTAATTTAACAAATGCAGTAGTGCTCTTCAATGTCCCTTTACAGTAGTTACATTTTTAAAGATGTAAAATAGAAATCCAGATAAGTAATTTCTTCCCATGACCAACCTTTCCTCATCACTCTGGTAGTTAGGCTTTTGTAAGAGTCTAACAATGTAATTGGTAAACACAAAATTAGATTCAGCACTAAGCTGTTAATGAGCTTTATTGCTGTAAGATGCTTGGTTCCTCACTGTGTTGACAATCACCTAATTTGATGTGCTCATGGTGAGATTTATAAAGATGCCCCAGAAACCCCAGTTCCTGGATAATTGGGCATTTTTGTTCAATACACACTTGGAATGTTATGTAGAATGATTTTTTTCAATTATACATAAGCTATGGTTTCCAACAAGATCCTTTCACTCTTTGAATAGGGACTTTTCTGTTTTCCCATTTGTTCCGTCATGGCACTATCAAAATTGTAGGCTCCACATTGCAATTTTGTTGTTGGAGTTTGCTTTCCAACATCTGTTGTAGTGATTTTCACAGTGATGTTTAAAACTATGCTTGTTGAAGAAATAGCCTAAATTCTTAGTCTAGGGACATATGTTGGGATTTTGTAGACACAGTTAACACATTCTTTGTCTGTGTAGGTGTAATTAGCGCCATTTGTTCTTTGAGATTCAAAGCTACAAACCAACATTTTTTTAGAAAGACAGTACTTGAAAAAATGGTTAAAGTCATTTCACAAAATGTTCCCTTAAAATGGCACAATTCTTTTTATTTATTTATTTATTTTAATTGTGAAAATACCGTACAGAGGGGTTACAATTACATGAGCAAGGTAATGAGTATATCAAGCATTGTTGCCTCCTCCTTTGTTTCCCCTTACCATCCCTTTCCATCCCCTGCTCCCATCCCCTGCTCCCCTGCCTTTCCCTCCTTCCCCCGCCCTGCGCCAAAGTTGTAAAGTTCGTTTTTCGACATAAAGTCTTGTACATCTCATTGTTGCAATGGGTCAACCTGTGTCCCTATTTAAACAATTTGTTTTTTCCCTTCCCCTCCACAAATTATACCAACATCAAATACAGTGAAAACAGGGGTTATATCGTAGGGGAGGGACATACAAAGCAACAAAGAAATCATCTTATAAACAATTGCAAGAAATAAACAATAGCAAAAAAGAAAAATCATTTGAGTCTTTATTTTGGGTTCATTTCAAAAATGGCATAATTCTTCCAAAAATATTTTTAAATACGAAAGAGGTGTTTTGGGATGTATTCTTTGAGGAATAAATGAATTTAATCTCTAAAATTTAATTCATTACACTGTAAACGTCGTAGTTGGTGATATTTTCATTAGTCATAATTATTTCCACTGTTCCAATTAAAATTAAGAAGGTAATACAATGCATGACTTAAAAATTCAAAGAGGAAGTTAATAACTAGACATTACAAACCAAAAACAAATGCCATCCAGCTTTCTGTTTCTCGATCTCTTCTTTGTGTCTCTCTGAAGGAAAGGTACAGTGAAATATTTTCCAGCTTAGCTATACATTTTATAGCAGGACTAACGAATACTTAGGTTGAGCTTAACACCATCAGAAAGTCAGGTTGATTTGTCATGTTCTCAGGGAACATTTTTATCACAAACATGTATTTAATATGTATTATGGAGCACCTAAGGTGTGCAAAATATTCTGCTTGATGCTATGAAAATAACAACAAGACAGACATAGGCCCTCCCTTGAGGAAGTTAGCATCCGTGAAGAGAAATGAGCTGTACAGAACAAACTATATTATAGAAGAAAAGTGAATTAATGTTATGAAAGAAATGTGAATAAATGAAACTTCACAGGAGGAAGTCTTTTCCTCCTCAGCTTGGGGCATCATTTGGAAATCCATTTACCCACTGCTTGAAAGGAAAAAAATTTATACAATGATTGTGGCAATCGGCCTTCTAAGTGGAAGAAACAGAATGAATAAAAGCCAGAGATGTGAGCAGATGGGAAGTATTTGCAGCATATGAAAATAGGTTTATCCACTGGACCATAGAGAGACAAGATCAGGAAGGGTAATGAGAAGCTGTGATGCTCATGGCTAGATCATAGCTCAATATACTCATTTAAGATGGTGATCTACATTAAATTTATTAATGGATATTTTTGTGTTTATATATGGTTCCCATTACAGTTTATAAAATATTATCTTTAAGTAGTTGCGCAAAGGAGGTTCAGCATATCTGTTTGTGAGTACAATGCATCTTTAACAATGTTGCCCATTTCATCATTCTTCCAATTGTATTTTGCTCCTCCATTTTCTTAGCTTCATTTTCAGGAACATACACTGAATATTATGACTATGTTCACCGATGCTTCCAGCTTGCTGGTATTCATTTGTTAAACTGTTAGTCATTCAAAAGAGTTACACTATTGGAATCTACCCTTGCACATACTTTAGTTAATGCATTTACAGGATTACATTCATTGTATAAATGAATTTAGTTAATACATTTATAGGAAACCATTCGGAGATTTTAAACTGCCCAGAAGCATTTCAGATATGTCAATCCAATGGATATGAGAAAGCTTTGGAATTTAGAACATGGTATGTGCATGAGTTACATTTATTAAGACACAGACTATTTTATTCTGGTTTTCCTCTCTTACTACAAAATATCATATACTCATTAAATTATAAGCAATAAAATATTCACTGCCAGTGTCCAGGAGTTGGTCTCTGCGTAAGAGATTTCTTCCTGCAAACTATTAAGGCACACACTGCGTGGTAAGTGGACATGTAAGACAAAATTCATTTTTAATAATGAAGTGCTTTCCAAGACACTTTTGTTTTTGTTTTGTTTTGTTTTTAGGGTCTGGTTGTGGGGCCTGAACTCTGGGCCTGGGCGCTGTCCCTCAGCTCTTCAGCTCAAGCCACAGAGCTTCTTCCGGCTTTTTGCTTATGTGGTGCTGAGGAATTGAACCCAGGGCCTCATGCATGCACGGGAAGCGCTCTACCACTGAGCCACCTTCCCAGCCCCATGACACTGTTATTAACCATTCATAAGGATGGAAGATTCTTGGTTTAATTACTCCTTAAAGGTATCACTTCTTCATACCATGACAGTAGCAATTAAAGTTCCACAGGAGTTTGATAGGGGCTTTCAAAGATAGCATAGACATTATAATCTTTCATACACATGAATACTGGAGTCCCAGATTCCTGTTCTTCATAAGGAAGAGAATTTAACTGAGGAACATTTATTTTGGGAAGCTAAAGCATCAGAATTAATTTGACTTGAATATTACTTGAGATACATGCATTAATACATTCATAGAAACACAAACACAAAAAAGTACTAAACATCAAAAATATTTTCAGCTTCCCACTCAGAATTATAGACTAATATATGAAGCCCATATAGCAATTAGAATGCTTCTCATTCTGTGGCCTAATGTTTTATTTTAAAAAGTACTCTGAATAGTTTTATCAAATTCCATTTTCTTTCAAATTTTTTAATAACATTTCTTTATATATATGATTAAATTTTTGTAGTAGAGTGTCAAGGTTCTGGCTGTGCAAATCTTTGATGAAATGCCATATTTGAGTCTGTTAGCTTTCAAGTTCAGGAAACAGAAATACATTAAAACAATCTCAGTAATGCTCACAAAAATGCTAGCAGAAATCAATATGTGTGCATTTTTATGACTTCAGTATTCTTAACTTTTTTCCTATTATGAATATGAACAATAAAAATAAAGAAGTTGGTAGAAAGCCAGACATTGGTGACTCACACCATAATTCTACCTACTCAAGAGATAGAGATCAGACAGTCAAAGTTTGAGGCCAGCCAAGGTAGACAAATCCCATGAGATTATTTTTTCCCTCTAAAGAGCAAATTCCTCCAGATGGAGGTGTGGTGTAAGTGGTTGAGTTTCCACCTTGAGTAAAAATCCTAAATAAAAGTCTGAAGCTCTGATTTCAAGCCCCAGTACTCCTATAAAAATATCAGTTGAGTCAGTTGTTTTCTTGAGTAGACTTTTGTCATGAGTGTGCTAGCATGTAACACACCCTTCAGGAGTTCCTGGTTGAGTTTTCTCCAGGATCAATGAATGATAACTCTCCATTCAAGAACATCGAAAGCCTAATGCTGAGAGGCCATGAGATGCCCAGGCTTCTCTCTCTCCCTTTGCCTTTATTTTGAATTTAAAGGCCAGAAATTTACTGCTATAAATAATTACTTGTCTTAAGACTTATTCTCCTAACCTTTGATGAATCACAGACAAATTCTATTCCAGCATTTACTAAGTAGGCAATATTACCTTTATAGAACTGCACACATTAAGGCTTATGGTAGAATACACACACAGAAACACAAATAAATGTAGCCTTAGTATATGCTGAATGACTGAATGACAATTAGAAAGAATTTTTATCCTGCTATCTATATCATAGGAGTTCTTTTCAGCACAGGCATTATTAAAATAAGTCCTTTAAATAATTAATAAATGCCACCTTCTGTAATACTTTTTTCAAGACATTTTCAATATTATACTTGTAATGTCAGAGAACAGGAAATTCAGAGACTTGACAATCTCTAAAGGCATTTTCTATAGTCTAGTTAGAATGTCAGAGATAGTAAACTTTGTTTTATGATTTCCAAGTTATATTTCGAGCTTTAACTTTTAAAGAAAAAAAGTTGTCAAACTAATTTTCTCTATCCAAGGGAATTTACCACCTATATATTAGCAATCAACTATCTTCTATATTGCTCTTTGGAAAGCAAACGTGAAAGTCTCTGAGAAAGCCTTCGTTTGATGGTAAAATGTTACATATTGAATTGTGTTTATTAAATTTTATGTAGTGCAAATGAAAGGGAAAATCTGACTGCTAAAAATAGAGGAAGTGCTAAGTTTATCTCCAGCTTCAGTTGAGTCAGTTGATTAGAACAAATAGAGAAAAAGTGAATATTTTAAGAGGAAGATAGGATATGAGTACAGAAAAAGTTGAAGAACCTTCTATGAATAAGATTTTTGATCACAGAACCCTGTTCCTTCATAGGAAAAGGCTACTGAAGCAAATTTGATGAAAAGACAATGATGTTCCTTAGGAAGAATGTTATCAAAAGCTGAGCCTACAAAGAGAACTATCTTGAAATTCTTGTAGGTATTAAAGATGTTACTCTTTGCATGGAATATGAGATTTTCAATGCATATGAGATTTCCAGAGCCAGAACTTGTACTATTTAAAATCACTAACAGGAGGCAATGTGAAATTTGTGAAGAAACAGTGCATTGGCTTTTAGAACAGCCTGAGATGTCTCTCTACTCTCCTGACTTTCTATATGAAGAAATTATTATAAATGTTATGAAATGAAATCCAGTCTACTTTTCATCATTCTTTTCAAACTTAACCTTGTTTACATGTCTATATTTAATTAAATTATGGTTGATTGATATTCATAAATTGTTTTGACTTGAAATGAATCTTTATCATGGAAAAAGCATACGAGAGCAGTGGAGTGTTTTTTTGAGTCTTAAATTATGGTTAGTTGCATCCATTTGACAGACAGCAGTATTTCACTTTTGGTAATGGGAAGGGAACATCACAGAGAAACCATCGTGAGAATTTTAGAATGATGGAGTCTGAGAGAGATGGCTCAAGAAATTTGGTTACTGTCATGGAAGTCAGAAAAAAACCTCTCAGAGAGGTTATTTGTTCTGTGCTTAGCTGGAGAGTCAAACACGGTCACTCTCCTTGGGCAAAGACACAAAAGCAAGCAAAATTATGTGATCATATTTTGTAGCATATAAAGAGAAGTTCTCAGGAATGATCTAATTGGAGGATGTGTGTTTATGGAAAATAAAGACAGGCCAACTGGATGTGAGACATTCAATAGTGATCAGGAGGGCCTATTTGCATATTTGACTTTTTGTTGGTCCTAGATTCAAAAGGAGCGAAGCTGTTCAGTACTGATGAAGTGTGGCTTTCAGCTGATAGCTTTTGCTTCCTGTGCTGGTTGTTTCAGACTGTAGGTCAGGTGTTCTATTTTTATATGGGTCAGATAATTTTCCATTTGTATTTCCTGTCACTGTAGACCTATGGCCTTCACCTGCCCATGTGTGCCTACAAACTTCAGCTGATTTCACACATGTGTTTCCCCAGAAATGTCATGGTTTCCATTGAAAAATTGCACTGTAGGCATAGGAGGAAAGCCACACCAACTGGCTCATTGGCTATGATTCTACAGTGAGAGCCATAACAAATGAAATGAAATGAAATAGTGGCAGAAGCCAGCTCCAGTGCAACTTTATAGCAACAATGATGTTATTTTATAGCAACAATGATGTTAACATAGCAACTGTGCTTGCTTGTGCAATGAAAAGACATTTCTTAAGCCTGGATTCTCTTGCACGCAATATTTATCTTTCATATTTTCAAAAATGCACTTAACATGAATGCATTACTGTAATTATATCACTTGCTCTATTTAGATAATACTGACGACACGTGTTTTTGTCTTTTTGTTTTTTATTGCACTTTTCAACATCACTATAAGTGTCCAGTTTTAGAAACTAGATGAATGCCACACTAATTCATCCATTTCAATTTTCTGAATAATGTTCTCTGGCTCTCACTATTGCTAATGTATTAATGTAAATATTTCAGACCATCTAACCTCAAGTGTTTATTTACAGTTTCTTCTAAGGTTCTCTTCATTGAGGCAATAAATTATGAATATGTCAGACATCCGAGCTCTAACATTTAAAAAGATAACAAATAATGTTATAAAATGGTACTAAAGAAAAGAGATACAAGGCTAATGTTATAGTTCTGGGCTGGCAATAGTTGATAGAAGTCTGGAGCCAAAGTTGTGGTGTTTCCTTTGTGTGAGTTATAAAGCACTAAAGGCATTGTTATTTAGAAATTACAATCTCTCCATATATTCTTTTTTTTTACCAATAATTTAAAATTTTATTTTGATAATCTGACATGCACAGAAAATATCCTTGTAGCTTCTCATGTGCTACATGCACAGTGTGACATGATTATTTTCACATTTAGATCCAAGCATAAAACGTAAGAATTTTGGTTTTGAATTGAAAATGCGATGCCCCTTTGAAAATGTTTTCACTAATTGCCTTCTAGCCCTTTAATGTTGTGTGTATCTATCAGTACTGGTGAAAGGAGCCACCTGTAAGAAGGAAATAATCCTCCTCCAATTTGAAAGTATAAAAACATTCAGAGGCATTGGTAATGCTTTTAATTAGTTCTTTTCTTATTGGATGTTTGTTCGCAAGATCCATTAACTTTCAAGTTTAATTTTCAAACACTACTTGATATGCTGTATTCATTTCTTTTTTTTATTTTATTTTATTTCTGAACATACTGTACAGAGGGGTGACAATTACATGGGCAGGATAATGCGTACATTTCTTACCAAGCATTGCAGCCTCCTCCTTTTGTTTACCCTTCACGTCCCTTCCCAGCCTCCCCCCTCCCCCCCAATCCCAATCCTTCTCCTTTCCCCCCCATTCTTCCCCCCCCCCCCCCGCACCGACATTGTAAAGCTAGTTTTGGACATGACAACTTGTACTTCTCATTGTTGCAACAGGTCCACCTGTATCCTTAAACAACTGGTTTTTCCCCATCTCCTCCACAAGTTATACTGACATCAAATATAGTGAAAGCAGGGGTTATACTGTGGGGGAGGGACATACAAAGCAACAAAGAGATAATCTTATAAATGCGTTAGAAACACATGCATGAAAGAAAAAAAACATTAAAATACATATCTAAGGGTTCATTTTCCTGAGATCACATTATCTGACCTTTTCCGCTTGACTCATGCATATACTAAATATTGCAAATAAGGGAAACCATGGGACCTATGTTTCTTTGGGCCTGGCTTACTTCACTTAATATAATTTTTTCCAAGTTTTTCCATTTCCTAACAAATGGGGCAATGTCATTCTTTCTGATGGAGGCATAGAATTCCATTGTGTATATATATACCACATTTTCTTAATCCATTCATCTACTGAGGGGCATCTGGATTGGTTCCATATCTTAGCTATGGTAAATAATGCTGCAATAAACATTGTTGTGCTGGTAGCTTTAGTGTGGTCTTGTTTGTAAACATTTGGGTAAATGCCCAAAAGTGGGATTGCTGGGTCATAGGGGAGTTCTATGTGAAGTCTTTTGAGGAACCTCCATACTGCTTTCCAAAGTGGTTGAACAAGTTTACATTCCCACCAACAATGAAGTAAGGTTCCTTTCTGTCCACATCCCCTCCAGCATCTGTTGTTGTTAGAGTTCTTGATTTTTGCCGTTCTAACTGGAGTGAGGTGATATCTCAATGTTGTTTTGATTTGCATTTCTTTAATGGCTAGGGATGTTGAACATTTCTTCATGTGTCTATTGGCCATCCTTCTTTCTTCTTCAGAGAAGTTTCTCTTTAAGTCTTTCGCCCACTTATTTATTGGGCAGTTGTTTCTTTGAGGATTTGTTGTTGGGGGGTTTAATTTTTTGAGTTCCAAGTATATTTTAGATATGAGACCCTTGTCCGTTGTATGGCTAGTAAAGATCTTCTCCCAATCCGTGGGCTTTCTATTGATCTTGCTAGCTATGTCATTTGCCCTGCAGAAGCTCTGCAACTTTATGCAATCCCATTTGTCCAACCTTTCTTTGATTTGTTGTGTTTCCGGGTCCCTATTCAAAAAATTTCGGCCTGAGCCAAGGAGACCTAGGGTTTCTCCTATTCCATCCTGTAATGTTTTCAGAGTGTCTGCTTTGACTTCAAGGTCTTTGATCCATTTGGAGTTGATTCTGGTGCAGGGTGATATATATCTCCATATATTCTTAAAAAGAATTCTCACAAATGATCCTAGAAGATAAAGTTTCCCTAATCATCTCCCTCAACATACATTCTCTTAAAAGGGCTAGTGTTCGCAGTCTCCTTATAGGCTGAGATCTGAGGATCATGGGTTGAAGCCAGCTGGGGTAGAAAATTGTAAGAATTGTACTACCAATTGTCCAGCCAAAAGTTGAAAGTGGAGGTGTGGTTCAAGAGAGCAGAGTTCCAGCTTTAAGTGAAAAAGCCAAGCAAGAGTGCAAGGCCTTGAGTTCAAGCCCAGTAGTGGTAGACACACACACACACACACACACACACACACACACACACACACACACACACACACACACACACACACAAACACACTTGATTTTACTACTAAAATCAATCAAAATTTCTTTAAAGAGGAAGATATGCTTGCTTTGTGGAAAACAGGAAAGGACTGAAAATAGACTTGCTGCCTACAAAGTTAAAGAACAACAATACATACTTGAACAATGAACAAACTTATTTTAAACAAGGTCAATGACCATGACCTTTCCATCTCAGCTGTAGTCATTCTAGGTACAGAATAATAGAGTTGTTTCCCAGCTCATGTGAAATTCTTATGGAAGTTCTCATATTGGTCCTAATTTTAGAACCTGAAGCAGCTAAGAATGAAAACTCTTCTCAGTGGTCAAAGAATGAAAAACAGCAACTTCTTTGCTATCTATTTCTGGTACATACGGAATCTTCTCCACCTGCTAAACATTTGTTACTGAATTAAATTATGAGGGAAAAAATCTCTGGGAGAAAACAGTGTGGGCCAGAAAAAAATAGATCTTCAGATCATGTCTAAATGTGAGAAGCAATACACTTAAGGGGAAAAAAATAAAATGAAATAGAAGTGAAAGTGAGATTTTTCTCATAAACAGCCATGTGCTACAGATATCTTCTCTAATGGTATTAATATGCTTTACTTGCTGCTCTATAAATTGTTTTAATTAAACTTAATCTTATCATTGGCTTGTCTTCAGAAAGCCTAAAAATCATTCCATTAGCAAACTAACCTAGGCTTGCAGAACTATCCCGTCTAATGCACTTCTAGCCCAAGAATTTCTCTTGTAAAAATCCTACATGTAAACCATTATTATTATCATTATTTTTATTATTATTTTGGTATCAATACTGGGGCTTGAACTGAGGGCCTAGGTGCTGTCTCTGAGCTGTTTGCTCAAGGTTACAGCGCTCCAATTCCAGACTTTTGCTGGTGAATTGGAGATAGAGTCTCAAAGTCTGCCTCTGCTAGCTTCGAGCTGATCATCAGATCATTAGATCTCAACCTCTGGAGTAGTTAGTATTACTGTTGTAAGCCATGTGAACTTTTCAAAAGCATTTTTGGGCTTTTAAATTCCAGCTCAAGAAGGTATTATATTTTTCAGAGTGAAATTCTTTGATGGCAAATCATTAAATCTCAGAAACAACAACAGTAATTACAAAATACTTCAGGAAGTCTAGAACATTCCACAAACTACTGTAAGGCAGACAGGCTTGGTGTTTTCTAAATAGTCTGAGGAGAAACTGTACAGTCTCTAAGACAGGGAAACAGTATTTTTTAAATTTTGTCTTATTGTAAAGATTCTGTACAGAGGGGTTACAGTTATTCCTAGGAAGTGGATCTGTTTACTGTGGGCCAAGTTTTTCCTCTGTCCTGTGTCACTTTGAAAGGATCTAGAAGAGATCATTTCTAAAGTCCACTCATATTCTGTGAGTCTATTACTAGCAAAGCTATATCAAAGATTGGTTTACAATCATCCCTGATGATCCAGCCATTTAATTCATATTGGGGATATATAAACAGATTTAAAATAATAATAATAAACAGACTTATTTTTTTACAAATACTGTTGTGTCAAAACAATGAAAATATGAACTAGAAAGCTAGGTAATATTTATTCTCTAGGTCTTCTTTCTTCACCCTACTACATCCCTTGAGTATATTTGCATAAACTCTTGCCCCTTGTTGCCTTTCCCAAAAAGCCATGTTTCTGCTTCCTGGTATTCATTTTCACACAGTTCATTAGTTGTTCAAAGGAGTTATATCTGTGGACTCATCCCCCATGTATAAAATCCTTTAGTTAGTTTTGTGTATGTGTGTGCATCATCTAAAATGATTATATACGTATATAATATCATTTATACTTGCAGTTTAGAACTGGCTTCTATATTTGAAAGAGAGCATGTACTATTTGTCTCTCTGAATGTGACTTAATTCACTTAACATGATTTTTCTAGGTCCATCTAATTTTCTAAAAAATACATATTATTCAGTCTAATAATTAAAATTCCACTGAGTAGCCCAGTGCTGGTGGTTCATGCCTGTAATCCTAGCTACTCAGGAGGCTGAGATCTGAGGTTTACCTTTCAGTACCAGCCCAGGAAGGAAAGTCTGTGAAACCCTTATATCCAATAAACCACCAGAAAACCAGACGTGGAGCTGTGGCTCAACTGGTAGAGCACTCACCTTGAGCTGAAGAGCTGAGGAACAGAATCTAAGCCTAGCCTTCAAGCCCTACAATGGATAGAACAACAACAACAAATTCCACTGAGTATGTACCACACTTTCTTGACCGACTCATCCATAGTAAGATATGTGGGCTATCATAACTTGGATATTGTGAACAATGCAGTGAAAAATCAACAACAATAACAACAAAAACCTCAATATTTTGATAACTTGCAAAGTTTCCAAAACTGCATAATTTATGTAGTACTTGGATAAAGATTGTACATTTTTTCTCTTCTTGGTACTGAGATGTCAAAGAGCTCTAGCATCTATTCTTCAAATCTGAGGCTTGACATACACAGAGAATATCTTAGCCTCACATGATGATGGGAATAAAGAAAGGATGAAATTCTAGTTCATCTTTCAGGTGAGGCATATTTGCCTCCACATCTGAAAGATGAATCAAAACCTCATGTGGAAAGTAATTAGAGGTCAGAAGAGTGAATAATATAAGGCAGGGGTTTTATTTTTTGCTAGGTTTTATTATTGTATGTATTTGTTTATTTATTTGTAGTCCCACACTGGGACTTGACTAAAGGTCTTGTACTCTGGCTTGGCTTTTTCATTTAAGGCTGGTGCTCTACCATTTAAGTCATATCTCCACTTTCTACATTTTGGTTCTTAATGGAGATAAGTGTCTCTCGGACTTTCCTGGCCAGGCTGGCTTTGATAGTTGGTCTTTAGATCTCAGCCAGCTGAGTATCTAGAACAACAGGTGTTAGGTACCGGTTCATGGCTTTCATGCTATATTTTAATAAATATTTTTCAAATTACATTATTTGGGTGTTCACAATATCTTTTATTATTTTTATTTATTTTTTATTGTGAAAATACTGTACAGAGGGGTTACAATTACATGGGCAAGATAATGAGTACATTTCTTATCAAGCATTGTAGCCTCCTCCTTTGTTTCCCCTTTCCATTCCTTCCCATCCTCCCCCCGCCCACATTTTTATAAGTTGAATGTTTTAATTCATCATTTAAAGATCAGGAATCACAGATTGAGAATTTAAAACTTTGTTTAATTTACTTGTCTAAAGTCAAGCAGCCAATTAGATGACAAGCTCAGGCTACAATATCTGTATGCTTGATCCAGGCCAAAATCATTCAACATCTTATCAAACTTTTTACTCATGAATAGGTTCAACATTAAGCTCAAACAACATAAATCAATAGGATGAAATATGGATGAAAGAATGATTTGTAGGATAATGCCTTTAAGGAGACATATCCTAGATAGGTGCTGGTAGCTCATGCCTGTAATCCTAGCTACTCAGAAGAATGGCATCTGAGGATCCCAGTTTGATGCCGACCCAGACAGGAACATCTACAAGATGCTTATCTCCAATTAACCATCAAAAAGCGGGAAGTGAATGTTTGGCTCAAGTGGTTTGGCACTAGCCTTGAACCTAAAAGCTAAGGGACAGTCCCCAGGACCTGAATTCAAGCTCCAGGAATAGTACAAAAAAAAAGAAAAGATAAAAGAAAAGACATGCCAGGCTCTGGCTCATGCCTGTAATCCTAGCTACTGAGATTTGAGGATCACAGTTCAAAGCCATCCCTGGTAGAAAAGTCTGTGAATCTCTTATCTCCAATATACCATTAGAAAACTGGAAGTAGACTGTGGCTCAAGTGGTAGAGTGCTCGCCTTGAGCAGAAGAGCTCAAGGACAGCTCCTAAGCCCAGAGTTCAAGTCTCACAAGCAACCAAAAAAAAAAAAATAGACATATCACAGTAAAGGCAGTAACTGGATTTTTCCACTAAATTTTAAAATATATAAATATTTAAATATATAAATGTTTAAAATATATAATATGTGCATCTATAGATAATATATTTTGTGTATATTGCATATAGACATATTGTATACTTCATATAGATAACCTGGCATTTGCATGGCTTTGAATGGCATTCACATTTATGGAAAAAAATGATGAGCCGGGCGCTGGTGGCTCACGCCTGTAATCCTAGCTACTCAGGAGGCTGAGATCTGAGGATCGCGGTTCAAAGCCAGCCCGGGCAAGAAAGACCGTGAGACTCCTATCTCCAATAAACCACCAGAAAACCGGAAGTGGCGCTGTAGCTCAAGTGGTAGAGCGCTTGCCTTGAGCTGAAGAGCTGAGGGACAACGCCCAGGCCCAGAGTTCAAGCCCCACGACCGACCAAAAAAAAAAAAAAAAAAAAAAAAATGATGAGTGCATAGGAACATACAAATGGCAAAAGGTTTAAAAGGCAGCATGAAGAACAGCAGGAGTGTGGAAAGGAATATGCACAAGAAAGGATATATACCATTTCTGGTTATTAAGGGTTTCAATTGCTTATTTAATTACATTTGGTTTGCAATTATATATCAGAGCCATATTTACCAAAGGATCAGGGTCCCATCTGGTCCTATATTGTGTCAAAATGTCAAGTAACTAAACTTCTTAAAACTGCAATTATTGACAAAACTCAATGCTGGACCATATGGATATTTCAGCACAAGAGGCCAACAGGTTTAAGCCCTAGTCTGGGAAAAGGTGTTTATAAAACTTTCCATCATCCAGGAAACAGGGGTACAATACCTATCTGAGCCTGTTCTGGACACATCCACAGATCTTGGACACTTATATTGACTCCTCAGTGTTTAGATACCTTTCTTTGGGATCCTGATCTTGAAGGAGTACTATGAATGATAAATATTTCTTGATTATTTTAAGTAGTGATTTGCAAAAAGATGAAAAGTGAGAAGGTTTAGAATTTACTTCCTCCAACATTCTTACTTTCTCCCCATCTCTCCTCCCAAAAGAGTATCACAATCCCCTTGTTTCATTTTCATACACGTGTATAAAATTCTTTGACTATATTTACCCCTCCTTTTTGTTCTTCTGTTTAGTACTTCACCTAGAACCTACACCAAGACATGACATGTTACAAGTTCCTAATATTGTCCTTTGTTAAACTGTATGCTAATCTCCAAAGGGTCTTCACCATGGTATTTCACAATACATATTCCATATTTTAGTGAGTCTCATTACATAAATCACAACTATATACATACATAGTACACATATATATACATGTTCATGTGCTTTTGTATATAATATACCTTACACCTAAACTCCTTATATGAAAGTATACTTAAGAACTTTGTCATCTTAAGCCTGGTTTGTATCACTTAATATGATGGTTCCCGGATCCATCTAGGTCCTGGAAAAATACATCATTCCATATCATTCCATTCTTCTTTATGGCTCAGTAATATTCGATTATATATGTATGTGCAGATAGATGTTCTTGGACAACAAATATATATATATATAATATATGATATTATGCACATATCCTATTTTTAGTCTATTCTTCATTTATATGATATCTGGACTGTTCCATAAGTGAAAATTGTGACACTTTACAGGTGCTTCTGTTATATTCTAACTAAAATTAATTTAAATAAATGGCCAAGAGTAGGATTGGCAGTTTATTATAAGTGTATATGTGTAATTACATGATTATAAGCATAATATTCATATACAGACAAATATACACATATAGAATCTAGAGTAGGCCAAAGACATATATAAATATATTTTGTCACACACACATCTATGTGTGTGTGTATATATATATATGCACCTATATGTAAAAATATATCTGTGTATATATACATATATTTTTAATTGCATATATATATATATATGTATATCTTCTTTGTTGCCCCTAGCATTCTTTTGAAGTAGGTTGTTTATTGTCTATATGCTGGTTACTGGGAAAAACAATCCCATTATTTTTTTGTTGTTTAATAACAAATGAATCCCAGGATTCTTCTTGGTGTTGCTATTTACTATATATTCTTTCACAAAATTTGTCCATATATTGAATTTTATGTTTATGTTTATGTCTAGCATACACAGACACTATTCAGTAGATTATTGGTATGAGTATTAATTATTTTAAATTTTATTTTTGTTCAGAACTAAGTACAAAATATTAATTATGGATAAGAAATGATATAAATTATTTTAAAATAGGCACCAAGAAAGAATAATAGTTAAGATTATTTGCATTATTTTAATTAAGTGTGCTTGAAAGTACATATGTCTTTTTGAATCATTAAGTATCTACAGATATGATATAATTAAAGTGCAAGTTTTGCATATTCAATTAAGTGAAATTCATTTCAATAATATGAATGATTAGAAAAAACTTTATTAGAATCAGACTTTGAGTCATCAAAATATCTACTTTAAATTTAAAAATGTCTACAGTATAGTTTACTAGTTAATGACTACAGAACTCAAAATTAATATAAGCAGCTTAAGAGTGATTAGCTTATATGTTTTAATCAATCTATGATTTAATGGTACTGACAAATTAAAAAAAATTCATTTATTCATAAAAGACAACTACCCATGCCAGCCTACCTTATAATTAGTGTGTAGTGAGCCTCAGAAATAAGTGTTTCTCATATTCAGACTATTTGGCAATATCACCCCAACCCATTGGCCTTGATTATCCCTTCTTTATAAAGTTTATTTTCCATTTAAGGCATTCAACTGGGTAACATTTGAATGGGAACATTTTTTGCCACTGGTTTATTTTATTAGCTATAAGGAGAGAAAAATATAATAGAAAAAATAGTATATTCTTTATTGCCATCCAAATAATAGAGATTTAAAATTTTAAACCCTTGGTTATCATTTATTTTTAAATTCCTTAAAAATGAAATTTAAATCTATATTTATCTCTAATAGCTAAGATACAGTATGGAGTTAACCCAAATGAATTTCATGGTAGTGAACTACACATTTATTTCTTGAAAATTGGCACTATTTATGTTTCTGAGAGAGTATATGATGAAATCTATTCATCATAATGATAAAATACATAAAAAGTATGATACAATTTGAAATTATGAACCTTTTTTCTAAAACAAATATAATAATACATTATTCCTGGATCAGAAGATGTCGTTGAGAAATAAAAACAACAATTACAGAATATAATTAAATCATAAATATTTAAAATCTGGTATGAATATATGGCTCTGTTAGAACACCTGCCTAGCATGCTTGAGGTTCTGGGTTTCGTCTTTACCACTGAAAAAAAAATTTAAAGGAAAAATATGTAAATGCTAGCTACCAGGTTGGACCTAAATTATTCCCTTCCTTCTGTGCTGGTTGACAGCCCAATGATATCAATAAATCAAATATGTGTCATCCTCCTGCAAGGCAATACTAACATTCAGTTTTTGTCCTTCTTGTAAGGTATACAAAACAAAACAAAATTTCTGTCTGTAGTCTTTGTCTGCTCTTGATAAGTAAAATTCAGATTTTAAAGAAGGAAATCTTAGTAGGAAGCAAAGTTGTAAAGTTTCTGAAGAAGGGTTAAGAAAGACCCTCCTGGACTCCTACACAGATGGCCAGTCATATGGACCTTGAACCTCATGGAGGCCTAGCATCTACAGCAAAGGAAAATGTACCATTGTTCTTTGAGCCCACTAGGAAAGATACCAATGACAGTTATTCCACTAGCACAGCTTTACAGACACATGTATGAAAAGCAGCTGTACACATGTAGTGACATATGTCTGTCATGACATAATGTGCAAAACTTTGAGGTTCTACAAAACTTTAAGCAGTAGAATTTCAATGGGATCAAGGCTCTTGAGGCTAGAAGTCTGAAAGCATGTGTTCAGCATATGGTGAGGGTCACATGCTACCCTGTAACATGACAGAATAGAAATGAGGACATCCAGCACAAAGGGAGGAGACTCAGGCTGTCTACCTTTCATGAAGACTATACTGCTGATAAGTAAGTCATTCCTTATCAAAGCATTAGCCTGTTAAGGAAGGTGCACCCCTCAACACTGAGTCGCCTCTTCAAGATCCCACTTCTTTATACTGTGACAATAGCAGTTGAATTTCAACATTAATAATTCGTTGTTTCTCTCATGAGGAAGTGTCTGTCTTTCCACTATGTATCATCTATTTAAAATTCTATTCATCCATCTATTCTTTCTTTTTTCTTTTCTTTTTAATTTTTAATTTTATTGTAAAGGTGGTGTACAGAGGTGTCATAGTTACATAAATAAGGCAATGAGTTCATTTCTTGTCGAACATTGTTACCCACTCCCTCATTTTTCTCCCACTTTCCTCTCCATCCCCAGTCCCCTTTCTCCAAGTGGTAAAGTTCATTTCCAACATAGTGTCTTGTGAATATCGCTGTTGGTTCACTCTTTGTCCTTTGTCTCATCATTTTGTTATTTCCCCTCCTCTTCTCAAAATCGGATAGACATATATACATAAGAGACAGGATACCAAATCAAAAGCAGGGACTACTCCTAACCTTAGTTTAACTTTATTGTCTAAACTTCACAGGTTGCACAAAATAGTTTCAAGTTAACATGCCCATCTAAGTGTCCAGTGCTCCTTGATCAAAATGAGCCCTTCTGTCATTCTTTTTTATCCTATTGGTTCCCTTCTCTCAAATTCATTTCATGATCTTATGATCTTATCTTCATTTTGTTTTTCAAAAATTTAGGAAAATATAATTGCATTTCTCCAAAACGTTATTATATATATATATACATATATATATATAATGTGTGTGTATATATATATACATATATATATATAGTATTGATACGTACTTAAAAATTTTAAAAACATGCATCTAGTCCAATTGTATATGACAGTGGTGGAGCCGAGTAAGGTTATGTAATTTTTTGAAGATTAATTAACTTTAGCCCTTTGTATTTTTAGCAGAGCTGACATTCACAGATCTGTGTGGTAGAACTCTCTACTGCTGGCCAAATATACATGAGAGTATTCACCTTTCACAGGCCTTTATCAGTCAGCTGGAGAAATGAGACTGGTTCTAACACTTAGATCAATTCCGAGTGTCAGCCCTTGACCATACATCAATGATCTTCCAGCTCTCTCTGCTCACACATTATGGAAATCACAATCTCAATTGGGAGACAGATATGAGGTAGGCTTTGTATCTCCCCCAAATTAGTAGGTTAAAATGTGTTCCCAGTGCTATAGTATTGAGAGTTGGGGGTTTTAGGGAATTCTCTAGTTTACTAAGTAAATTCTGTGGGAGCGGTAGTTGTGACCTTCCCTAAAATTGCTTATTAGCAATTAGACTTCATGACTTACATAAGAGGCAGAAAGTTGGGGGGTTAGGGGTGCTGCGGGTGAGCTCATGTGCTCTTGCTCTTCCGTTGAATGAAGAGGCATCAAGAAGGCAGCATCTCAAGGAAGCAGCCCTGGCCAGTAACTGTGAATCTTAGGACCTTCCTAAGACTCCCCAGCCTATGGAGCTGTAAGAAGTCCATATTTATGTTTCTAAACCATCTAGTTTATGGTATTAAAAAACAGAAAACAGAAGTGGACCCTAAACAATTGTAAATCCCCAGTCAACCAACATCGTATTTAACTGACAAACTTGAAGGCTAATTTCCTAAATGAAACACAACTGAGTCTATCAGTAAACTATAAAACCTCATAAATCTATGTTTTTATATAAATGCTTTAGTAGAGGCTCTGTTTTAACAGGAAAATAATCCAAACCCAACTTTATAAATGGCTTCATTTTTTTCTCCATCTTGATATCTGAAGTCAAAAAGCAGTTTCATTTTCATATACAAACTGCAGAGTAGTAGATTTATCTGTAAGGTGGTGACAATAAATTATTGATACTCATAGATTATATTGTAAATAATCTTAGGCTATATATGTAATAGTATATTATATATGTAATGTTATATATGTAATATAAACAGCTAACTTTGTTACTTCTTCAGAGTTCAGTCTACTGTCTGAAATATATTTACTATTGGAGTGTGTATGTGGAATTAACTGCTACAATATATTTAAAAGTATTTCTGTGACTTCTAATAAATTTTAAATTTTATAGTACATATAATGTTTAATCGTTTACTAGACTGTTCTTAAACAACTACAACATTCTATTAAAACAGTTTTAAAATTAGGTCTTTACTTTTTAAAATTATCTGTGTATATTAAAAATGAATACAAATGTCTATGCTCTGATGGCTCACGCCTGTAATCCAAGTTACTCAGGAATCTGAGATCTGAGGATTGTTAAAAGCCAGCTCTGGCAGGAAAGTCTACTTGATTCTTTTTTATATACATTTTTTATTGTCAAAATACTTTACAGAATGGTTACAGTTACATGAGCAAGGTAATGAATACATTTCCTATCAAGCATTGCTACCTCTTCCTTTGTTTTTCCCCTACCCTCCCATCCCTCCCACCTCCACAACTACACTCCACCCCTCCCCTCCCCTCCTCCGCACCTAAATTGTAAAGTTTGTTTTTTCAACATAGTGTCTTCTACATCTCATTGTTACAATGGGTCAACCTGTATCCTTATTTAAGCATTTTATCTCCAATTAATCACCAGAAATTTGGAAGTGGATCTGTGGATCAAGTGTTAGCATATTAGCTTTGTACACAAAGTCTCACGAATCACATCCAGGTTGTGAGATCAAGTTCCAAGACTGGTACACACACACACACACACACACACACACACACATACACACACACACCACATCATAAAGGAATAATTAATAAGAAGTTATAGTGTCTCTGTATATTTAGCAAATCAAAACAATAACCACATTGTAACAAGAAAATATAGAATCTTTACATAATTCCTTAAAATGGATGAGTACCCATTGATAAGGGTACAGAGGCATTCAGGATAAGTGAATACAGGATAAGAACTGGTAAGGACAATCCATAGAGATGATACATGCTAATGTCATAAGAGGGGCTGAGCTTTACTCCTGAGGTGATTGAATATAAGGAGACTGTATTTCATGTGCCATGAAAAATACAGGGGGTGGAATTCTCATAGCTTATTATAATTTGTACAATTTTTGTTTTTATTACACTTGTCAAGTTTATTATTTAATAGTTTTATCATGTACACACAATACATGCAAATACACACACACATAATCAATCAGCCAATTTGGATTCTACTTCTAACAATTTGTTGTGCATAGAAACAATGTACAAAGAGATCTAAGACCTTATTTCCACTTCTGATTGTGTCTCCAAACAGCCACGTGATATTCAGAAAGTCATTTCAATTTGCAACCCCTATTTACTTATCTGCAAATTGAGGTGATGAGATCACACAGCCAAGATTTCTTTCATCAGTTCCTTCTCTGTAAATTTTATAAAATTTTTGACCTTTGGGAAATTAGTTTGGTTGCATATACATGCATATTTAAATTACACATTTCAAAAGGTATATTGTCCAGCAATTAATTTTGTCATTAATAAATGAGGACAAATGAAAAGTTATCCTAGTTATTCTATGAATATCATAATGGAGATTTAGGATACAATTCAGGCATTTCCTAATCTGCTTCAATGAATGAGGTAGCTCATTACAATTATGTATTGCATTACAATTACCCTAAATCTATAGGTAAATTGTCACCATTAAAAGAGACTTTGCCAGCAACTTATATGAATGAAAAAATATAACAAGGACATTACTCTTCCTATTTTTTGCTATGTAAATGATAATTTTAAATGGTGGAACTTGTATTACCTGATACATATTTTCATTTTCAAAAATTACCTGGATGATTTGAGAAGCCTTTCAGAATCAGTTTATTACTTTTTTCTCAGGTTTACTAATACCTAGTACCTCCTCTATTATTTATAACTGTACTTTTTTATAAGCCCATCTCATCCCTCTTTACATTTTAAAGGCATTTAACATAAAAGCTACATAATATAAAAATATACACTTACAGAGTTCAAGAAACTCTGATTATATCCATTTTATGTAAATATTATTAAAATGTATTTTAAGTAATTTTAAATTATTGAGTAGTTATAAAAAGAATTTTCCATTCAATGCATCAACTCATAAGCACACAGCATCTTGATCAACATCTATACTTATGTATCTAGCCCTGGTTCCAATATCTGAGTCTTCATTCATCAGACTGCTTCTTTTAAAGTGCTGATTTTCAAGGTCTTAAATCAGCTGTGTATGTATGTGTGTGTGCATGCATGTGTGTGTTTGTGTCTGTATGTTTTATATATGTGTATGTGTATAATATTTAGGTAATTATTTTTTTAAATCCTCATGATGTTCTGATTAAAATAGTCCAGAAATCCCATCGACATATTCTAATCTGCAGTACAAAATTCCAGCTCTTTACTGTAATCTATTAGACACTTCATTGCCTGGCACAAATTATATTATAACATTACTGCTTAATATAATTTGGCAGGTTTGTTGACAGAATTAAATGAAATCAGGTATTTACTATTCTAGAGAATGTCTGGCACACAGTAGATTTTTTAATTAATATTTGCCGCTTTCCTCTTCCCTCCCTTGGAACATACTGAAATTATAGATGTCCAATATTACCTTTTTACTGAACTAGTGGAGCAGTTTTCTTGCAATGTGAATAGACATAATAAAGTGATGCAATATACTGCAAAGTGACTAATTTCTCTGAGGATCAAAGATCACACACACTTCTGAAAACAAATAATGCAGATTCTTAAAGCTGTGGACAAGTTTTCTCTCTCTGAATTTTCATAACAGAGGGCACTTCTGCCTGAGCTCAGAATGTAGAAGTCTGTTGAGTTCACAGAACTTGGAGACAGAAGCTGCCTAAGAAAAAAGTTTTTCAGGGCTCGTAAAGTAGCTTCGCCTACTTTAGGTTCCAGAAAACAGTCATAACAAAAAGCTTGTTAAATCATCTATATTTTTATCAGAATCCCTCAAAAGCCAACCATGTACTAAAACTTTAATAGAGCATTATGATTGGATTTTAAAACTTGAAGTAATCAAATGAGGTTACAGAGATTTCTAGGACTAATTCTGTGTACTCTAAGTTCATTGTGCTTTCAATACTCATAATTTTTGGTGATATTGGTTACATGGTAATGTGAGTTACCAATCATCTGATGAAGGAAGACATGTAAACCGTTCTTCTAAATCTTTCCAAATAAGTTCTTCCTTTGTCTCTTGAAAGGAAGAGCTTATGTTTTTTACCTGATTATTTCATCAATAATACTACAGTTTTGCCTTAAGAAAGTACTTTTCATGAGTCAAATTATTTCAATCTAAGTGGAATATATTTTACTCTAACAGGGAATTGGTAGACAAGGAAAGATAAACACTGTAATAGACATCTAAAAATTCATTTTTTCTTTTTTTATTTAAAAGACTCCTTCCAACAAAACTGAATCACTCAATGGTTAGCATTAGAATGTGCACTTCACCTCTTACTGCAACATTGCCCAACTGTTCCTACCTCTGTTTTTTAATATAGAATAATTATTACAAGGCGTGTCCAATCAGTCACCAGTGACTTATGTCTTCCTAGCTAATTAGGTGGGTGAAATCTGAGGACTGCTGCTAAAAGACAGTCTAGGAAGAAATCTATGAGACTCTTTTCACCAATTCACCAGCAAAAAATTAGAAATGGAGGTATGGTTCAAGTGATAGAGCTCCAACCTTGAGTGAGAGCTGGGGCCCTAAGTTCAAGCCCCAGTACTTTTCTCTCTCTGTCTCTCTGTCTCTGTCTCTCTGTCTCTATCTCTCTCTCTCTCTCACACACACACACACATGCACATGCACACCCTCACATGTGTGCACCTGCACACACACACACACACACACACACACACACACACACACACACACACACACACACACACACACACATTTTCCTTTAAGGTTCAGCAAAACTTAATCTCCAAGAATAGTTCTTTGTACATCCAAAGCCCAGTTTGCATAGCAATTGGAACATTTGTATAGACTGCTATACATCTCTTTTTTCTGTTTCTTTGCTAACATCTTGACTTATATATCTGCTATAGGACTTGCTCCAAATTGTAGAATTCTAGGTTCCTTGCAAGTGAACTATTCTAACAAAATGATAAAAACCCCTTTGCACAGCTTAATTGGCTAACTTGAGTGAAGTATCAAAACTCTTCACATTTTCTGTGGATCATCATGGGATCTATGATCGCTAGCGCTAGAGGCAGGGGAAGTTCTGCCAGTCACGAAGCAACATGAGAGAAAGGCAAGAGTAATCTTGAGAATGTAAAGCTTGACAATGTGCGCTGTTTGCATCACACCTTGTTTCCATGCATATGGTTTAGACTCAACTGAACCTCACTGTCTACTCCAGAGTAAATTGCTATGAGAAACTTGTAGTGAATATATCAAAGAATCCAAAGTCCTTGTGTTTCACTGTGTTAAATGGCATTTACTGCACTTATATCCAGGAAACAAACTGCATTAGTAATATAATTTTATACTTTTTACAATATTTAAATTCAACTTATCCCTACATGGAAGGATCAGGTTCAAAAGAACCATTTTCTTTTTTTGTTGTTTTATATCTCTTTTGCTTTTTAATGTTCTTATAGTTTCTATAGTATAAAATATGATGTTATTCTTTTTCTTTTTAATATGTTTTTATTGTAAAAATACTGTACAGAGGGGTTATAGTTACATGAGCAAGATAATGAGTACATTTCCTATTAAGCATTGTTACCTCTTCCTTTGTTTCACCTTCCCATCCCTTCTCTCCCACTACTATCTCCACAACTACATCCCCCCACAAAACAAATTTTAAAATTCTTTTTTTAACATAGTGTCTTGTGCATATCATTGTTACAATGGGTCAGCCTATATCCCCATTTAATCATTTTGTTTTTTCCCTTCTCCTCCCCAAATTAGAGAAGTGTATATACAAGATGCAGGGCACTGACATCAAACACAGTGAAAACAGGGTTATATGGTGGAGGAGGAACATACAAAGAAACAAAATTCACATGGTGCATTATAAATACATTAGAAACAATAGTCATAAAAGAAATGCAAATCAGAACAACATTGAGATTCCGCCTCACCCCAGTGAGAATGGCTATACTCAAGAACCCTTATAACAACAGATGCTAGAGGGGATATGGACAGAAGGGAAACCTACTGCATTGTTGGTGGGAGTGTAAACTTGTTCAACCACTTTGGAAAGCAGCATGGAGGTTCCTCAAAAGACTCCACATAGAGCTTCCCTATGACACAACAATCCCACTTTTGGCCATTTACCCAAATGATCACAAACAAGACCACACTAAAGCTACCAGCACTACTATGGTTATTGCAGCATTATTTACCATAGCTAAGATATGGAACCAACCCAGATTCCCCTTAGTAGATGAATGGATCAAAAAATGTTATATATATAATTATATATAGTTTTACATATATAATTATATAGAATGGAATTCTATGTCTCCATCAGAAAGGATGACAACACCCCATTTGCTAGGAAATGGAAAACTTGGAAAAATTTATATTAAGTGAAGTAAGCCAAGCCCAAAGAAAATCAGGTCCCGTGGTTTCCTTTATTTTCAGTAACTAGTATATGTCTGGGACAAGCAAAAAAAAGTCAAAAACTGTGTACATATGACCAGATAAGATGATGTTAAGCAAAATGAACCCCAACATAGGGACACAAGTGGATTTTCCTTTCTTGCTATTGTCATTCTTTTTCTATGTTGATATTTTTACTCAAATTTGAAACAACAGTCAGCACGTGTTATGTCTAGATATTATGTCACCAGATATCCAAATCTATAAAGAACAGAGGTTTAGTTTGGAGGTGTTCAACTAGCACATAAAAAAAGAACTAATTAAGAATTCAAGTAAAAATATCAATTAATTATGTAGTTGTAGATGAGGATAACTCTATCTTGGATGCTGCCTTCATCCTTAAGCATTGTTTCTTTTGTAAAATTAAATTTTATTATCAAGGTGATGTACAGATAGGTTATAGTCACATATATCAGGTAATCAGTACATTTATTTTTATTTTTTATTATGAAAATACTGTACAGAGGGTTACAATTACATGGGCAAGGTAATGAGTGTATTTCTTATCAATCATTGTTGCCGCCTTTGTTTCCCCTTACCATCCCTTCCAATCTGCCCCCCCTTCTACCCCTCCACACCCCACCCCGCCTGCCCCACACTCAAGTTTAAGGTTCGTTTTTCGATATGTCTTCTACATCTCACTGTTGCAATGGGTCCACCTGTGTCCCTAGTTAATTAGTTTTTTTCCCTTCCCCTCCCATCCCTCCCTGCCCCCCTCTCCCGCACCAGTTGTAAAGTTCTTTTTTCGACATAACGTCTTGTACATCATATTGTTGCAACAGTGTTACCTCTTCCTCGTTTTCTCCCACTTTTTCCCCTTTCAGCCTTCCTTTGCCTCCCGTGAGTTGTAAAGTTCGTCTCCGACATAGTATTTGGTATCACCGTTGAATGTTTCACCCTTTGTCGCACCGTTTCTGTGATTTCCTGTCTCTTCCCCAAATCAAATAAACTTATATACAAGACAAAGGGTAAAGAAATAAAAAACTGTGACATCACAATAATATAATAATAATTAGAAATAAAAAGCAAAATAATTAATTAAATGATGAGAACAATAATGATAATGATAATAATAAACCAAAGGGTGGGAAGAAACAGAAGAAAGAAATACCTGCAAACAGTACAATAAACAAAATTAAAAACTCTTGTTTCAATTACTTTGAGTTCATTTCAATAAGCCTCATTTTATTTTGGTCATATGCACATAGCTATGAGCCATTGAAGTATTTGTTTTTAATTTATAAAACAATTTTATTTTGTACATACAGTTGGAATTATGTTGTACAAACACAATCTCTAAAAAAATATAAACAAAGCATTGAGATTTCTTTCTGAAATATCTGTACTATGAATTATCTAAGTGTGTATATATACCTTAGTATTATTACAAACTGCTAAGTAGACTCTAATCTATCTCTTTATGATTGATTTGGATAAATTATCAAGTGAATGATATAGTGAATACACAATGATTTAACCCCTTCCTGTTTGTCATACAGATGCTACAGTAATATCTATTTTTTTCCAGTTGTGGGGGCATATATGGTGTTATATATATATATATATATATATATATATATACATAGATACACATATATGCTAAATAAGCAATAAAATAATTTTAAGTTTGAAATATTTTTGTGCCAATACATATAAAATCCAAGTAAGTAATCTTGTATACATGAATGAAAGCAGGCATGCTTTGTGTCAAATTTCTTGTGATTCTTTACTGGGTGAAGTAAAGCCTGATATGGAGCCTAGCTCACAGAAGGAATTTCCTAATAGGAGCCTTTTCTGGTCCCTCAGGTGAGTTAGTTCCCCTGTGTACTTTTCCATAGCACCCTGTGGAATTTAATTATTTTATAAGTGAAGTCACTATCTGTCTTCTCTTATGAGAAACACTTTAAAAACCCCAGGGACCTGACAGAGGCCCTGACATATAGTTGTGTTCCAATAAATATTTAACTAACCCTGGAACTACCTTTACGCAGCATGAGTGGGCATGAATGGCCAACTGCTGAAATTGCATCCATTTTTAGAAATATTCCCTGAACCATTTTCAGAATCATTTCGCCAAAGGTTGGACTTATAACTTAGAATTGACAAAGACTGATAAATACCAGCCAATAAATTACTGTCTCCTTTTCACATCCTTGATTTTTCAGTTTTTGTGCATCTATTTAATCAGTTTTTGATATCTATTTAATCAATACTTTAATCAATCTTGCATGTTTATTTAATATATTTTATTGTAATAAAATGAGGAAAACTAGCCTAGGGCATCTTAAAGATTGTTTTACTTCACAAATCTCTACATCCATTTGCCAAGGTGGGCAGCCAGAATCTGCATAGTTAGAAATTAATAATGACAAGTATAAAAGTTATAATCCTATAGGGCTATAACTATATTTTTAGTACATATTTTTACTTTAAATATTTGTGAGATGTATAGAATGCCTTTGTTTATTTCTCAGAATCCTATCTTCAATTTTGGTAAATGTGTCAGTAGCCAATGGTTTTCCAATGATTTTCCAGTAGCCAATGATTTGTTCAAATGACAAAGGAGTTTGAAAAATAAAGAAAAATGTGCTATACGGTGCTATGATGAAGATTCCAGATGCCATAGCCAGTGTTCAGGTTGCAGTCCTAAAACTGCCAGGTACTAAATGAATGGCCCTAGGATATTTAGTTAATTGAGTAATGCTTTTGTTTTCTCATCTGTAAATTTGAATAAGGCCCCTATAAGAATTAAATATATTACTTCATGAAAAGAATTTATAGTATTGTCTGGCACATAGGAAGAGCTGAATTATTATTAACATCACATGGTAATTATTCACAAAATGTATGTACAAATTAGTTTGTGAATCAGCCCAGGGAAAATGTTGGAAAACATGTTAAGAATGAGAATCTTAAAAAAGTTGGAATTTTAAAAAAGTTTTCCTTCTAGTGCACTAAGAATTCATAGCATATGACTAACTGAAAATGCACTGTATTCAAAAGTCAAAAACAGTAAGCCTTTTTTTTTAGGTGTGGGGGGTTAGTCTTACAATCCCTGTAAAGAAGAGATCAAAAGAATCATGGTTCAAGGACAGCCCTGGAAAAAGTTAGCAAGAAACCATTTCAATCAATTAGCTAAATGGCTGTGTCCATAGTGCAGCTACATGGAAGGCAGCAAGTAGAAGGAGGATAGCCTGACTGTGTCCCTAGCAAAATCATGAGAAACCACCCCCAAAATTACTAGAGACATGATTCAACTTGAAGAACATCTGCCTAGCAAGCACAAAAAACTGAATTGTGAAAAACAAAACAAAACAACAGTAACTTTAAACTTTAAAGGATGGAGATAAGAATCTCACAGACTTTCCTGCCCAGGGTGGCTCCAAACAGTGATCCTCAGATCTTAGCCTCCTGACTAGCTAAGATTACAAGAGGAAGCCACTAGCACCCAGCTAACAAATTTCATTTTAAGTAATTAGCTCATACTTGTAAACCTAGCTACCCAAGAGGCTGAGATCTTAGGCACATGGTTCAAAGACAGCCTGGATTGAAAAATTCTTATCTCCAATTAACCAGCAAAAAGACAGAAATAGAGATATTGCTCAAGTGATAGAGCACCAGCCTTGAGTGAACCTGCCAAACAAGATTTCAAGGCTGAGTTCAAGCCACAATACCATCACTAATAATAATAATAATAATATCCTCTGGTTATAATGTGGAGAAGAATAGGATGGATGCAGATATTTAGACAAGTTAGTACATTTGCAGAATATTTTAGATGACAGATCCTGAGAATTCTTTTTTTTTTTTTTTTTTTGGTCTGGTTGTGGGGTCTGAACTCTGGGCCTGGGCGCTGTCCCTCAGCTCTTCAGCTCAAGGCTAGCGCTCTACCACTTGAGCCACAGCGCCACTTCTGGCTTTTTTCTTTTTGCCTATGTGGTGCTGAGGAATCAAACCCAGGGCCTCATGCATGCAAGGCAAGCACTCTACCACTGAGCCACCTTCCCAGCCTCCTAGATCCTGAGAATTCTACAGAGTGCCTTTTGCTGTCAGTAGGGCATAGACTTTTTGCACTAGTTTTAGATAAGACCATATAATTTTTTCTTTTTGCTGGAAAACAAATACTTCTGCTCTTTTTGATGCACTGATTTCACCACAGCTCTAGAAATGGATCATCAGGTCTGAGAGACTGCTTCTTATTCTACTTATCTTTGAGGAAATCCCTCTATCTCCTTGCCTTAAGGTTTGTTATCCACAGGGAATTGAGTGCTAAATCGAGGGTCATCTACTGTAGAGAGACATCAATCAGAATTTGGTAATATTGGGATGAACTTAAAAGTCTGAACATCACTATTCATGAGGACTCTCACTAGGTAGTAATTTATCAGATAATGCTGCTGCTCTGAAGTTTAAGAGAAGGGAAGAGGACTCCTCCATGAGTGTTGAATGATGGTCATATGCACTGGTTGAACGTTAGGTTTTCTTATTCCTCCCTGACACTACACAAAATTTACCTCCTACTAACCAGGATCTCTGTTCCCATTATACTGGATCCTTCATGTTTATATAAAAAGTATTTTTGCATCATGCTACCTCATTTTGCTGCTTTTGCTCCCCAACTCTGAAATACATTTCCTCTGTTATACACTAGTTCACATGTCCTAAAACCCATAAATGTGGAGTAATTACATGGTGTATTTACAAGTAGGAAAAGATATGCTGTTTTGTAAAAAACCATCCATTCATGTTTTCTCACTGTGTAAAGTTAAATTCCAGGGATGCTAAAAATGGAATAACTTAAAATGATTTTATACATTTTAGCTCTCTTGTTTCTCACAGAGCAGTAGTGATTACATTACTAATACACAGAACTCAGTCAGTTACAAGACAAATGCTTTGTGATAGACCTTTGTTTTGTCATATTATGTCACATCATGGCCTAATGACCAAGTTTTATGCAATGCCCTACTCTTGTGTACCTATAAGCAGAAGCTGTAATTGTCTCACAAAATCAACCTCTTTTCCAGGGTTCCATTGCATTTTAAATTTGACTGAAGACATAAAATCAAGTTCGCAATGTTTTAGATTATACATGAGCTATGAACTATGGTTACTTTAATTTGTGTTTAATTTATGTATATATGAATGTATGTACATATGTATAAATGTAAGTATGTCTGTATGTGTGTGCATACATGCATAAATGCATACTTACACCTAGTACCAATACTGGGCTTCAACTCAGTGTGTTTTACTCTTACTTGGATATTTTTACTCAAGGTTTTTTACTTGAGTGACAGCTCCAATTCTGGATTTTTGTTTGGTTAATTGGAGATAAGAATTTCACAGAATTTTCTACCCAGGTTGATCTTCAGCTCTCAGCTTCTTAAGTAATTTTAATTACAGGTGTGAGCCACCAGCACCCAGTTAGTTTTCTTCTTAAAATTTTCTGTTGAATATTTATCTGCATTAACTATGTTATGGTCATCTTCTTATGAGATAACTACATTTGGCTTTATTTCCTTCAAATTTGAAAGAAGACTCCACAGTTTAAGTTTTTTGTGCCAATACTCTGGATTGAACTCAGGATCTCTCACTCTCCTTTGTTTCGTTTTTTTTTTTTTTTTTTTTTTTTTTTTTTGTCAGTTGTGGGGCTTGAACTCTGGGCCTGGGCACTCTCCCTCAGCTCTTCAGCTCAAAGTCAGCGCTCTACCACTTGAGCCACAGCTCCATTTCAGGTTTTCTGAGTGGCTTATTAGAGATAAGAGTCTCACAGATTTTCCTGCCCTATCTGGCTTTGAACTGTGATCCTCAGATCTCAGCCTCCTGAGTAGCTAGGATTACAGGTGTGAGCCACCAGCCACCGGTGCCCGGCTTTTGGTTGTTTTGATCAAGGTTGCCACTCTAGTTGAGACACATAAAACTTCTAGTTTTATTCTTTTGATAGTCAATTCTTGCCTAGTATCAAAATTATTTGTGGGAGTCAACACTACTTAGTGAGATAGCAATTCTTTACTATGTAGTATTAATTCATGAAATGCTTTAAAAATATTCTTAGTTCCAGAGTTGGGAATGTGGCTTAGTGGTAGAGTGCTTGCCTAGACTGAATGAACCCTGGGTTCAATTCCTCAGCACCACATAAAAAGAAAAAGCCAGAAGTGGCACTGTGGCTCAAGTGGTAGAGTGCTAACTTTGAACCAAAGAAGCTCAGGGACAGTGCCCAGGCCCTGACGTCAAGCCCCAGGATGGGTATATATACATATATATATATATACACATATACATATACATATATATATATGTATATATATTATATATATATATTATATATATATATATATTATATATTATATATATATACACACACATATATATATGTGTGTATATGTACATATATTCTTAGCACTGAATAATTTATTTTCTTAATTCACTCTTCCTTTATTTTTTATTAGAAGCTGAGACAGCCTGAATAGAGATAAGAAATGACAGAAATCTTGACACTGATGTATTTGTATAAAGTTAGAATCATGGACTTTTACAAATGTTGAATAATTCTTTACTGATGCTTTGTGCTATAGTTGTTTTAATTCACTTAACATGACTACAACAAAATATCACAAGTTGGGTAATTTATAAACAATTGAAGTATATTCATTTCACATTTCTGAAAGCTTGGAAGCCCAATATCAATGGGGTAGGCTCTGAAGTTCTTTCTAGGTCATAGCATGATGGAAATGATCACATATTGAGAGAGCTCAAGAATGTACACACTCCTTTTTTATTTATAGTTTCTAAACCCATATAGTGCCAAAATCTTATGATCTGATCTAATCCCAATTATCTCCCAAAGCTGCTTTTACTCAAATATAATCAACTATGAATTTGAGATTTAGTTACCTGCATATATACTGGTAGGACAATTTCAAACAATACCATACTGAGAATGAAATACTGTAGTATAACCATACACAGTTGAAAGAAATAGTTCAGAGTGTGGTAAAATATTATCAGAAATACATACAAGAAAACATGATGGTGTAAAAGAGTTTGAGTTTAGCCAGGCAATACCAGTGGATCACATCTGTAATCCTAGCTTTTTAGAAAATTGTAGTATGAGAATCATAGTTTGTAGCTAGCCCAGAAAGAAAAGTCTATGAGACAAAACTGAAAGTAGAGGTGTGGCTTGTGTGGTTGAGCAACATCTTTTAGTGGAAGAAAAGCCAAATGAGAGATAGAGGCCAAGGTCAAACTCCAATGCATCTATACATATATACATATATGTATATATGTATATATACACACACATAGATACATACATATGTACACATATATGTGTATATATTTGTATACATATATATATATATATACAAGCTAATTATTTCAAATCTGGTTTCAGTTCTTTATAACCAACCAAGAGAATTTGGTCCTAACATGTCATATATTACAATAAAAATAACATACACATTCAAATCAGTTAGGATCATATATCTCTGACCATCCTCTATGGTTAACAGTATAATAAAAGAAAATGCATACTTAGGAAACACTTTGAAAAGAATGTCTTTCCTATATGAACTATGGAAGAGCTGCTCTTCCATGCCTGAAGAGGACTAAATTCCAGTTTGGTAAAGAAGTGCATGCGATATAGCCCAGGCTGGGATATGAGCTTATGAAGCTGCTTTAAAAAATTTGGTCTACACATTCTGTCATGGTCTAGGTTCCTTAGAATTCCCACTCTTAGATGCCAAGTTCTTTTAGGAAAAACAAAAACCTAGCAAAGACATTGACAGATCATATAATTGTTGAAACCGCTAAATAGTTTTTTTTTAAAAAAGAATAAAATACCTTTTTTTAAAAGCAGAACACAAAGTCTCTTTTCTTGCCCCTCTTCTTTCATTTTAATCTGTGTAATGAGTTTTTTCCAGATTCCAAAAGTGTAAACAAAACATGTTTATTCTATACTTTCTATTACCCAGTACAAATTGGGGAAAAGGAAACAATTATGATGTTAAGTATTCTTTAAAAATTCCTTTTTATAAATAGACTTTCCCAAATATCACTGCTCTTGCATGATGTAGATGGGCTGGGTGAAGTAGCAGAAGGATTCCTATCAACCTACTGCAGACAATTCTCTATTTGCAAGGCACAGCATGCTCAGAGCTGGCAAGTTTCCAGGGGGTTTGTGATCACTATATGCTGGGGATGGAGCTCTGCGAGGACATCTTAGGCATTGGGAACAAACTGGTTGCTACATTTGGGAGAAAAAAATACTTCAGAGGAATAAAAGCTATCAGAGGGATTCTTTTTTGTCTTTATTTCTAAGAGCTATTTCTCCAAGAATATAGAAGAAGATCAGATTCGATTATATTTTTATCATGAGATGAATTGTACAAACAACTGGGAAATACAATTTTAAACATTAAATGGAATTTGGTCCTTATTGAATATATAGATTTGGATATTAAAATTCTATTTTTCCTTGTAATTTCTATCTTTTACAGCTTCTGCACTGTCTATAGTTAGTGTACTGATTTCCCTGTGTAGTTACACAAGACAATATTTTCATTCACTAACCACATTTCATGGTACATTAATAATATCAACACTGACACGTTTCCCTGTGTGTTGGGTTCAGGGAATCCTATGTTAAGAGACATAGGGACATTTGTTAAGCCCAGATAAATATTAAATATCACTTATGAGACAGAGGGAGAGATAACAATGGCATTTACTGTCAGCCCTGAGGTCCTTTGAGATACATATGAGTGCACATGACTTGTTGAGTGTATTAAAGCAGATGCTAGTCAGCTGTAGTGCATATGCTGGTTTTCAAATACAGTTTTAGAATGGGGTGGTGTTAGAATAGGTGTTGATGAAAAGTTAGATTATGAGCTTTGGAGGGTATAATTTAAATGTTTATTTATTTGAAATATTTTAAACAGTGATTTGAAAAATGAAGAAATAGCATTGGAAAAAGATTAGGAGTGTGGCAAATCAAAAGGAAAACAGTAGTTAAAACAATAAAAGAACATTCGGTTTGAATTACATTTTAAGAGAAGAAAACTGATTATTAATTTAGTCTGGAGTTGAGTTTGTGGGGTTTTTTAATGGTTTTATTTCTTTTGTGTCTTGCTGTAGCTTGAACTCAAGGCCAGGGTGCTATTTCTGAGATTTTGTGCTCAAGACTAGAGATCTACCACTTGAGCCAAAGCTCCACATTAGCATTTTGGTGGTTCATTGGAAATAGAGTTTCATGGACTTTCCAGGGCTGGCTTCAAGCTCAGTTCTCAGCCTCCTGAATAGCCAGGATTACAAGCATGAACCACCAGTGCCTAGCTGCTAGGCTGAAGTTTTATCAAATCACAAAATCAGAATTGGTTTTTAATAGGTCCTTTCTGGGTCAAATTCAGAACTATTATATAAGGAATTGTTTTGAATTTGATTACAATTTCTTCAACTATGAGCATTGGAGCTCAAAGAAGGAACAAGCTATGACAAAACCTTTTAATTACTTTTGATTATTTTGGGGGGGGGGTTGTTGATTGTTACACATTGTTCTACACATTTCCGCTTCCCCAAAACAATATCAACAAGGTTTATTGTTCTATTTTCCTAGTTGGAAATAATCCATTTCTACCATTTCAACTTCCTTTAGCCTCCTTATTAGCTGAATTTCCTCCAACTTGTACTCACTACAAGTTGTTTTGTTTCTTTATGCTTTTATTTGAAATGAACAAGTTATTGAGCTTTTTTCTTTATAAAAATTTACAAGATTTAAGAAAGAGAGGTTTTATAAAAATATATTTTCCCTCTGTGTTTTTGAAGTTTTGGCTTGTATAAAATATATGCAAGGAGACAAATAAAAGAGCAAAAATCTCTTAATTATGGAATAATGGTAAGATATTTTCTTTTTTCTTTCAGCTCTCCGGAGAAGTGCTTTTGCAAATTGCCAGCGATCCAGTTCTTCCTTTTAATGCTCTTGATATAGCTTTAGAAGTGCAAAACAGACTTAAAGGTAATTTCTTTTTAAATCATGGTAATTTTATTAAATAACAAAGTGTCCAACTAGGCTTCACTAGGGAATGGGTGAAGTACCTATGGCTTTTTTAGCTATAGCAAGTTGTTTTTTGCTTCTTCTAGATGGTTATCATGAGAAGGATCCAAAACTTTAGCAACATATCAACAAAAACAAGATGTATTTATGTGAGAGTATCAGGCCAGTCATCAGAATTAAAGAGTGGCCCACCTACATTTGTTTATCAGAGATACTTTTGATGAACAATTTCTCTTATTTACAGGTACATGGGAAATAATTTCAGTCAGGGTTCCAATTATTTTTCAACAATGTAACTAAGACCCAGTCTGCTTATACAAGACGGAGTTAGAAGTTTCTTCTATGGATGGTTTTTGTGAGGTTTGGGCATCATTCTTTACAATTGATATGTGGGCTAGGGTTAAAGATAAGGAAGACACAACCAGAGAATTATTGCCATCATCTCTGTCTCACTCTCTTCGTGGTGGAGTACATCTATCTACAAAATTTGACCTGTCCTCATCACTGCTTCCATTTACCCTTTACTCATATAGAAACCTTTCAGTGAAGTTCTTGTTTATCTCCACTAACCAAATGCAAAGGGAAATACTGTGCTTAAAAATCTCACCCTCCTCTTGAATTACACATTTGTTCCTCAGATCTTTCATAAATGATTTGTAGGCAGTTACTTTTCAATACAAAGTTAATACTTTAACTATGGTATTTAGGTAGCAATCGTTGAAAACTGACCATCCTATCCACCCAAATGTTTACCCATAACTAAAATTTGAAGTATTTTCTTTTAAATTAAACATTCTAGATTCCTTTTTACTCAAAAAATTCTCCAATGCAACTACACATTTCCCTCAATGAATCTTTTATAACTTTTATTGTAGTGGCTGGGAAATGATGTGGGGAATTATTGAGCTATTTAGGATTATTTGTTCTCAAATAAAATGGCTTCATATTGCAGTGCTTTTTGTATGTTTAAGTCAGTCTGAAGAGTTTCCTTCTTTCTTACTATCACCAGACTTGCATTTCACTGTTTTCTGGATGTCTATGAAAGCAGTCACTAGTTCCCCTCAAATTGTCTATTTCTAAACTATTTAGGGCTTTGAAACTGGGAAACCAAGCATATGAAATTTTACCAAATAAGAACAGATATAAGTGAAATATTAAATAGTTCTGTGAATAATAATCACTTTTCTGAAAGCTTAATCTTTAAGTATCTATTTTATTTGTGCTGTAGACCATTTGGCTTTTTCTTTAGATTTTATTTTCACCCACCAGAAAATGTCATTGGTGTTGCATACAATGCTTTAAAGCTTCAGAGAATAAAGAGGTTCTTTACAATACAATACATAGCTACTTGTCTATCTCTAAAGGAGTAACTATCACACAGAGCAAAAGAACATAAATGCATTTATTTCAAAGCAATACCATTGAACAATAGATATATAAATTATAAAAAAGTTTCTTCCTTGAATCCTATTTTCTATGATAAATGGGCTCATTTAAAATTGTATTGTCTCTGAAAATATCTTTGTAAGAAATACAAAAGCTATATTCAAAAAAGTTAAATGATTAAAACCAGTAGAAACAAATGTGTTTACAAAACTATTCTAAATAGTAAGTTCTATTAATTTAACACACTTTTAAGTGTCCATTAATAGCTATAGTGTTTCAATATCATAACTGCAATATGAAGATTTGAATAAGGTAGACTATGAAACCAAAATAGGACTTCTTATTCATCGTTAGAATTATATAATTACTCAGGTTTCTGCGTGTAGCTAAGGATCTATTTCAATATATGATCTTTCTCTTCACAAAGTTAAACATGTATATATATTTAGCATGTAAACTGGGCACTGGTGGCTCTGTAATACTATAAAACTAGATCCTCAATAGGCTGAGGTTGAGGATAGGTTCAAATCCAGCCCCAGCAGAAAGGCTGTGAGAGTCTTACATCAAAATAACCAGCTAAGCACTATAAGTGGAAGTACAACTTGAGTGGCAGCATGAACAAAAAAGGTAAGGAATAACACAGGGCCATGGGTGGGGGTATGATGGGGAGGTGCATTTAAGGTAAGGAATAGCATAGGGCCATGGGTGGGGAGTATGATGGGGAGGTGCATTTAAGCTCCACTACCAGTTTAAAAAAAACAAACATGTGATTCCTAAGCAGATCACAGGATCCCCTGAATTCTTCTTTTACACACTTAACAAAATTGTTAATCATTCATGGTATGTCTGTCTGGTATAATTCAATTACAACATACCTGAAGAACACTTCAGCCAAAAAAGAACTAAATAAAATATGATTTAAACTCACTACCTAAGAAATATACATATATACATTCCTATGGCAGAAGAGAACTTACACAAAAATAATAAAGCAAATTAGAATATAGCATTAGACTCAAGTTGAACTCTAATATTACTCTCTGTAGATAGAATTTATAATCTCAAAGTAAGAGTTACGGTCGAACTTAGTAGCTGTACCCACATGCACAGGAGAGCTTTGATTTGGAAATAGAAACATGAGCACTGTCCTAGGTAAGACTATTAAGGAATTGTGTGCAGAGAGAACATAAATGGTCTAAGATTTGGGAGGTAATTCAAGATTTATAAACCGGGAGAAATGATGTAGTCAGAGAAGGGTCTCATGAAGGTGTGGTCAAAGGAGAAAAGGAACAAACAGATGAATGTAACATCCTGATAGCACATGGATAACATCCAAATGGAGGGAGTCATTATCTAACAAGACAAGGAAAATGAGGACTGAGAATTCAACACTGGGTTTGGCAATTTGAAGTTGGTTGGGATCTCAACAAAAGCAAGTTTACGGAGTGGTGTAAGAAAAAGCCTTTGTGGAGGGATTCAGAAGGGAATAGATATTGATAAACTGAGGTCATGTGTGGCAGATTGCAAACTGTGGAGGCAAAGAAGGTTTAGGATGCTTATCCCAATGGCATGAGTCTAGCATGGAGAAAACTGCATTCACAAGAGAAAAGGAACATTGCCGGTCTCATTTTCATCAGAAAGAGAAGGGCCAGGTTAGAAGATTTTGCCTTAGTTAAGAACTCTCTCTTTCTCTCTCTCCCAGTTTCCCTCCTATCCTTACTCCCAAGCTGCATAGTTCATTTTCTTTATATTTATTTATTTATTCATTTACTTTTTTTGTCAGTCGTGGGGCTTGAACTCTTGGCCTGCACACTGTCTCTGAGCTTTTCAGCTCAGGGGAGTGCTCAACCACTTGAGCCACAGCACCACTTCCTATTTTCTAGTGGTTAATTGGAGATAAGAGTCTCACAGAATTTCCTGACTGGGCTGGGCTTTGAACCTTGATACTAAGATCTCAGCCTCCAGAGTAGCTAGGATTAAAGGTGTGAGACACCTGTGCCTGGTTGTATATTTGATTTTCAACTCAGTATCTAGTGAATATCACTGCTGCACTTGTTCGCCCTTTGTCCCACCCTTTCTTTGCCCCTCCCTTACCATCCCCCCCAAACAGATAAAGGAATAAACAAGACAAAAAGAAAAGAAAACAAAAACAGCAACAAAGAAAAATAGGAGGCAACAATGCTGGATAAGAAATGTACTCATTACCTTGCTCATGTAAATGTAACCCCTCTGTACAGTATTTTCACAATAAAAAACGTAATTAAAAACAAGAAAAATAAAACTCTTGTTTCCATTTCCTGGAGTTTGTTTCAAAAAATATTAACCAGGGAGGAACTTACCAAGCCTCTTTGCTTAGACTACTCTGCACCCCTGTCTGTGTCTTAGAAAGAAAGAGTGCTTCTTCCTCCATGTATTATAAGGGTACCTGTACCATGAAAATCTTGTGACTGACTGTAGAAGTAGGTTGGAGAATTCTCTTGTGGCTTGATTCAGGATGAGGAAGATCATCTTTTCTTGATTATACTATTTCTTTAAATATCGATTCTGTGTCTTAAAATACACATTCTGGGAGTAATGTTCCAAATGCCTTAGGAAGAATAGATCAGGCAGATACAAGTGTAAACAATGACACAGATTTTTCTTAGAGAAAGATGATAAACTAAGGACGTTTAGGTGAAAGAGCAATACCTGTGAAAGACCAAAGAAACAAAGCAAGATTATGGGGGAAAAAGTTGGCGAAAATGAAAGGAAAGACGGACCAATAGACTTCATGTCTTTACTGAAAGCATATAGCACAAAATGAGATGCCTAAAAAAATGATATCATAGCATGTAGATACTGGTATCAGTCATGTTTAGATTGTGGTTAGGGAGGTAATTAAGATGCTAAAAATGAAAAAAAGAGAGAAAAACCATAATGTCTATGCAGATTTTGAAACTGCCAAAAATGAAGAGCTTAGTCCTGAAAGAGGAAATGACTGAGTCAGGATTTAAAAATGTCAGAGGATGAGCAAGAACTTAGAAATACTGAAAATTCTTCTTTAGAGCCACGGGAAGGAAAAGGCAGAGAAGGACAAAGAGTCATGTCTTGAGAGGGAGGTGAAAGAAAGGCAGTTGGTTAATGCAAGAAGGTAAAGAAAATCTGAATGATGGGATTCGGGAATGTGTCATTTCAAGAGAAAAAAAAAAGTAAAGCAAAAGAAAAACAAAATCCAACTTTTTGTCATATGTCCACTTCAGAACAGACAGTGCTGTGTGTAAATGCAACTCTCCTCGCGTTGTGGCTTTCTGTTGGAATGGCCAGGAGCACTTTTGGCTTCTTGCTGATTTTTCAGACTGCTCTTGCTGAAGGTGAAGAACTTCCCTTTGATTGTTGGTTATTTTTATGTTTTGTTTCTTTTGATGTGAAACTCTGTGAATCTTCCCACTGTCACTTTCACTCACAAAGATGTGGCCAAACTTGAGAGGTACTTACATTTAAAAAAATCAAAGCCAGGCAAAAGAAAATGGAACAAAAAATGGAGACTGAAAAAAAATCTTCCTTTTAACGTGCTTTAAGTGTGTGTTTGATCAAAGTCTTAGGGTTTGTTACCTTTAAACCATTTAATCATCCTTACTTAAAATTTTTATGATAAAACATTAATAAGTGTTTGTTAAATTGCAGACATTGATTATGGTTGTTATAACCTTATTTTTGAAATAGAATAAATTCAAACGCTAATAGGAGAAAGTGACTTAGAATGTAAATATGTATTTCAATTTTAGCTACAAAGCTAGATAATTTCATTAGTTAGAGTTGCCGTGCTTTGTTAATGGAAACATAATTTTGCTATTTAATACACCTTAAATTTTTCATCTATTTTTATTTGGCTATGATAGTGAGCAGCGATTATTTTAAAGTTCTAAATTACAGTTAAAAAAATTGACCTTCAAGGCTGAACTATAAAATACTGTTTCTTCTTACTGCAAACAGTATAAGTATGAAGGTCCCTGAAACCAATTGCATTTTCAACAGTGTAATTTTTACCCCTTGACAACCGGCCATCTTATTTATTTATTACACTAGTTTATAGTAGCAGCAGACCATTCTCTGCCTTTCTCACAACCACCAGAAAGAGGGATAATTTACCAGTGAATAATTTGTTGGAGGTGATTTATTGTGTCATTCTTGAAAGCTCATTTTGACTGAGTGACCTTGGCCGTTAATATTTGGTCAATGCCAAACACATAATAGAAGATAAATATGTATATATTTATTCATGGTATATGGAGATACAGCATAAATTGTGGTTGATAAGATAACTGATAAGACTCACTGGTACTTGTGACAAAGAAGAGTACCTCCATGAAGAAGGCCATGGTACTAGTTAGCCACCCCCCGAATAAGACAGCCAGAAAAAAGCTAAAATAGCACCACACACTTAGCGTGGAAGCAGAATAAAAAGTGGAGCTTTTAATATTCTCTGTTTTCTGTCATCTACTTCACCCATTTGTGAATGTGTAAAACAATAATATAAAATAATTAATGACTTTATAGTACTGATGATTTTTGGCTATTTTACTTTGTCAAAATTCTGAATGCTAATTATCTTGGATTATTATCAAAGTAGCATTTGACCAAATAAAATGAAAGCCCATTTTCATTTGATCAGGCTATGTAGACATTATTTAGTGCAAGCAAACTCAGCAGGAAATATAATTCTGAACAGTGTGGCTTGTTGCCACCTCCTGGTTGTCTTGATAAACATCAAATAGTTGTTGGCATCATTTCTGTTCATATCTCGAATAACTGACACTGAAGATTTGATTGGGGTTTTCTTTTGCTTTTTTTTATTAGCTCTAATAGTTCATTAAAACCAGTCACTTCATTTTAGAAGAAGAAATAGTATTTCAAGGTGAAGATGCCCCTAAGACAAGTATCCTGTGTCTTCTTCAATTTACAGTTTGAATTTTTAAGTGTCACTTGGTCCTTTTCTGCAATCACAAGTGATCGAGACCTATCTAATCTGCTTAATTTTCTTTTTGAGCAATATAAAGTGAATTTCCCAATTGGCAAAATTAAGTTATGGGCAGTACAAATTGCATGACTCTAGTTCTCAGCCCATCTGTCTCCAATCTTGGTTTTAATTACTACCAGTTCCAGCTCTGTGTGGGTCTATTTGTGTACACAGCATAATCAGTGGGCTTGTTCCTGATGTTTTGAGCTCCTTAACAAGTCCAGGATAGTCTGCCCTAGGGTGTATCAATTCTAAAGAAAGATATTCTTCCCATGGGAATTCCAATTATGATTTGACCTGAATAGGTCTTTCTGAAAATGAGTATTATTTTATGTAACTAGAAATTCAAGGCATTCCATGAGAAATATCTTAGCTTAATTGCTTAAATAGCAGAGGGACAACTTTATGAACAATTGTCAATCCACTGTGTGTTAACTTCTAAAAAGAGATGGTCTCAATTCTCATTGGACTTTTCTGTGAATTCGGACAGTATCACTATATTAAAGATTGTGTTTTATATTGATAATCCACACGCAGTCCAACAAAAGATTGAGGAAAGCTGGATCACTAGTAAAACTTGATTTCAATCCACATTGTTAGTAATATTTGTTTACTTAAGCTAGGATTTCTCCCTGCCTCCTATTTTTCTTTGAACTAACATTATTATCAGATAGCCTCCATCAGTTTTTATTCCAGAAGTGTGGTTCCTTTTGTGTTCCTCAGAATTGTGCTTCTTCTTTTGTTTATCTCCTGCCTGACAATTTGCAGCTATTCATACAGATTGCCTTTGTGATCATCCTTTCTGTCCTTGCTCTCAGCTTCTCCACATTTGCTTTTTGCATTACATTGATTGCAATTTGTTTCTGACTTCTCAGTTTTCCTACTTTGTTATAATAATGGTCTATTGTACTGCATTTTTCTCTCTACCTGTGTTTTCAAGATAAAGCCTGTGCCTATGTCGGGAAAGAGCTTTCCACCCTTATTTTATACATACTGTCTCACTTGTAACACTTCAAAGTTTATATACCTCTCTCTCTCTCTCTCTCTCTCTCTCTCTCTCTCTCTCTCTCTCTCTCTCTCTCTCTCTCTTTCTCTCTCTCTCTCTGGCTTTCTCTTTCTTTCTTTGGCACTGAGGCTTGTAATCAGGGCCTTGTACCCTTGCTTAGCTTTCTCTCTCAAGCCTGGTGATTTACTATTTGAGCCACAGCTCCACTGCAGCTTTTTGGTGCTTAATTGAAGATAAGAACCTAATGGACTTTCTTGCTTAAGCTGTCTCAGCTATCCTCAGATCATATCTTCCTAAATAGGTATACAGATGTGAACCACTGTTGCCTGACTTACAGAAAAATACTTTTGCAAAAGGCCTTGAGTTTTAATTTTAAAATAAAAAATGAAAAACAGAACAACACAAACAAACTACCTGAATCCTGATGTAACATAGTGCTTATGTATTCTGACTGTCATGTTGACCAATTTTGTTTGATTTTTGTTTGTGGGTTTTTCCTCCATTTTGTAGTTTAGCCAATCTATATGGTGTAAAGTCACATATATTATTAAATATACAATCGAGCCAGGCATCCACGATTCACGCCTGACATTCTAGCTACTCAGGAAGCTGAGATCTGAGGATTGTGGTTCAAAGCCAGCCCTGGCAGGAAAGTCCATGAGATTCTTGAGGCCTTGGGCCGTGAGCCCCAAAGCTCAGGGACAGCACCTCTCTATGCACACAAACACCCCAATTACTATCTGCCTCGGGCAGACAATTCTAAGAAGAATCATACATGAAAACAGTTCATTTGAGAACGAATTGCACAGTTTCTCAGCAGCTGATCATGTGCTCCCTCGCACACAGTGCTCGTGAACTCTGTGTTGCATCTGTGAAACATGCAAGGAGCTCTTGGGTCAATTTCTCCACCAGGCCAATAGACACTGGTGGGGGAATTTATTTCATGTAGTGTTGAAAATTTTCTTAGATTTGCAGCTGTCTTGGCTCCTGGGAATATTGGATAATTTCTAGCATGTAGGCATAGTTGTTTGTAAGTAATATCCTTTTATTTGTACATTGTTAAATCAGTGTTAGATTACTTAAATATCTGTAGCTCCCTAGTCTCCAAATTTCTTTCTCTATCTGAGTTTAGTTTGTTTAATGTCTTTAAGTACCTGAGATGATTCATTGAGATTAATCATAATGTGGGCAACATGAATCAGAGAAACGGAGGATAATGAAGAACTATTGTTTCCACTTGCTAAAATTGTATTGGCAATTTCTTTCTTTTTCCTTAGTAATGCCATAAATGTTGTGAAGATACTATTAAATAATACACACATACCCAATAACTTCTATTCTGCTCTTAACTACTGTATTATTCAGAACATAAATCAAAGTATTTCTTGACACTAGAAATCAGTGAAGTCAAACCTGTGATTGTGCAATTGTTAGCACCTTTAGAACTATGATAGACTCATCCATAGAAGAATAGGTTCTGTGAAATGCTATGAAAGAATGTCTTTGTAATAGAAATATGTAGTTTTAAAGTATGTGCAGTATACTTCTCTCTTAATTTAAAAGAAAATTGACAGGGCTTTAAGAACTACCCTCATAAAATGGAAACGGAAGATGCAAAAGTGAATATTAAATAAAAATCTGAAAAATTTTAGACTATGAAACTCTTAAGGGACCAGAGTAGAGTAGTAGACTGTAAAATCACTCTTTATAATAGGACAGTTATAGCTGGGGGTTGAAGAGATGGGAATTGACAACGTGGATGTAAACCCTACCTATGCCAGGGGCATAGATCAGGGAATCTCAGTTCAAGGCCAGTCTAGTCATAAATGTGAAAACCTTGCACTAATCAATACAAGGACAGGTGGTATATGTCTGTCATCTCAAATAGATAAGAAATGTATTTAATTTGATCATAGTCCAGGATAGTCCAGACATACCTGTGCAAGATTTTTTTAAAGTAATGAGTGATAGATCACTTGCTTAGCAAGCACCAGGAAAGATCCCTTGCCTCTATCTCTACTATCTATCTATCTATCTATCTATCTATCTATCTATCTATCTATATCTATAACACAATGACATATACATGACAAATATGTGACATATAGGAATATATATGTATACACACATACATATATACAAAATGTATCAGAGTTTTAAAACAGAATGAATACATAGGGGTTTATACCAATAAGATACCAAGTTATGAAGTGCCTTGTTATAATAGTAGGTCTGTGCATAATTCAAGTGCATTTTAACTCAAAGAGCTGACCTAAGTGTTAATTCCAATTTAAAGATTAAGGAATTCAGTCTCATAGAGATATTGAATCTTGTCCAGAAATGTGCACTGAAGAAGTCACAAGTTATAACATGAACCAGGCAAGAATTCCTTGTATATACCACAGAATACAAGTCTGTCAGATTCCAAGTCCTGAACAGCCTCATGAACCACACTCTCAGGGCAGAATGCTGAGTGAAGACCTTCTAGAAGTCAAGAAATTCCCTTAGTGGGGAGAATTTGTCACCTCTCATACACTTTAGACCCTTTTAAGATGGAATGCAGAGATCTCAAAATCTACCCCATATCCCTTGTCTCTACTGTTGGTCCCTCCCTTCCTCTCATCATTCATCTATCTGCTTCTTTTCTTCTATTTACTAATATTGTTTTATAATATCCAGCTCTCTTCTTTTTATTAAAAGAAACTAATAGAATGTAATAGTTTGAAGTTAAGGAGTACTTATAGAAGTACTGAGGGAAGAGGAAAAGAAGATGTGAGCATTATTTTCTGGTTCTGTCCAGTGGAAGTTATGTTGGTAAAGAAGGGATTATTGATAATATATATTCATAAAATGAAGAGATGTGAGGAGTTTGATTGACAGACTCCAAGAAACTCCATAATTTCTTCCATCCTGTGATTTGAATAGGTCTGAGAGTACATTTTAGCTTGAGGAAGTTTTGATGTACAGGTCAAAGGGCAATTTCTACAGGTAGATAACAGGCTATCTGGATGTAGTAAAGAGTGAGGACTGGGGAAATGGGTACTTTCAACAGGAACAGGTGCAGCAAGGTGAGAGGGGTAGAGGAATGAAAGGGGAAGAGGGGAGAACAGGCAATAACTCCTTGAATATACCACAGAATTGAAAAATATAAGGGACAGGGTGGGTTGAAGGTGGTTGAAGATGTTGAGGTGGTAACACAGATCAAGCTGCATTGTACATATAAACTGCTTTGTGAAATTGCAAAAAAAATATCAATACATAGCCTAAAATTAAGATGAATAAAGGAAGTGGGGGGTGGGAGTTGGGAGAGATGAAAGGGGTGAGATTGATCAGGATGCACTGTATTCATAAACAACTCTGGTGAATGGTGTACAACTATGTACAACTACTTACATCTGTAAATAAAAATATTCAAAAATAATAAATAAATAAATAAAGTGGGCAAATGAAAAAAGAAAAGATTAGGGGAACGAAAGAATAAGCATTTATTCTGTGTTTGGGCAGGATCATTGTGTAATGTCAAGGACTTAGAATCATAAGCCTTTACTCAAACACAAACGCAAACATACAAACCAGCAGTTTCACTCTGCTGGCATCAGGCTTTCCATACCCACATCATCCAATCACTCTTCCTCTACTGCTTTAAGCTCCCATGGGGCTCTCATGTCCCCACAGTTTAGGGGACATGCTTTTTCAAATGCTTTAATCTAGATAAAAGACCAGACTTTGCAAGAGCTTGAGATATCTTTGAATGTTTGATAATACCACAATCTGTTCTTTAAGTTGCAGGCTTTCCCCTGAAACATTCTACTACACAATTTACTCATCCTCCCAAGCATTTATGTAACATGAGATTTACAATTTTTGTAGGTTTAACTCTATTTGGTCTATTTCTAAGTAGATCTGGAAAAATCTGAAGATTAGAGATCTAATCCTAGGTGTCATTGCTTATTTCCTAGTACTTATAGAAAATAGGGATATATAAGAGCATAAATGCATTTTACTTTGAGATGCAAATATCCTGGTTGAACTTTAGAAGTGAATTTCAGTTGTCTCTCATAAGATAAATTTAGCAAGCAGTTTTAATTATTTGTATTATGTTGCTTGAATGTTAATATTTCTATAACACCAGAGGCTTTTCCTCAAGAACAAAGATATATGAAACTCATTTTAAGTTATCTATGTAATTCTTGTCACTTTATCCTATCATTTCCCTTCTTCAGTGTCAACTTATGGAAAGGAAAATATAGCTCTAGATTCATAGACCTTACAGAAGAGAATCAAGAATTCTCCTTAAAGTAGATTTAGGGAAGACTTTAATGCAGTTGGTAGGTCACAGACATTAAAAATGATAATGTAAACTTTTGAGGATAAACTAAAACATGCCACAAGGGTATTTATTTCCATGGTTTTCAAAAATATGTTGGAAGGAACTTGTATTTCTTCATGCATAGTGAGTTGTGCATTTAGAAAGTAAAAGGCCAATTTTCCATTTTCTCCAAAGATACAGAAGAGTAGGATTAAAATAATTTACTGGAGACCACTTGGGTAGTAATTAAGCAGACCAAACTCCTATCTGGTCTTTGATACCAAATTCTTGAAATTTAGACTCCACGTATATAACATAAAAATAACTGTAATAATTTTCCCCAAAGAAATATCTATTTTCCATTTAGGGTTTTTTGGCCCTAGAACTTGATACTTTTAACATTTCAGCTATTCCCAGCCTTCATTTCACACTATGTTCTGACATTCAGTAGGCCTATTAAATTGTTATATGTATATCTATATAAGTAGATATACATATATGTAGTTTTCATGGATTATTTGTACGAAATATTTTAATCAATTTAGTTTCATTTAACATACATTACCATAAAATAGTCTCCTCTTTTGGTTCAGCTCCCTGAATGGTTTTATAGACATTGCTTAATATAATAATATATCTCAAATTAGATAGTATCTTCTATTTCACCATTGAATCAACAAATTTTTTGATAAATGGCAACTGCAGAAAAGCTATTGTGTAAGCATCTGGTGATATAAACGCAAATAAAATGTAATTGCTGATCCTGTGGGATTCTTTTCCATCATAAAGACAAGACAAATGAAGTAGAGAAGGATAACAGTATTGCAAATGCTAGGATAAAACTATCTAACCCATTAATTCATTGATTGAATGATATGCCTGGTGAAATTCTATGTGCAGGTAAATGACAATGAATAAACAGACCTTCATTTCCTCCCCAACAGGAATCAGTCATTTAGGTCACAAATCTTCTCTAGAGAGAGTGACATTTTTTCTGGGTCTTATTTAAAGTAGCAACAAGCTCTAATTGACAGAGACATGACTAGTAGGAATTTTTGAAATGATATATATCAAAATGATTGAGTGAACATTGAAAGTAGAACTCCTGTTCAATTTGTAACCTCATACCTTAGAAGTATGGTGTGGTCGGCAGATTTCTATTATCAGGTTCTTTTCTGGAACCAACTGGTTCCTAAAACTGTCAATTTCCTACATCTACACTACCATGAGGGATAAATTCATTTAGAGATAAATAAGGTAGAATGGTACAATTTGTCTCACTTGATTCGGTAATAATGGCTTCAATTCTGCAGTGTATGTTAGATCAGAAGAGATTTTTCTTTTTTAAATGGAAGACTCTCAAGGATGTCAAACTTGTTTTTTCTGTTGTTCAGTCTTTCTATTCTACTGAAGTCTAAATGTGCCTTATTCAGCTTACTCTGTCCTTATGCAAAGATATTTCCTTGAAACTTTAACTTTTGTGAACAGCCATAATTTAAGAAATGAGTTGTCTCCATAAAGAGGTCCTGTTATTTGGAGGCTATGGTTTCAAAAATGAATAAAATATATCCTCTTGTAATGTCAGGTTTTGTTGTAAAACAGAACAAAATAATTAATTAATGTCTATGTAATGCACATTAAAACAGAAAATGTTAAACACTTGCAAACTACTAAAATACACTTTACTCATTAACTACAGTGAACAGAAAGATACTTCAAATCCTATTTCTTCTACCATAATCGTTGACTAGACAGACTTATAAAAATATAAAACCAAAAAAGTTATTATATTCTGGTAGAATGTTCCTTGTAAGCCTGGATGTATATGTCTTTGTTACCTTTATATAATAGATTATTTCTTTCTTTCTTTCTTTCTTTTTTTTTGGTCAGATGTGGGGCTTGAACTCTGGGCTTGGGAGCTGTTCCTGAGCTCTTCAGTGAGCGCTCTACCACTCGAGCCACAGCACCACTTCCGGTTTTCTAGTGGTTTGTTGGAGATAAGAGTCTCACAGACTTTGCTGCCCAAGCTGGTGGCTTTCAACCGCAATCCTCAGATCTCAGCCTCCTGAGTAGCTAGGATCACAGGCTTGAGCCACCCATGCCCGGCTTAATGGATTATTTCTTTACATCATTTTCTTTCATTGTTCCTTAGACATTTTATAAACATACCATACTGGATCTGCTTTCATTTAGTGAAAAACTTCTGGCCTGTAGCAATCATTCCATTAGAAGTTACTGATCAGAATGCGGCAGTCTCATTTTAGGTATCAGCTCTGCCTTTAACTGTTTTTTTTTTCTTTAATTAGCATATATCCTTCGGACAGTGTTTTTTAAACTACAGAGCACACAGACTGATTCAACAGGCATGTTAAGCTAGACATTCCTGAAATCTCCTAGACAGATTGAACACTTCTGGGAATTTGCATTGTTATCAACACCAAGTGTTGGGAGAAATGGTGACATTTGTACATTTCACATGGAAAAAGTTATCTTGAATGAAGACCCCCTAATGCCCCCTTTTATCCTTCCATTTGCCTACTTCAAATCCTCACTCTTAGGAGTGCCGACTTAGATTTCCCAGAAGATATTCCTTCTTCACCTAGGGAGGAAGAGACCCTCTGCCCCTTTGTGGTATAAGTAGTCCTCAGTCTTTGAGATGCTGGTACTTCCAGGCTGGGCTTAGCAGTGGGAGAAGAGGGCTGCCTACTCATAACGCCTGGGAATGTCAAAGGGAAATGATGTAATTTGTAAGTGTTCATCATTTAATTGTTATAACAAACCTTTCAAGTAGCTTTGTTTGATTACTTTATTATTATTACTTTCACTTTACAGTTAAGGACACTAAGAATAGTAACTTGGAGTACAATGTGCTAGAGCAGGCAGTTAAAGTCACTTGACCAAAACCAGGGATGGATTAAAGGACTAGAGTTTCTTTTCTCTGAAGAATGACTGTGGATCTTTACGGAGTATGATTAATACAAGAATGGATTCCAATAAGTAACTCTCCAAAATTAGAAAGAAACAAAGCAAAAGACTAATCATCTGAAGAGCAAAACATAACAATGTAAAGTTTTTAGGGCAATCTTTGGTAGATTTCATAGTTTCAAGTTTACATTACAGAAAATTTCTAGTAAAGGTAATAAATCTACAGCATGTAGTGACATATCTCCTAGTCTCAGAAGAAAAGATGGCTTCATATATGGTTTCCCCCAAATACAGAATTTGACATGGTGAGCATGAATGTTTTAATTTAGGAAGACTAGGGGCTAGGAAGGTGACTCAGTGGTAGAGTGCTTTCCTCGCATGCATGAGGCCCTAGGTTCGATTCCTCATCACCACATAAACAGAAAAAGCCGAAGTGGCTCTGTGGCTCAAGTGGCAGAGTGCTTGTCTTGAGCTGAAAAGCTTAGGGACAGCACCCAGGCCAGGAGTTTAAGCCCCATGACTGACCAAAGAAAGACTAGGTTTCTTAACTTGTACTGTATGTTACTTATTGACTTGTTACATGTTGCTTAACTTTACTCTCAAGTTCTATAATACAGATGAAAGGTGTGATAGATATCAAAGGAAAAGGAAATTACGTAGAATTGGCAAATTTTAAATAAGAATTAAAATATGTGATGAATATTAAATAAGATAATTATGTACAATGCTTGATATAACATTTAGAGCACTGCATACTTTTTAAAAATATTATTTTACTGTTTTTGTATTGAGGGGTTACTGTTTCATAAGTCAGGTAATGGTTGCATTTCTTTCGGTACAATGTTTACCTTCTAGAGCAAAACACACTTTATCAGTTTCTCTTTACTGCAATTATTATTAACAGTAGCAGTGAATTTATTTTAATAGATTATAAACAAGTTTAGATGGTACTTTGGACAGAATGAATATATCATCAATGTTGAATTGACGTTGAAGCTTTGACCTTGTGCCAGGTGAGATTTAAATACATAAAGCTTTGCTTTCGGTAGGCCACAGAAAGAAGAGAACTGCCTACAATAACCCACTCAGTCTTCAGTGGTCTGGTGGTTTGTACCTTAGAGGCATGACTATTTTGTCACATTGAGAATGTCTGCTCTGAAATGGGCTCATTTGTTTCCACCAGGTGATCAGCCTTGTACTCATCCACTGCTAGACATAGCCTCACGCCTGCGGGAGAGTGCTGAACTCTTCCAGTCAAATGAGATGCGACCAGCTAACGACCCCAAGGAGAGAGCCCCCACCCGTGTCCGCATGCTGAATGACATCCTCCAAGACATGGAGAAGAGCTTTCTGGTGCAACAGGTGCCACCAGGGTTTTACAGGTAGGTTATATACACCATCAAGTGTATATATATTCCCTCAATCGGAGTTTTTATTTAACTTCCAAATTGTGTATCTTCTGAGACCAAAGCACTATCTAATGAAGACTATAAAACAGCTAGCATATTTATGAATTGAGAATCAGATCCCTCCTCCCAAAAGAAGCTCAAATGTATGTGCATGTCTCTATGCATTTTAAGTATATAGTACACACACACACACACACACACACACACACACACACACACACACACACACACACACATACATGCAATAGAACTTTGTTGAGCAGTATGACATCAAGTATCACAAAGAACATGGCCAGATGATTTTGGATGAATTTCAACGAGTCAGATATGACATGGTTATTGAAAAGCCAATGGAGTTAAAGTTGTACTGGAGAAAATGTACTTAGCTAAGTGGCAGGAGTGAGGATCTCAGGCTATTTTGTACTGTGAGACCATATCTACAACCTTATATTTAACTGTAAAGGCTACCTTTTATGAGGATGGCAACCAAGCTTAGTATTCAGATGAGACTAAATATAGATGGTTTTCAAAATAACTAAAGATGTAGGAATATTTGTCTAGAGTTACAAGAGAGTACATTTTATTTTTGAAGTACTAGGGGAGGGTTATCCCTCAAAATCTCATGCTTGCTTACCAATTACTTTTCCACTCCAGCCATGCCAATCCTTCTTATCTTTTTATGATATCTCTCATTTTGCTTGAGCTGGCCTTGAACTTGTAATCCTCCTACTTCTACCTTCCCAGTAGCCAGAATTACAGGCATATATCACATACGAGGCTACAAGAGATATGTTAAAAATTATCCAATACCAGGGGTATTAGATAAGAATATATAGATTACAAAATAAGTACAACATCCTTCTGCTTTTAGGGTGTTTTGATAGATAGGAATTTTATAACTTCCATACATTTATTCAACTGAGTATTGATTCTTTTACAGGCTGTAATACGTATATATGTGAACATACATGTATATGTATATGTTAGGATATATAGTATATAAAAAATATATTGCAATTGAAAGTACAAAATAATTTTTATACACTTAATATGTCAAATTAATGTCAAAATTCACGTATACATATATTTGTATCTACATGTATATGTATGCACATATGTATGTGTATATATACATAGATACAGAAACATATATGTATGTACACATTTATATACATATATATCTATGAATGAAAGTTCAGGTTAAATACTCCTCTGCTCTTTGCTCTCCCTGGCATTTCTTTGTTCTTTATTCTTAAAGTTTCTCACGATAAGCCTTAGGCAAGACAAAATGCATATGAGCAAAGGTCATATTGGAACAAAAGAACTGACATAAGGGTATAAAAATCTTAATTATACATGAGAAAGAATCTAAGAAACAATGTTCCTGAATGACTAATGATACTGAGTTTCTTATAAGGTATTGATGCTCTGTCTATGTAAATTTCAGAGTACAGGCTGGGTCTTGAAGCACCTGCTTATTTGGGCAATATGAGGTTTAGGTTGGTGAGCTTTGCTCCCAGCTTCTGTGATATAACAAGCACTTAATCCCTCTGGATCTCTTTTTAGTTTTTATGGCAATAATGGTGTTTGAACTTAGGCCTTGAAGTGACTCATCTTGCTTGCTCACAGCTGGCACTCTACCACTTGAGTCAAGTGTCTACCCAGGCTCTTTGCTGGTTATTGTGGAGATGGAGTCACTCAGATTTTTCTGTTTGGCAGGCTTCAGACTGCAGTCTTACAGGGAGCAGCCTCCTGGGACTCCACATCTTAATTTCTATACTTATCAGAGTAGGAAAATTATGTTTTAGGGTACATTTCCAAATTATTCTGTTTCCTTCACTTATCAAACTAAAACAACAAAATTATACATGAAGATATTAGTTCTGTATAGGATGAGGTACTCAATTTTCCTCATTTGCTCTTCTTGGCACTTAGCCTCAAAGCACAAGATCCTTCTATAAAATTGAATTATTTCTCTGCATTTTATTCCTCTTTTAGCAATATATATGAACTTCTTTTGAATTGAGAGAGAAGCAGTTGTCTACCCCTCATTGAATACTCATTAAACAAGTTTTTTCTGGTTATTATGATTACAACAAATCATATATCTTAAGTTTGAAAGCTTTAATATGTTGATGGTTAAACAATATTATAACTAACATCAGAAATTTTTTAAAATATTGAAATCCTGTAGGTCTATATTTTGGCACTATATTACATTTTCATTTATTACAAGGTTGCTCAATTTCAGGGTCAAATGGTAAGTCTGTGTTTAGCTTTGTAAGAAATTGTTTTCAAAAGTGATTGTTACAACCAGGTGCTGATGGCTCATGCCTGTAATCCTAACTACTCTGAGGGTCATGATTCAAAGCCATCTAAGGCAGGAAACTTCCTGTTCTCTTATCTCCCATTACCAACAAGAAAACTAGAACTTCAGCTAAGACTCAAAGTGGTAGCACACTAACTTTGAGCAGAAAAGCTCAGGGAAAGTGTCCAGGTCCTGGCTTCAAGAGAGAGAAGGAAGGAAGGAAGGAAGGAAGGAAGGAAGGAAGGAAGGAAGGAAGGAAGGAAGGAAGGAAGGAAGGAAGGAAGGAAGGAAGGGAGGAAGGAAGGAAAGGAGGAAGGAAGGAAGGAAGGAAGGAAAAAAGAAAGAAAGAGAAAGAAAGAAAGATAGATAGATAGAAAGAAAGATAGAGAAAGAAAGAAAGAAAACCATAGCAGTTACATTTTTCCTTTAGGCTAGCACTAAATTGGATTTTTGTATTACTCCAATTCAAACTAATATTTGCTGGTGATATTGATTGCCATTAGATATTTTTGGGGGGAGTCTGGTTATGGGGCCTGAACTCTGGGCCTGGGAGCTGTCCCTCAGCTCTTGAGCTCATGGCTAGCACTCTAACACTTGAGCCACAGAGCCACTTCCGGGTTTTTCTTTTTGCTTATGTGGTACTGAGGAATCGACCCCAGGGCCTCAGGCATGCAAGGCAAGCACTCTACTACTGAGCGACCTTCCCAGCCGCTGCCATTAGATTTTGTAAGAAGTACATTTAAAAAATATTGTAAAGGTGAGGTACAGAGGGGTTACAGTTACGTAAGTCACTAATGAGTACATTTCTTTTTTTTTAATTTAATTTTATTTTATTTGTGAACATACTGTACAGAGGAGTTACAATTACGTGGGCAGGATAATGCGTACATTTCTTACCAAACATTGCAGCCTCCTCCTTTGTTTACCCTTCACATCCCTTCCCAGCCTCCCCCCTCCCCCCAATCCCAATCCTTCTCCTTTCCCCCCTTCTCCCCCCACACACCGACGTTGTAAAGCTCGTTTTGGACATGACAACTTGTACTTCTCATTGTTGCAACAGGTCCACCTGTATCCTTAAACAACTGGTTTTTCCCCATCTCCTCCACAAGTTATACTGACATCAAATATAGTGAAAGCAGGGGTTATACTGTGGGGGAGGGACATACAAAGCAACAAAGAGATAATCTTATAAATGCGTTAGAAACACATGCATGAAAGAAAAAAACATTAAAATACACATCTAAGGGTTCATTTTCCTGACATCACATTATCTGACCTTTTCCGCTTGACTCATACATATACTAGATATTACAAATAAGGGAAACCATGGGACCTATGTTTCTTTGGGCCTGGCTTATTTCACTTAATATAATTTTTTCCAAGTTTTTCCATTTCCTAACAAATGGGGCAATGTCATTCTTTCTGATGGAGGCATAGAATTCCATTGTGTGTATATACCACATTTTCTTGATCCATTCATCTACTGAGGGGCATCTGGGTTGGTTCCATATCTTAGCTATGGTAAATAATGCTGCAATAAACATAGTTGTGCTGGTAGCTTTAGTGTGGTCTTGTTTGTAAACATTTGGGTAAATGCCCAAAAGTGGGATTGCTGGGTCATAGGGGAGTTCTATGTGAAGTCTTTTGAGGAACCTCCATACTGCTTTCCAAAGTGGTTGAACAAGTTTACATTCCCACCAACAATGAAGTAAGGTTCCTTTCTGTCCACATCCCCTCCAGCATCTGTTGTTGTTAGAGTTCTTGATTTTTGCCGTTCTATCTGGAGTGAGGTGATATCTCAATGTTGTTTTGATTTGCATTTCTTTAATGGCTAGGGATGTTGAACATTTCTTCATGTGTCTATTGGCCATCCTTCTTTCTTCTTCAGAGAAGTTTCTCTTTAAGTCTTTCGCCCGCTTATTTATTGGGCAGTTGTTTCTTTGAGGATTTGTTATTGGGGGGTTTAATTTATCTTTACTAGCCATACAACAGACAAGGGTCTCATATCTAAAATAGTACATTTCTTTTTGAACAGTGTCACCCCTCTGTCATTTTCTGCCAATTTTGCCCCTCCCATCTCAACTCCCTCCACAAAAATGTTCATTTCCAACATAGTGTTGAGTAAGTATCACTGCTGACTTGGTTCACACTTTTTTAGTGTATATTTTTTATTGTAAAAATACTGTACAGAGGGGTTATAGTTACATGAGTCAGGTAATGAGTACATTTCCTATTGAGCATTGTTACCTTCTCCTTTGTATTTCCCCTACCATCCCTTCCCTCTCCACCTCCCCAACTCCTCGCTTTGCCTCCAAATTGTAAAGTTCATTTTCAGCATAGCGTCTTGTGCATCTCATTGTTACAATGGGTCAAACTCTATCCTTATTTCAGCATTTTGTTATTTCTCTTCCTCTCTCCAAACTAGAAAAATGTATATAACAAGATGCAGTGAATCAAATACAGTGAAAACAGGGGTTATACCATGGAGGAAGAACTACAAAATAAACAAAAACAATCACACTGTACATCATAAATACATTAAAAACAACAGCAAGAATAATAAAACCTCCTGTGTCTCTATCATGGGTTCATTTTGCTTAGCATCATCTTATATGGTCCTTTTGTTGGTTCACCCTTTATCCCACAGTTTCTGTGCTCCCCCTTCCCCTCTCAAAATCAGATAAAACAAAACAAAGAATACAGAAAACAAAAACAGCTACCAAAGGAAATAAATCCAAAGACAAAAGGAAAGAAAAATTAAAAAAGAACTACCAATCGTACAATTAAGAAACCTCTCGTTTCCATTTCCTGGAGTTCTCGAGGGAAAAAAGCTCAGCAACAGTGCTCCAGCCTTGAGTAAAAGCTGCGTGATGGACAAAAAAAGTACATTTGTATCTAGAAATTTCAATTCACAATTGCTTAATTACATATGATATTGAACTACTTTTGATATGCTAATTTTCCACCCCTATGTTTTTTGCAGAGATATGGTTCTTTTTTTTTTTTTTTTTTTTGCTGGTCCTGAGGCTTGAGCTCAGGGTTTGGGTAGTGTCCTTGAGCATCTCTGTGCTCAAGGCTAGTGCTTTACCACTTGAGCCATAGCACAGCAACACTTTCAGTTCCCTTCCTTCCTTCCTTCCTTCCTTCCTTCCTTCCTTCCTTCCTTCCTTCCTTCCTTCCTTCTTTCCTTCTTTCTTTCCTTCTTTCCTTCTTTCTTTCCTTCCTTCCTTCCTTCCTTCCTTCCTTCCTCCCTCCCTTCTCCCTCCCTCCCTTTCTGTCTCTCTGTCTCTGTCTCTGTCTCTGTTTCTGTCTCTGTCTCTGTCTCTGTCTTTCTCTCTCTCTCTCTCTTTCTTTCCTTCTTTCTGTCAGTCATGGGATTTGAACTCAGGGCCTGCATGATATCCTTAAGTTCTTTTGCTCAAGAGCTAGCACTCTACCACTTGAACCACTTGAGCCACAGCATTACTTCCACTTCTAGCTTTTTCTGAATAGTTTACTGAGGATCATAGTCTCACTGACTTTTTTGCCCAGGCTGGCTTCAAACTGAAATATTTAAATTTCAGCCTCCTGAGTATCTAGGATCATGGTAGGTGCAACTTGTGCCTGGCTTCATTCTGATTATTTTGCTTACTTGCTTCTTTTCTTTCTAATTGTTGAGTTTTAATAATTCTTGTTATAGTTTAGATATCTGTTATTTATCAGTTAAGTGTTATGCAAAGGTGTCCTCCTAGCATATAGTGGACCTTTCATTCTATTCAGTATCAGTTATGAGCCAGGTGATTTTAACGCTGATGATCTCTAGCTTACCAACTGTGCTTTCATTGTTACATTCCGGAAGCGATGATCAAACCCAAGGTCTCCAAGATTTGCTTCTGCATTGTCTTTTAGATGTTTTATTTTCATGATATAAATAGGTGGCTGTAGATTCAGTAGTTTTGTCCAGAATTGTGCAGTTTTTCCACATTTTAATTTGAAGGCTATCTTTTCTGTATGGAATTATTCCATCTCTTTTTCATGTAATCTACTTTTAATATTGCCATTTATTGTCAGCATAGCACCTTTCAACAGAAGATCTTTCAGAAGATCTTTAACAGAATGAAACTGTTAATGCAGGGGGAGATTTGAATAGATAAATATGCCTTTTCTACTTGGATAACATGTTTCAAGTTAATTATCATATCTGTGTATTCATTGTTTATTTTTAAAATGAGAAATCTCAAAGGGCTATCCATATTAAGATAAAAATTTAATAAGATATGAGAAAATTACTTATAAACTGTAAAATCCTATACAAAATTTACTAAATAAAAATAATTGTATAGTACACTACCAAGGAAGAAAATGTTTTAAAATCAAATGACACCCAAATTTATCCCTCCTTGCATCACTGCAGTGAGATATATCGTTCATTTTTCTTATATTTTGAATATATCATTCTTAATAAACATATACTGATTGCTTGCTCTCTGGAGAATTTCAACAGTTTTGGATGAAAACAAATATTCAGTTAAAAAAGTAAATAAACTGAGTATCAGTGGCACACATCTGTAATACATATCCCTTCCAGCATCTGTTGTTATAAGGGTTCTTGATTATAGCCATTCTAACTGTGGTGAGGTGGAATCTCAACGTTGTTTTGATTTGCATTTTCTTTTATGCCTTTGGAGGTTGAGCATTTCTTCATGTGTCTATTGGCCATCCTTCTTTCCTCTTCAGAGAAGTTTCTCTGTAAGTCTTTAGCCCACTTCTTTATTGGGCAGTTGTTTCTTTGAGGATTTGTTGATGGGGAATTTAATTTTTGGAGTTCCAATTATATTTTAGATATGAGACCTTTATCCATTGTATGGCTAGTGAAGATCTTCTGCCAATCCATGGGCTTTCTATTGACCTTGCTAGCTATGTCCTTTGCCATGCAGAAGCTCTGCAGCTTCATACAATCCCATTTGTCCAATCTTTCTTTGATATGACCAAATAAGGGAAATGAACCCCAAGATAGGGACTCAGTGTCTTTTTTTTCTTTCTTGATATTGTTTCTAACGTATTTATAAGGTACCATGTGATTTTTTTGTTGCTTTGTATGTCTGTCCCCCATGGCATAACCCCTGTTTTCCCTGTATTTGATGGTATAATTTGGGGAGGGGAAGGAAAAAGCAACATGTTTAAATAGGGATACAGGTTGACCCATTGTAACAATAAGATGTACAAAACACTATGTTGAAAAACCGAACTTTACAATTTAGGCAGGGTGCAGGGGAGGGTGGGAGGGGGAGAGTAGTTGTGGAATTGGGAGGGAAGGGATGGGAGGAGAAAAACAAAGGAGGAGGCAACAATGCTTGATAAGAAATGTACTCATTACCTTGCTCATGTAACTGTAACCCCTCTGTATAGTATTTTCACAATAAAAAAAAACTTATTTAAGAAAAGGAAACAGAAATGTGGCTCAGTGTTAGAGCACTAGCTTGATTGAGAACCTGAGTTCTTGAGTTCAATCTCTAGTATTGGAAAAAATACTAAATGATATCTAAATAGTAATTCCAAAATAATTTAGGGTAGTACAACTGACAAACGTTTTCCAGTGTACAAAACAACTTCTCTTTCCACGTCTTTAAAGTTCACAGTCTTGTTATGTGAGATAAAGTTTAAGATATGAACTCTTGTGAGATGTTTTCACATTTTGTGATTGAAGTGTATTGTTTTTGTAAGACTTTGGGCAAGCTTATATTAACAAATTGCTCCTAATTCCTGGCCAGTAATTTTTGCAATGTGTGAAGGGATGATTTCTTTGGCTGATGTGTTCTTCCTGTTATTTTCTTTTCCTCTCACTCAAACATGAGCCTATATTTTCTTAAAGTTGTGAGAGCAGAAAGCATTGTCACATCCTTCCTTTTCAGGCAGAGATAGTCTTTGATATTGAATTTTTGTTTACAAGTAGGAAAATCAAGGGATTAGCAAAAGTTTTCTGTCAAAAAGAAGCTCTAATATTTGAGTACAAGTTATAGCAACATGACCTGGAATTCATACATTGGGATGGAATAAATCAGTTAATCTTTCTACACAGGTAAAGGAATATCAATTACACAGAAAAAAGCTAATAAATACTTTTTCCCTCGACATCCTCTCATTTTCTCCTCTCTTCTCTCTTCTTTCTCCATCATTTTTCTCTCCCTGTCTCTCCGCTCACTTTTCCTCTCATTCACAAATGCACACACACACATACACACACACACACACACACACACACACACACACACACTACTATAGAACTAACAGTGTAAGTGGATCTTTGCATTTCAATCCTTTCAGTGTGAAGCGTGAAAAATTGAGAACAAATCAAACATGAATCAGTGTCTAAAGCCAGCTATCAAGGAGATATGAGGACTTGGGGAAAGTGACTAGCCTTAGCTTCCATTATAAAGAATGAATTAAAGATGTTTATTATCTTTAAAAGAAATGGGTTGAGCATGTAACAATATTATTACATGTTTTCCTAAGCTTATAGAATTTCAGCTTCATCTTGAGTAAGTTTACCCTAGAGGCTCTCTAGGTAGTCATATTTCTACTCTATTTCTATAGAGGATGTGTCTGAGTATCAAATGGTGGCCATAATCAGGAGGTTAGGGAGAAGGGTTTACTTGTAATTTAAAGAAAAGTATCTGGACATGAACCTATGTATTTACTTGTGTGTGTTCACATGTTCACGTGTGTGCATTGTGTATGCATGTATATGCATATATATGAGAGTGAATGTGTTTGCATGCTTGTGTGAAAGAGAGAGTGTGAGAGAGATTGAGAGAGAAAAAGAGATAGGCTTGTGTTCTTAACAAAAATATGAGCCAAGCACCAGTGGCTCACACCTGTAATCCTAGCATTCATGAGGCTGAGATCTGAGAATTGTGGTTCAAAGCCATCTTGGCCAGAAAGTCCATGAGACTCATCTTCAGAAAAAGTTGGAAGAGGCACTGTGGCGCAAGTGCTAGAGTGCTAGCTGTGAACACAAAGAGGCTCAGAGACAGTGCCCTGGGCCTGAGTTCAAGCCCCAGAACTAGCAAAAATTAAAATAAATAAAAAAATAACAATGTGGCAGGCAGCAGGTCCATAACAAAGGACTTCCGGAGACAGCTAGAATGGCCTTGTGAAAGTTTAGAGGACTATTTCAAGTGAATCCAAGCAAACACAATTTTTTGTTCACTTTCTTGAAAACAGGAAAATAGCAGTGTAAATGTCAGGATGTTTCTGCCTTGAACTGAGAATAAACAAAGCAAGCAATCCATTAAAAGCAGTTTTCAAATATGGAAGCTCCCCACCTCTGTATCTGAAAAATGTTAGATCTAATTTGTACTTTGGAAAGCACAAAATGAAGAATTATGCAAAACCAGTAGAACACACATTTCTCAGATACTCTGTGATCAGATTTCAAGCAGTATATTCAGTACATATAATTGATCCTAAAACCTTGCAGATATTGAACCCAAGACCCATCCCCCCCAAAAAAAAAACATTTCAATATAACAGAAGTCTTATTATACAGTTTTCATGCTGTTTTAATTAAAGTTAGTTATATAAGAACTAATAAAACCTCATGCTTGCTGTTGGATCAGGATAATGACTGCTTTGTTCTGGTTGTTCCTTTATTTTAGTGATGAGTGGGTGGTCTGAATGGAACTAAAATCCCTCCATTGTATTTCATGTCATTAATTCTATCAGTAATGACTATGTGGGGGGAGGCAACTAATGATTAAGAATTACCACAAAGCTTTGAAAATATTTTATAAAAGCGACTGATTGCACAAAAGAATCTTTATCTGAATAAAGAGATTTAGAATCTACACAATGTAAAATTTCCAAAAGAATGTTGACAACTTGGATCAGGCACCAGATCTTTACATTGTGATCATTATATACATACTTTTCTATTTTTATGAATAAATGCATAAATTAGCTTTATATATATGTCTTTCCTATGTTAAGTTTCCATTTCTAAAAGAAGAAAGGAAAGCTCCTAATTTTTGTTTTTGTTTTGGTTTGTTGTGGGGTTTGAACTCTGGGACGGGGCATTGTCCCTGAGCTTATAAGCCCAAAGAGAGTGCTCTATCACTTGATACCAGTTTTCTGGTGATTAATTGGAGAAAAGAGTATCATGGAATTTCCTGCCTGGGCTAGCTTTGAACTGTGATCCTCAGATCTCAGCCCCCTGAGTATCTAGGATTACAGGTGTGAGCCACCTGTACCTGACAAAGCTCCTAAATTTTAAGACAAACAAAATTATTTACATTCCCGCCTCACTTTTTGTCATTTATTTTGTTAATATTTAAACAAAATAATGTGTCCCATCAGCATGAAAGACAGCATTCACATGACATTTCCCTAGCCACTTGTTTAAATTGTCAGTTGAATCAGGAGCTGATGATTCATGACTATAATCCTAGTTGTTCAGGAGGGTGAGCTCTGAGGATTGCAGTTAAAAAGTCATGAGATTTTTTTATCTCTTATTAACCATCATAAAGCTGGAGTGGAGCTGTGACTTAAGTACTAGAGTACTAAGGAAAGATGCCCAGGCACTAAGATCAAGTCCAATACCAGCACACATACACAAAATTAAGTTGACTATGACTCACTTATAAAGGTAATTAGTGTGAGAGCCTAGCTATTGGATGATGAAAACAGAAATCCATGCATGTGTTCTGTTTGGATTTTGTAGAAGTTTGTCAGTGTTACGGTGGTTTCTCATATCAACTGAGAAAATGAAAGGACTGTGGTCACATTGGCAAGATAAGAAGGGTAGCCAATCTGAAAATCAAGACAAGCTTTATTGTTCCCTTTTCACACACATACATAAAGTACTTTTTCATCACTATAATCAATTACATAAAAAGATAAGCTACTGGTTCTCTAAAGTTAGAGAAATATTTTAAAGTCATAGTTTGACTTCTGATTACTTTAAAACTGCATTCTAGACTTTAATAAAGAAAGTTGATGAGATCTGGGTTCTTCATGAATCCATGCTAGAAATGTTTACCTTTGCTTCTTTCTCCTTTATTTTCTCTCTATTTTATTATCATTCTGGCATCCTTCAATAGTTTCATATATACAAGTATCCAACAGACAGTGTGATATAAAGATAATTAAGTGAAAAGAATATCCGTGCTATTTTCTTTGTGTCCGCTGAAGCATGGAACAACTTATTTTGTTAAAAAATGGATTTAAGTGTTATGTACATCATGCTTAGTAGTTCATAATCTCAGGAATAATTTTGCTCTTGATGATAAATAGATTACTAGTACCAGCATTTTCTTCTTAAGATATGTTATTCCTTTCCATTGTAGGCACTTGAAAATCTTAACGAGTTGTCACCTAACAATCTTTGTTGTTGCTTCTGATCCAATTTTTTTCAAGTGCACAGGACTACATGTTTTAACTAATAAAAAAGGCAGATGAATTGATAGTTCTATTGAGAAGGCATCAACTTGAAACTTTATGAAAACAATAAAAGGCGCACTACAAAGTACTCACCCCATCATCTATAAAATGATCACATATGGTAATATGTGATTCATATAATAAAATGAAAAATAAAACACTCATATTATATATGATAGGATACTACTATTTCCTCACAATCTTTCTCCTCTCTATTTACTTATTTATTTATTGGCATGTGTGTGTGTGTGTGTGTGTGTGTGTGTGTGTGTGTGTGTGTGTGTGTGTTCTAGTCCCGGGGCTTGAACTGCAGTCCTAGGTACTGTCCCACAGAATTTTTGCTCAAGGCTAGCTAGCACTTGAGCTACAGCTCCACTACCATCTTTTTTTTTTAATTGTGAAAGTACTGTACAATTACATGGGCAAGATAATGAGTACATTTCTTAACAAGCATTGTAGCTTCCTCCTTTGTTTCCCCTTCCCATCACATCTTCCCCCCACTCCTCTACCCAACCCTTCCCCCCCACCAAAGCTGAAAAGTTCATTTTTGACATAACGACTTGTACGTCTCATTGTTGCAATGGGTCCACCTGTATCCCTATTTAAACGATTTGTTTTTTCCCTTCCCCTCCACAAATTATAACAACATCAAATACAGTGAAAGCAGGGGTTATACCATGGGGGAGGGACACACAAAGCAACAAAGAAATAATCTTATAAAAGTGTTAGAAACAATTGCATGAAAGAAAGAAAAAACATTTGAATACATATCTTAGGGTTCATTTCCCTAACATCAACTTAACTGACCTTTTCTGCTTGACTCAGACATATACTAGTTATTGCAAATAAGGGAAACCATGGCATCTTTTGGCGATAAGAGTCTCACTGATCTTCCTTCCCTAGCTGGCTTGGAACAACAGTCCTCAAATCTCAGTCTCCTGAGTGTGTAGGATTACAATCATGAGCTACTGGCACCCAGCTTTCAATCCTTCTTTGTCAGACAAATTAAGCTGAGAGGAGAAAAAAAACAGAGAATCTAGGATAAGGTTAACCTTAACCTTATGAGACTATGAGAGAATCGAAAGTTTATGTGTGGGAAGTGACAGAGATACAGTTTTTATTATTGTTATTCATTGATACTAGAATTTGAAATAGAATTTGCCAGGTATTCTACCATTTGATACATGCCTCTCACCCTTTTCTGTTTTGTTTTTTTTTTAATAAAGTTCCACGTTTTGCCCTCTTCTTCCTGGATAGCCATCATCTTATTAATAGTTTAGCTGAGATAACAAGACTGTGCCACTGTGCTAATCATTTTATGAGTTAGGATGTGTTCTAAAGAACTTTTTACCTGGATTTACCTTGAAACATGATCCTCCTCATCTTTACTTGTTGAGCACCTAGGATTACAAACAGGAGCCGCTGCATCCAGCTCTACTGAACCTGTTTTTATGGAATCAATGAATAGTAGGAAAAAGAAATATCCCAGTGTAACTGTATCAGCTGTTGCAGTTCTCAAGTGAGCTCTTGTCAGGCACTCTCAGGAACCCGTGGCTCTCATGCCACCTGTTTATGTACAACCATTGCAGAAACAAACAGCATCATTTCCTCTTCTACCTCCTAACTATTGCAAAGCACTTGTTGCCTACTTTCTCCTATGAAACTTGAACTTCCTTCACCTTCTCACTTGTTTTCTCTCATGCTGAAGTTGGTGGAAGTGAGGTTGAGATATGTCTCATGCTTCACAAAAATTCTAAACTTGCAAAATGACCAAATTTTAAGATTAATATTTGCAATCACATAATTTTAATTTCATCTTGTAAATTTGGTTAAACTTTTTAAAAAGATATGATTTCTTTTTTTTTCTTTTAAAGGGTGTGAATCAATTTGGTGGAATAACTTAAGCCATGATTAGAGGCTAGGTGAGGGACTAAAGACCACAGAGTAAGAGTGATTATAAGTAGATACCAACATAATTTATCAACCTATCTCTTGCTTGATCTATCATTTAGTATATAATGATATTTCTGACTACAATATGGAGAAAGAGGGGAGAGATAATGAAAGGAGTAAACATTAGAAATGACATGCTGCTGTCTAATCAAAATGTAGCTGTTTCCCAAAGCTGAAAAGTATTGAAACATAGGGGGTGAGGGAGGAAAAGAAGAGGAGAAGGAGGGAGAAATACTTTTAAAATTTGGCTCAGATGCTAGCTGTCCCTGGCCTCATGCCTGTAGTCCAAACTACTCTGGAGTCTTAGTTCTGGAGGATTAGGTTTTGATGTCAGTCCAAACAGAAAAGTCCACAAAACTATACATCCCAATTAACTGGCAGAAAGCCTGACAGGAAGTGTGGATGAGTGGAGGCTCTGAGTTCAAACCCCAACTTAATGAAAAAGAAAGAAAGAAAGAAAGAAAGAAAGAAAGAAAGAAAGAAAGAAAGAAAGAAAGAAAGAAAGAAAGAAAGAAAGAAAGAAAGAAAGGAAAGAAAGAAAGAAAAGGAGAGAGAAAAAGGAAGGAAGGAAGGAAGGAAGGAAGGAAGGAAGGAAGGAAGGAAGGAAGGAAGGAAGGAAGGAAGAAGGAAGGAAGGAGAGGAATTTGCATGATTGTACATGGCTAAACCCACACAGTTGGCCAGCTTGTGGATCATGGAAGGAGTTGAAGTTAAGGTGATGAGTTTACAATCTGTAAAGCAGAGTATTGGAAGGGCTGAAATCTGTAGTATAGCTGTTTTTACATTGGAATCAAATTCATTTTTGGCTAGGGAACTTCAGGGTTTTTTTCCTTGGGGCCTTTAAATGACTGGGAGAGGCTCAACAATGTTACTAAAGATAGTTTCCAAGCCAAAGAATCATAAGTTTTAGTTGTGTATGCAACAAAAGATAGACTAATGTTTAACTAAGCAACTGAGATTTATTACCAAGCTAAAGTGAAACAAAATTGTAAGAGAACCTATTTAGTGAAGTAACAGAAAAATAAAGTTGAGTTTGTAATATGTGCAGATAGATTTTACAAAAGATTCTAACGGCTCATAATTGATCAGAGGAAAAAAAATCAAGACTAACAGAGCTGCTTCTTATTTTTATTTTATAAGTTGAAGTTTCAATTCATGTAATTTTTCTTTCTTTTTTCTTTTTTCTTTTTTCTTTTTTTTGTCTTGGGGCTTGAACTCTGGGCCTGGGCGCTGTCCCTCAGCTCTTCAGCTCAAGGCTAGTGCTCTACCACTTGAGCACAGTGCCACTTCCGGTTTTCTAATGGTTTTTATTGGAGATAAGAGTCTCACAGACTTTCTTGCCTGTGCTGGCTTTGAGCCGCAATCCTCAGATTCCAGTCTCCTGAGTAGCTAGGATGAGCCACCTGCACTTGGCTGGACTGGAGTTTTTTATTTACCTCATACTGTACTCAAATTTATCAACTTCTTTATTCAGCCTTCTGAATGCTGGGATTGTAGGCACGTACTACTATACTGGACTGAGAGTAGATTTTTACAGCCATGCTGTAGATAAAGTGAGTCTGTTTCTAAAAAGGTATTGTGCCATCAAGCCTCAGATGGTCATGGAAATGCAACTTTGCATGAGCCCACCCCTGACTTCTGTAGACTGGCTTTCCTTGGGCAAGGATGCTTCCTTATCCATGTCCCAAAATCAACAGGAAATATGTACAGTGGCTGTCACTCTGAGTCCTAAACAGCAGTTAGAGTTACTTCTTCAGAGGTGGGATAATGAGGTGAGCTAATGAAAGGCAGACAATCAAATAACCTAAACCTTGCACATGGTAAGATAAGCTGACAAGCCAAAACCTGCCTGAGAATGAAAATAGGGCAGTGAGCTAGAGAGACGGGGAGGAGGGAAGGAGAGAGAGAGAGAGAGAGAGAGAGAGAGAGAGAGAGAGAGAGAGAGAGAGAGAGAGAGAGTAAAGGACTTAATTCTCCCTAGTAAAAGCCAAATTTTATAACAGCATAGATTGCACAAGGTGGCTGAGATGGGCTGAAGTGCCATCTTCCCATAGCAGCAAATAAATGCCATGTGATCTCTTGTGCTCTCTCTCTCTAATTATTTATTTAGTCAATTAATTAGTTAGTTTGTAATATGGGAACTTGACCTCAGGGCCCTGGTGTTTTCTCTTAGCTTTTGCTTTTGCTTAAAGGTGGCATTCGACCACATGAGCCATACCTTCACTGTTTCATTTGTTAATTGGAGATAAAAAAAAAAATCTCTCAGATTTATGTATCCAGGCTGGCTTCAAACCACTATTCACATACCTCAGCTTCCTGAGTAGCTAGGAGTACAGGTGTGACTTACCTGAGCTTGGCTTCATTTTTTTTGTCTGTGAAATTTCCTATCATGTTTAAAAGAAAATCAAATTAAGTAATTCTTTTGGTTTCAGCTCAAATAAGTTTACTTTGCTTATGTACTTTAAAGTGTCTAAATAATCTTGGAAATAAATTCTCTTTGTATCTGCATGGTTATGTTTGACAAGTCCTAATGTAGACAAAAAAAATTCACCTTTCCTACTCTTTCTCATCTAGAAATAATCACATGTAAATAGCAATTGACTTTTGTGCAATAACATGAAATGGGAGGAATATAGCCAAATATCTTTGGAAGGAGTAGCTTTCAAATTTGCCAGTTGGACTTTCCAATAATTTTTATGGGTAGTCATACTAAACCTCATTTTCCAAGCAGAGCTTATGTATTCTATTCCATGACCCTAGAAAATATGTGGGTTTAGTGTAATCTAATATCATAGCATTCAAAAGCCAGATACACAAATTTTGGAGGAAGAGGTAACACTCAATGTACCACTGATTGCTCAGGAGGTAACACTTTCTTACTCTCTTCCATCTCTTCTTTGCTGACCTATGAAATCGACAGTTTTGGGAAAAAAAAGAATATTTGGGATGGGTAATTTACATTGCCATTTCATTTTCAAAACAGAAACACCACTGTGGATTTTGAGTGTTACCAATGCAGAACAGGATATAACATGCTTTAAGATAATTTCTAGAGGTGATGAATGCCCTTGTTTCATTTTATTTCATAAAACATTTTTTACTTTGTACAAGTATTACTATAAATCATTATGGTTTGGTAATTTGTGAAATTAGTTCATCAAATTTATATTCAACATTGTACTCAATTTAGATGAAATTTAGACAGATTTCACTAACCTCAGCGTACTACCACAGTGCCTAACTCTTATTGGTTCTGCTTTCCCTGATTTTAAAAGCCTAGTGTCACTCGGGTTTGAAAATATCAAAGGGAAAATTCATAAGTAAACAACTCCAAAGTTTTCAACCACACTTGCTTTTAAGGAGAATGATGTCATCCCCTGTGTTCTACTCAGAAGAGAATATTTTTTTGAACCAGGGTTGATGGCTCATGCCTATAACCATAGCTACTCATGAAGCTGAGATCTGATGATTGTGGCTGGAAGCCAGCCTTGGCAGTAAGTCCATGAAACTCGTATCTCCAATTAACCACCAAAAAGCAATAATTGAGCAGTGATTCAAGTGGCAGAGTGCTAGCCTTGAGCATAAAAGCTCTATGAATAGTATCCAAGCCCCAAGTTCAAACCCAGGACCGGCACTATTTTTTTTCCTTTTTTCAAGAGTATCCACAGTATTATGATACCCACTTTTTACACATGTAGTGACCTCCTGGTGAGGGTTGATTATCATTATATTATTCAAATAACCCCCCCTTTTAATTCCTTCAAAGAATAATGAAAGGAAAGAAGAATGGGATAATGATGTTGTTAACTTTTATTAAGGAGTGTTCTGATAACTACTCTTTCCATTTTAATTATTGTGTTCATTTCTGTACACATTTTGTGTATATAGGAAACAAACAGTTTTCAAGACTTTGGTATTGTCTGTGGTTTCAGAAACAGGGAAGATTCTGGAATGTGTCCCCTTGAAATGGGTGGTTTGCTTAGTATTTAGCATTTTTGTTAATTCCCTATGTAAATACAACTTTGCTTAAATAAGAAAATGAAAACTTTCGTGATTACCATTATAATGTTTCATAAATTTTAATAGGTCTTTGTTATAAGGCATATTCTTATGGTTTTCATAACAAATGCTATGAACTTAGTGTCTTAAAACAAGGGATATTCATTTTTCTCACATATCTGAAAGACAAGTTTGAAATCAATGTTTCAGCAGAAATTCTCCCTCTACCTCTAAGAAAAAGTCCATTCCTGTGGCCTCCAGCACTCCCTTGTTCTAGTAATATTTTATAAATCTCTCTTTCTCTCTTTAATTTTGTCAATGCTGAACTTTGAACTCAGGGTCTTTCACTTGCTAGCAACTCTACTATGTTAGCCATGTTCGCAGCTGTTTTTTCTTTCTGATGGAAGCATAAAATTCCATTGCGTATGTATACCACATTTGCCTTCATCCATTTGTTCACTGAGGGACATTTCAGTTGATTCCATATTTTAGCTATGGTAAACAATGCTGCAGTGAACATGCTTGTGTTGGTGGTTTTAGTGTGGCCTGGTTTGTGGTCATTTGGGTAAATAACCAGGAGTGGAATGGCTGGTTCCCCAGTTAGAATGCCATTATCAATAAAACTCACAATAACAGATGCTAGCAGGGAGTGGCTAAAAGGGAATGCTACTGAACTGCTGGTGGGAATGTAAACTCATTCAACCACTTGGAAAGCTATATGGAAGTTCATGAAAAGCCTAAACATGCAGCTTTCTTATGACCCAGCAATCTGCTTCATTTTAAAATGTAGATTCATAGTTAAGAGCACATCAAGACAATAGACAATAATTTCCTACCAAGATCCTTAAATAAGTCATATCTGCAAAGACACTATTTTATTTTCTTACCTATTGTAAAGGTGATGAACAGGGGGTTACATTTACATAAGTAATGTGGTGAATACATTTTTTTGAACCCTTCCCCCCTCTCATTTTCTTCCACTTTCCCCTTCTCATTCCCCTTCTCTCCAAATTGTAAAGTTAATTTCCAACTTAGTGTTTAGTGAGTGTCATTGTTGCATTAGTTATACCTTTGTCCTGCTGTTTCTGGGATTCCCTTTTACTTAGGAGAATCAGATAAACTTATATACAAGACAAAGGAAGGGTACAACAAAAAAACACCAAAAAAAAGAGTAAGAAAGAAAAATGAAATAACTGCAAAAGTACATTATAGAAACCTCTTATTTCCAATTATTGGAGATCATTTTGATATGCCTCATTATAGATGGTCATATGCACTTGTGATTGGGCTATTGTGAGTCTCTGCTAAGAATGAAATACACCATTTTAGATAACACAACATTTATAAGTCTCAGGCGCAGGGATTTGGGGATGTTCATTGGGCTGTGTTCATCTCATGACAGCAGGTAACACAATAGATATAAGTGGGGACCAAACATAGGCATACAAGCTACTTACTGACCTTCAGTCCTGCACGTGATTCCTCCTTGTATACACAGTAGGATATACAGGGAGTTGGGACTCCACAAACTACACTTGTATTTCCATGGTCACCAGAGACCCTAGAGTTTGGCATCTTCCTAGGTGTAGATTCCAGTTTCTCTCCTCCTAGATGCAATATCACAGGGCCTTGTTGCTGAACTCAGATATATTAGTTATAGCCAAGCAGTGGACTCTAGTCAGGGGGCTGAATTTTTTAAAAGACATTTCCTTTCAGCTTCTGAGTTTTTACAGCTCTCAAGTTTTCTATTCTCAATCCTAGGGATCATGGGGCTTTTCTGCTCTTGTGACCTCTGTGGTGCTTTAGTGTGATTCTCTGGCCCTTTGTATCCAAAAGGGATAGAAAACATCTCTAAGTACAAATTCCAAATCAGTTGAAGAATGCAGAGTTACAGGGGAAAAGGAGAGAGGGTTTTTGGTTTTGTATTCCTCAACAGCAAAGGACCTAGCAGGTGTTCTGCAGGAAAAAGGCTTAAGCTGGCTTTCATAAACCAGGAGATGTAGGTCTTCCAGAGATAGAAATGGAAGAATGAGAGATTTTTCTTGGCAGGCTTCCAAAAACACATACGTTTTTTATGTGTCTCAAAACCTATTTAGTAATGTTGAACATTCTCTTCTGTTGATTGGCAGTCATTTGAGTCCCACATTCTCTCACATGCAGTAAGGCATTCAAAGATGATTGACTCATTTGCCCCATGAGCAAATATTAGCAGCTAGTCTGCTGCTCAAAATTGAAAAACCAGTGAAGAGTTCAGTATTTGATCTTTTTGCTTTATTCATTCCTGTGTTTTTATTGATTACTATTAATTGATGTCATTGTTTCTAGTTGTTGGCACTGCTCATGTTCACCTTGGTTGAGTTTGGTGGCAGTTACATCCCCTTCCAAGGGTTACTATAGCTTATCTTGTTTCATTTCTTTGTTCCAGGTGCATGACCTTAGCATAAGCAGGAATGTTACCATGCACAAATACAATCATCCCAGTTTTAGTTCTCCCTTTTAGAGGGTACAAGAAAGAGTGTAATTTTAGTATTTTTGTAGTTTTTGTAGTTCAGAGTTACTCATCTTTGAGTGATAACCAGCCAAAAGTTTGCTTGGAGACCTTTGAGACCTGAAAGCTTCAGACTTGCAAGGCCCAAATCTAAGATTCTCAAAAATGAACCCACATTATGAGATCATAAATAAGGAACTGACGATAAACATTTGCTATTTGCCCCTGATTGAAAAGCCATGTGTTACATGAATTTTGTCAGTAGTTTGAATGAATTGCAGATGATGAGGCTGTTTATCCCTTTTTCTCCCTAAGAACTTATGTGGCTTATAACTTTGTGTCCACAGTCTTTTTTCAAAGACTATAAATTATATAATTTATGTACTCTTGATGATCAAAACACAGTTGGAGCTTGAAGGTCAAGGCGACTGCCTACATCCTATATTCCTGTTTGTCAATGATGTATGGTCCATTCAGCAGGGCACTTTGTGGAGTTACAATTAAAGATCTGTCACCATTTTCAACATACACTATTATTTCAGGGTTAGAAAACAAGCTCGTTTATCCTTACACTTCCTTGAATTATGTGCCTCCAGGCTTCAGCTTTGGGAGGGCATTTTCAAATCCTTTTAACAAGATTATCAGCTATCTTTGTATTTTCTTTGCTACTTGTAGGCTAAATAAAATTCAAGCTTCATCTATTTTCTGATGCTTTAGAAAAACTTCAAAACAAAAAGAGAACAAATAAAGCAAAAAAAAAATCTATACACAGGCAACATTATACAGCCAAAAATTAACTTACAAGAATGAAACATATCAGATTTTAGGCATTTTTGCTTATAGTCATCTTAAATAATAAAGCATAAGAAGACATTTTTAGGTAATCATTATTTCTTAAATGTTGAAATTCTTTCTATTCTACTATCAAATATCTACAGAGAGCTAACAATACAATAAAACAGACAAAAGATTGATTCCTTGACTTCCTCACAGGCAAACAAAACATCCTCGGTAACGATTTTAAAGAAACTCAATTAAGTCTATTTAATTTTAAAATTATTCGTAGTTATGAGATCTGAGTTTTGAGATCTATATTCAATATGGTGGCCACCACCAAATGCATCGTTAAAGGTTTGAGATGTATATAGTCTGAATTAAGATTTTAAGAATTTTAAATTCCTAATAGACTTTAAGACAATTACGTTTATTCTTTTTCTTCATCCATAGTGAAGTGAACTTGGGCCCAACTGTCTTGGTCACAGGTTCTTTCATCCTACTATCGATGATTTACCCTTATCATGAGAGATATTCCTTTCTTCAACCACTTTAAAACATTCCTTCTAACTGAGCAAATACTTTTCTTAGAGTCAAGATGCAAAAGATTTTATGTAATCCAAATGATTGATTAAAATTTAACATGTAGCATGATACTATTGGGAGATGGTACATTGAAGAGATGACGAGGTGATGAGAAACTTCTCTGGTGGGCAAATACCTTTATCTAGGTGTTGTTTCTATAGGAGTGTCATTCTCAAAACAATGAGCTTTATTTCTGGTGTGTGTTCAACTATACTCTTAATTTCACATGCTCTCAGAATTTAAAATCCCATCCACCTTGTTATGCTAAGAGAAGGCTCAAACTAGATAAGATTCTTTTTAAATTTTGAGACATTATTTCCCTTATTAAGTACCTTGTCTATGGGATTTTACTACAGCAGTAGAAAATGGACTAAGAATGAATGATAACATCCAAGTAACATCTATGTTACTTTTCTTTTTCTTCCATCAAAAGAGGAAGTCATTTAACAGAGATACAATGGGTGATACAGTGAGAGATTAGGACAGTGCTTTTATTATGCTTGAAAAGTTCCTGCTGTTTCAGCTCTGCATTGTTACATTAAGACTCACCAATTTTAGTGTTGAGGGTGGGTGGGCAAGTGTTTAATATCTATGACAAACTGCCTCTTTTGTGAGGAAACATCCTCAGGCAAGAATCACTAACTTGAGTGTTAAAAGGAAAACATTGTCATAGGTCTAAGGAGGAAAATTTATTTGCGTTTTCTTATTGATGAAGCCATGAATTATGGTAAGTTCGGGATATGCTGTGCACTGGAAGATTGAAAAAGGTTTATTTTGTTATTTCTACTTTAAATGTTCTCTATCCATATCTATCAGTCACCCATGAGATTTAAGTTTAGTATATGTTGGCATATTGTTTGGATATAAGTATAAAAACAGATCTATTGAAAATAAAGTCATTTCAACTTTGTTCTTTTCTAAACCTTGGCTCTCAGATTGAAGTTGGGCAAATTTCATGCTTCTCCATGTTTTTTACTCTACTAAAAATAATAAAAGAGAAAAAAAGAAAATGAATTTTACAACATGTATGGTTGGTGTCAGGAGGGAATATGCTGGGAGAAAAAAAGGGAAGAAGTGAAACTGTCCAAAAAGAAATGCACTCATTACTGGACTTATATAACTGTAACCCCTCTGTACATCACCTTTACAATAAAAATTATATTCTTCATAACTAACATACTTTGAACTAAAATACCAATACTGTCATATTAAAAGGAAATATAACATACCCATGCTGTCATATAAAAGGAAATCTAAAGCTATTTACTAGACTTACTATAAATATAGAGGAGAGGAGTTACTATATGAATCACAAACCAAAAGGCCAGATAGATTTTTTTTCCAACCACTCAGAATGGTTGTCATAAAAAGAACAAAGTGACTAACCCTGGCAAGGAAATAAGAGGTGGAGTTTAGGAATCTAAGTTAGCCAAACCACTATGGAAATTCACAAGGAAACTCTTCAAAAGAGAAAAAAAATAGAACCACAACATTGCTAGCCACACCACTTCTAAATATCAATGAAGAGAATTCAAGTCAGCTGACTATGAAGACATCTGCAGAGCATCTGCAGAGCCTGTTTATCAGAACAGTACACAATAGCCAATAGCCAGTTCATGGACTTAGACTAGATGCCCATTAAGAGGTGAATGGATAAAGAGAATGTGGTGCTTTGGAGTTTTATTCAGCCATTAAGAAGAATGAAAGTCAGGCGTGCCTACAATCCTAACTACTGTTAACTCAGGATGATGGTTCTAAGCCAGCAATCAGGAAAGTCGGTGAGACACTTATCTTCAAGTAACCCAAAAAGCTATAAATGGATGTGTGCCTCAAGGGATGAGTGACAGCCTTGAGTGAAACAGCCCCAGTAATAGCACAAAGTGAGAGAGAGAGAGAGAAAGAGAGAGAGAGAGAGAGAATGAAAAAAATGAAATCAGAACATTTTGTAGAATAGATAGAACAAGAGATTATCATATTAAGTAAAATAAGCCGACTTTCACAGACAAATATTACATGTATTTTCACACATGCACACACTTGGAGAGGGGTGAAAAAGGGCATGAAAGTAAACAAACAAACAAAAACCCCACAAAAAGAAGAGGACTGCCAGGGAGGCAGTGAGGTAGAAGGGAAGTGGAAGAGAAAGAAAAAATAAAGAAAGAAAAAAAAATAAGAAGATGTATATGAACCCAGAAAAATATATGTGTGTGTACAGAAATACCATAATGCTCTTACATGATGCAATTAGTGTATGATTAAAAAAAGAAGGTCTTTTTATTTTCAGAAAATCATAAAAGAAGCAGCATTAAGAAGTCACAGGAAGAGCACATGGTGACATGTTCTATTCTAATGACATGTAGAGAAGGACATTGTAGCATATATTGTCACTCACCCTCCTCACCACCATCCTCTATCAGTTGTTCTGGTAGCTCAGGCCTTTAATCCTAGCTACTCACGAGGCTGTAAGCTGAGGATCACAGTTTCAAACCAGACCGAGTAGGAAAGTCCATGAGTCTCTTATCTCTAATTAACCAACAATAAGAAGAAATAAAAGCTGAAGTGGAGCTGTGGCTCAAGTGAGAGAGTACCAGCCTTAAGTAAAAAAAAAACAATGAAGAAGCTATGGTACTGCAACCAGATTCTGAGTTAAAACCTTAGTAATAGCACAAAAGTAAATGAATATGTAAATAAAGAAATATTAAAATAATGAGTGTGATTATATTTAAAAAACACTTTTTTGTTTATGACAAGCATCATTTTAAGCAATTTCCATGTTATCATCCATTGAATTAATATAAATACTCTTGTAAAGACTAATATTTCTCATTGCCGAAGTGAAAAGTGGATAAAATATTTTGGATGGATTAAACATTTGGAAATGGATCTAGAAGCTGGTGTAATGGGTTTGGGGGCAGGGGAATTTATCAGGTATTCTCTTAGGGACTCTCATTGGGTCCAAGATTAAATTTACATAAGAGACATTAAGAGATACACACCGATTTTCTCTGAGATAATTTTAAATACAAATGAGAGCTTTCAAGAGGAAAAATGAAGAATGAAAGAAAGTTAAAGCCAGGCTCCAAAACTCATGCTTATACTCTTAGTTACTGAGGCTGAGAGCTGGAGGACTGTAGTTCAAAACTAGGCTAGGAATAAAAGTTTCCTAGACTCTACTCAAAATAATCAGTGAAAAGCCAGGCTGGAGGCATGGCTCAGTGGCAGAGAACAATCCCAGCAATTGTGGTATTGAGTTCAACTTTCATCAAAAAAAGTAAGAAAACTATAGTTGATGCTGGATACTGTGTTAAATAATAAGTAGTAAGCTTTGAAAAACTAATGAGGAAAGAGTACTAGGTAGTTAGTTGAGAATGTGGTTAGGAATATAAAAGCTAAGTTAACAAGTTTCTGTTTGTCACTTTCCCTCAGCTATTCCCTATTGCTGGTGATAAGACTCATTGCTCCTTCCAGTATTGAGAACACCTTTCATACCGAAGTTTACTCTGATAATTTTTTTGGGGGGTGGGTGGGTGAGGATCACTGTCTTTAAGTGTTTTCAACTCAAAATAAACATACAACAAAGTAACATGTTTAGGAGCAATATACTTACATAGAAAAGAGCATGATGGCTTACATCTGTGATTCTAGCACTCTGGAGGCTCAGGCAGAAGGATTGAAAGTTCAAAGTCAGCCTGGACTCCTAAAAACTAAAAATAAAAAAAGAGGAAAGAGCACAAATTGAGATAGATACAATGGTGATACTGAACATTTAGGATTCTCTTCTATTTTTTCCTCTCCCATTATTACTTGAGTATAATTCATAATTTGCTTTCAAAACTGTCCAATTTTTTATCTTTCCATTCTCAATATAGAAAAGGTGATTATATTTTCTTGGATTATTTTGTACCCAACAGCAAATCCACTCAGGTATGCAGCTCACACTCATACTAGGTAATTAAGTATGAAGATTACTAATATAATTAGCACTTCTGTAAAGAAAGTCTTAATTTAAACAAGTATAATAAAAATTAAAACTTGAAGATTACTCTTAGAAGAGTAAATTTGGTGATTTGAGAATAAACATTAAACCAGGCTGCTTTGGAAATGATTTATTCTTCTAAGTAATACAAAGATTTCTGTCTTCGCTTATTTACTATGCTGACCACAAACAACATAATCAGACATTTATCTGTTAGATCATAATATATTTATTTAGTTTGGAATAGCTGTTATTCCTATTGATTTTTATTACTACTAAACACAAGAGTTTACAGTGTAACAAACAGCTTTCTGTCCAGTTATTAGATTTGTAGAGGTCCGCATAATATACTTAGAGTTTTGCCTCTTGATCCATTAAGAACAAAACGATTTCTCTGAATATATACATGCCCACATGTATGTGTGTGTGTGTGTATATATATATACATATATATGTATATATGATTAGGTGCATATCTATTCTCATATACATGTGCAAGAGATGTGAAAAAAGTTTTAGATATGTTAATTTACATATAGAAAAACACATAAGGAGATACATTTACAGAATGTAAAGGGTATAAACAAATGATAAAAACCAAAATGGCAGACATTGGTAAGAAATAGTTGCAAAATGCTCTGAGATGTTATTTTTCTTCTCTGAGTGGATGCTTTATGTGCTAACGAAACCTCAGGAGGGCAAAGCTGGCATTTTTATCCTCAATTTTTTTATCTAGTCACAGCTGTTGAATACCAGAGAAAAATTGCCTGCTGCCACTTTTCCTCATCTCCATTTGGAAAACAATTTTCAAATTACATTATAACAGGTAAGCCAAGTTTACCTGTGTACAGGGACAGGTGGAGAGATTTGATTTGTTTTAAACCTTTTTCTGGATGTTTCTCAGATGAAAGTAACATTATTGTAGCTATTTTCTTTTATTTCCATCAAAATTTAGATTTTCTTTGGTTTGTGAGATCCAAGAATTGGACATTTATAATTTAAGTACATTTACTTAATTATCATGAATTTTTTAGATTAAAAAATCATTTCACAGACTGGCTAACATTTGTATAATTTAGACAGAGAACATATTCTGCTACTAGAGGTCTTGAGTTCACAGGATGATACTGTCTTTAGACTATTGGATTAACATGTCTCCCCAAACATTCATTAGCATGGAATACAAGGTCAGGTTGACTTGTGCCAAGAAGTTGACTTCAAAAAATCTATTAGTATTCTTCTTCTCAATGTAGGCCACCTGTTCCAAAGGTCTCAGATAAGAGCTGTCTGTATTATTTTTGCATATATTAAGTGTTAGGCTTCAAGAAAGAAGGTAGACAAAGATTACTAGAGGTCAGCTCATTGACCAACATCAACAAATTCCCAACCTAGTTTAAATTTCAGATAGAGAAACATAGATTTTGCAAAGGAAACCATTGAATATGCATAAAATGTAAGTGTTAACCAAAGTACACATAACTTTTAATCACTTAAGTACAATTTTATTAAGAACAGATTGAACCATTTCTTAATCAAAAAATGATCACAGAGAACAGTGCACCTAATAAAGGGAATATTACTCAATTTTAATTACTAATGATTAATAATAATTAATTCCTCATGCAGTCCAGAGAAAATGCTGTAATCTCTGCTTCTCTTCTACGGTCATTAATGCCATCCTTAAGCCTTAGTTTTTGAACTCAACTAATCCTAATTACTTCTTAATATCTTAATACTCCCATCTATGAGAGCTAGACTTCAATACATGAATTCAGGTCAGGGGACACAAACATTTAGTCCATAATAATGTTTAGCTTTGTTTCTTGAGCTATATCTCAGCTATAGGATACATTTCATTGTAAAGTCTCATAGAAAGAAGATTGTCTAATAGAAAACCCCATGGAACTGATATCTTGATAAATGATATTTGTCACACTTGCAAGCTAGGAGGTTCAGGATCAGGCTTGCTGTGTAGCTGGGTTCTGGTGAGGATCTTGGTCCTTGATCCTGGCTTGCACGTTGTTACATCCTTCTTGCTTCCTCTGGCTGGGAGGAGAACAAACAGTGGTTTCTTCTTCTTATAATGTCTCTAATCCCACCATAGAGCCCCACCCTCTTGAGCTCATCTAATTCTAATTGCGTTCTAATATTCTAATAACATTACATTGCTTGGCTTTGATATATGAAATGGGATCACAATGCTGGTTAACTCTGTTTTTTCTTTGAAGCCAAAATATCTGTAAATACATGTAAAAGCTCTTATTGAAGCAACAGAGATAACCTAGTTTAGACATGCATGTCTGTAAAGACTGCCTGTCATGATTTTCTGACAGTTCTTTGAATTTAGAAGATCACTTAAAGAACATCCTAACCCACATCATACTTTGTATTCTGTTGTCATAGGAAGAAATGGTAGAGGACTGATTTCCCTATCTGCATATTCTAGATAAAGTGTTGATTTGGTAGTGCTTGTCTTCCTTTCCTGTGTGAAAGGAAGACAAATGCTATTAACTGATATCACTTATCTATTCAAATTCACTTCAAAGTCAAATGGCTTTTAACAATGCCTTTAAAGTTAAAACTTAAAATAATTTTGGTCATAGTTCTTCAATGTAGCCACATAGGCTAGGCCCTTGTAGAGGAGGACTGGGTGGGCTCTATATCTCCTGGCTGTATTTATGGCTGGCTGCTGGTTTTGCATTCTAGGCAGTCTCCTCTTCTAGCAGGCCAACTCAGAACTGATCACATGATGGCTTGGGTGAGAGAAAGGTAGTGTCTAGGATCTTTAAGGCATTTATTTATACATAGACCACACACTGTTTGTCCAAGGAAATACCAAAACCAAACGAGATTTAGGGGCTCAACATGAGCAAATAGAATATACCCTTTATAGACTGAGTTGCATGGTCATGGTTTAAAGGTTCTGGTATACAAGGAGAAGAATAATTATAGCTTTTCTTTTTTATTCACCTCTTTTTGCCTGGTGCTGAGGCTTAAACTCAGGGTCTCCTACACAGTAAGCAAGTACACCATTTAACTACACCCCAAGCAGGGTGCCATTTTTGCAAATAATCTATCACACATATCCTTCTGCTTCTGTTGTTTGCATTGTGAGCTTGCACTTTGACAATATCAACAATGCTCCTAATTCCTATTTTGCCTTTATTAAGAGAGAATTCAAACTTAAATTTAACCAAAAAGATAATTTATTTGTACTAGCAACAGTACAACTATGTGTTTCGTGAATTCTCAGGGATGTGGTATCCAAGTCAAATAATCTTTTCTAATGTCAATATAAATACAGTAATCCACCGTGAACTACAAGTACAGTTTGCACAATCCTACAATAATAAGAAATAATTGTCAGAAATTGAGCTGGCCTTTTCTTTTTGCATCCTGCCTGTAGACCCAAGCAGGTTTGAAAGACATGGCCTATTATTTCTTGTGATTTCATTTAAGATTTTCTCAACGTGTGGTATAATGAATGTTAATTCAAGATTTGCAATGGGTGGCATCTTATGCCCGTTGCAGAATATAAGAAGGAGCATTTGAAAGGAAGCCAGCATTTCCATCATTGGTTTGCTAATTCACACAGATGGAAATGACTCATGAAGATTTTAGATGCCTTTGTTTCAAAATCCATTTCCCTCCCAGTTTTCTTTTGCCTTAGTTGAATGGGAAAGATTTGTCACTTGAGTAAAGATACTTCATCTCTTTCACAGATGTTTCTTGGAGTGATTAATTAGTTTCTGAGTTTGGTGCTGCTCTTTCCTGGTCACTGTGATGTGTCATTGAAACAGATCCATTAACATGAGTGATGTGTGTTGTAATTTCATTAGTGTCATCAATAATGTATTACACTTTCCTTTTAGTAGTCTCTTTGTGTTGTGTGTGGGTCAGGATGACTGTATGAATTACATTTATAAATTCCAAATTGTTACAGATGAGTGAAGATAGACATGAGGGTGGAATTAATGTTATTTTAAACATGATAACCACCAAAATGATTCCAATTAAGCCATATCTTAATTATGTCTGATGTCTCAACCATGCCGTACTGAAATGCATGCTGTATGTATGCAAATGGGATAATGATTTATTGAATCAGAACTGTGCAAACAGTCATTGTTTCTGCAAGAAAATTTTTCTGAGTTCTAAAATAAAGCAAATATATCTAAGGTCAGGAATATATGGAATATATGACCTTGAAACTGTAAAAAACACATTCTTGTCATGGGAATTCTGCAAGTGTATCTCTTACTTTCCTTCCACTCTGTTTTCCCGTCCTACACGAGACTTTTCATAGGCAGTTGGTCAGTTCCTAGTCTGCTCTAGTCAGAATTTGGAAAGAGAGATTCAAATACTCTTAGAGTATATACTATTGAAATGTTTAAGCTACATTTGAGTAAAGTTCAAGTTTATGACTTTATAGGGGCATACAGAGAACTTTTCACTGAAAAACTTCCCCCAGAAGTGTGGATCTAATGTAAACCTTTCAAAGGTAGGAAAATTGATTTACTAAAAATGTGCCAGGCATCAATGGCTCATGCGTATAATCTAGCTACTCAGGAGGCAGAGATTTAAGGATCACAGTTAGAAGCCAACTAAGGCAGGAAAGTCTGTGAGATTCTTAACCACAGAGAGCCAGAAGTACTACTGTGGTTCAAGTAGTAGAGCAATAGCCTTGAGCATAAAAGCTCAGGGATAGCACAGAGACCCAGAGTTTAAGCCCCAGGAGCAGCCCCTCTCAAAACAAACAAACAAACAAACAAATAGTAGTTGTGCTTTTCATAGATGATTGGAACAGGTAGGGTTAACATTTGAGTACATAAATTCTCAGAATCATAACTTAGGCTTTGTTTCACTCTCAATTCAAACACTTAGACTAAAATTATATGATACTACCTCATCAAGAAGAGATCTATACACAGAAATATATTGTATTTAAGCAGGAAGTGAAATGGAGTTTAGCACAGAAGAGAAAAATTAGAGAAGATGAGCCACCTCTAAAAATCAGAAGGAGAAATGATCATTCTAATGAAAATTTAAAGGAGATGTTTTTGTTATTCCCAATGTGTTTTTCGGGTAATGTGATTTATGGAGGTAAAAAATATATTTCTACTATTATAATAAAGATAAACTATCCTAACATATATGAGCACCTAGTCAAATTGAACATTTTCTCTCAAATGAAGATAAAAGCTTTCCAGTCACTTATATTCAACTAGGATCTCAGTATCTGTGGCTTATTTTGATTTGCAACAAATTTGGATGGAAATGAATGTGAGTGCTTATCTTACATAATAGCTTGCCACAAGTCTATTACTTGAATCATGTAGCATATGGAAAATGTGTTTATCTCCTTGTGGGATTTTGCAAACCAAAGAAAGATCCATGTCTATGCACTTGGAGTGTTTATAGTCACCATGAACCAATGTCACTGTCCTGCTTACTAGTTAGGAAAACAAATGTCAGCATAGAGCAGGCTCCTCTGCGCCAGTCTTTAAGAAATATGCATATCATTTCTGGTTCAATAAAGTAATAATAATCATTGAATTTCTTATGCTTTATGTCTGAACCTTCTTGTCAGGGAATAATTTTCCTCTTTTATGTTCTCTCTCTTCTTCATATTTCACGATACAATAGTCATGGTTGATATTTTGTATCAATATACAAGAGACTGCCCATACTTAAAGAAATTCTGACTGAGGAATTAATCCTGTACCATTTATGTTTTACTAATATCATCTTACCATTAAATGGAATATTAATAATATCTGTCATTTAATAAACAGAGAAGTGTAGAAATTTACTTCATTTCAGTTTTGAAATTGATATGGGAAAGTCACTGAAACAGCTTGAGAGTCATTAAACATATTTTTCTAATATATAAATTGCAGTGGTACATCTCATTTAAAAGAAGTTTCATGATAATGATTATAATGACTTTTGTTTGTTAGCATTCTGAACAAAATGTCCTCAGGGAATGGAAATATTTGATATTGTTTTTGAAACCATTATACTCAGAAATTCTGGAACTCTATTTGTTATATAATGATTAATAATGACACCTGAAACTGGTAAAGTAATTGCAAAGGACATTAAAAAGTATCCTTGAAAGTGGAGATGTGGCTTCTGTGGCAGAGCACCACCTTTGACCAAAACGCTAACAACAAACAACATGAGGACCTGAGTTCCAGCTCTAGTCCTGGCTTCTTAAAATAACATGTACATTATAAAAAGAAAAAGAAAACATTGATCAGAGTCAGGCTATAACAACAGAGAAAAAGACATGCACATAGGAGAGGTAAGTTGGATATGTAAGGCAAAGAGTTAATTTCCTTTAATATTATTAAATAATTATACCAATAATGTCACAAACTGTTACAAAAAATTTCCAAATATTATTAAATGATTGCACACAGAGGTTGCAATTCCATAAGTCAGGTTTTGAGTGTCATGCATCTTGGCCAATGCCACCCATCCCATTGTTCATTTTCCTGAGTTCTGGCCATGGCGATTTCAATGCCTCCTAACTACCTAAAAGTCCATGTGGAAAAGTTCAAAATGAGTGAGGCGGAAGAGGATGGCAAAGCCAGAAAGAGCAATTTTGAGTTTTACAATGTCAAATTGTGAATCAATTAAATTTTGTGCTCTAGCTCTCTCCGTCCACTTTATCAAACTCAACTATCACTAGACAGTTCGTGTCTTTGTCATTTTCCTCTGAACTAAATAGTCTCCACATTTTCCAAAAAACCAAATTTATCATTGCCATTATTACCTATCTCTTTTATTTAAAACTTTCACTGATTTTCCTTTACACCTAAAAATGAGTTTCATGTCCTTCCCTCAACACAACAGGCCATCTGTCACAGAGATGCCTTGCTTTCAGGTCTTCTCTGAAAATTGCTCACTCTGGTCATACAAGAGCACTAACGTGGATTCCATAGCCCAGTGTGATATTTTGTGATTTTCATATTTTGGCAAATGTTTGTTTTTCCCACTTGTTCTAACATCCTTCCATTCGTTGACCTTGTCAAAGATATGATCTTTTAGGCTAGAGGTCCAATAGTGTCTGTTTTGTACCTTTTTCCACCTTCACATATTGTAATCTTCACCTGTTACCACTAGATCTGACTACTCTCCAATTACAATTAGAGAAATGTATTTCAGTTATTTGCACGTTTGACTCTTATTTGAGAACACAGAATTCCAGCTCTGCCAGACACTTTGGTTTGCAAATGAACCAAGGTTGCCAAAGTCATTAGTTTTCTGTAAAAAAAAAATTATCTTTTATCTATCAATAAATAAAGTGACTTAGGCACATCATATTCCTTCCTCAGGTTTTTTCCAAGTTATAGGGCACTAACTTATTGTACAATTGAAACATGCAGAAAAATCTAAATCTCAAACATGGAAGAAGAGAATAGCATAATGAATCCCTTCCCTCCAAATATTTTAAGGCAATTCCTTAGACCAACTAACATTACCTTTACAAATATTACTGTAACATATTTCTAGAAGACATGGATGCTTTTCAAAGACATATTGATGGTACCATAACCATACTTAAAATTTTAACTGGTCCCAATAATCAATAATCACATTTTAAACAGTTTCCTTGTAAATATTTAGGAAAATTGTGACTTTGTGACCAGATGACACTTTTAGTCTGAAACAGCACTTCTCAATTAGAGATAATTTTGTCTTTCTAGAGGATTTGGGAGATATCTAGAGACTCTGTGTGTGTGTGTGTGTGTGTGTGTGTGTGTGTGTGTGTAAATATAAATGTTTGTGTGTGCTTACATCTAAAGGAGGAATGGTGTTGGGAGAAATGGGATAGAATAACAGAAGGGATGACATCAATCAAGATGCATTGCACTCATAAATGGACATGTGGTATTGAAACCTCTTTGTACAACTAAAAATAATGAAAGAAGAAGAGAAGCTATTGGTATCTACCATCACAAAACCAAGGTTACTCTTAGTTGTCCTATAAAATACAGGTTAGCTGCCACATAATGAATAATACAGACCAAAATGTTAAGTGAACAGAGTCAGCAAACCTTGGTCTGAAGGGTCATCCTTCCCAACTGTTTGATTCTAAGTAATTTTTAAAATAAATTGAATTACTTTTCATGTAGGCATTCCCACGTTCTGTACTTTGGTAGGACATGTCATGGTATAATTTAACATAAACACAATCTCTTATATTTGTTAGCAATTATACTTAGAAGCTTTATCAGAGTTTATTCAACATTATGTTAGAAAATGTCTTTTGCATTCTTATAGTGTCATGTGTTTCTACCAGGAAGCATATAATGTCTAATATCTCTCATCTTGTCTCATCAACATGTCAAACTACTGATGATCAATGACCATTCACATTAATTCACTAGAGGTTGCAAAGTGGTGATATTGCACTTTTATAATAGCATCCTCTACTGCAGACCTCTCTGCTTCCTGGCAATACTCATTACGTTTCGTTATGAAAGCAGCCTTGTGCATTAAACATTTATGCATTCACATTTCCTTTTAGAAACATCCTGTACCGCATGGATGAGAAGACACCACAGTTCTCAGTGCTCCTGGAGATCCTGGAGCACTGCGAGTCACAGCCATCAAATGAAACCTTCCAAGCCGCCATATCAGATGTGTGGAGTAGCATTAATTCAGCTCAGGTGTACTTCAAAGCAGGACTCCATGTGTTCGAGAGTGTCTTGGATGGAAAGAACTGAGAAAACTCTTCTATTAAAAAAAAAAAACAACTGTTTACAATTCTGCAAGCAAAAGCTCTAATCTGACCAGATTTTCTGACATTGAAGACTTTTTTCTAATTGCTTTTCTTATTATTCCAATGTATTTTTAATGAACATATGAAACACATTTTGCACATTTGATATTCATATATCTATTTCTGAATAGGTAAATGCAAGTTATTGAGTTAATACTTAAGATTTATCCATTAAAAAGACATCTGCTGTATTTTTATATATAAAGTGTTTTTATGGGGGGTCAAATTTCAAGAAGTTTGGGGCACCTTCATTCCTGTGGACAGGACATGTTCCTAATGAAAGCTTTTAGAATAGAAATGGAGAATTGATATAGTTTCAGATTAACTTCTCTATGAAATGTTCAGTGTAATGATTTCCAAGTATTCTGAATGGGTTGCCCAAAATCACTTTGAATGTTACTATTTTCTGAAATGAAGTTTCTCTTCTTAACACAACTCAATGTAGTAATACACTGTTTATGAAATTGTATTTTTTAAGTATTAATGAAAAAATAGGAGCTATAAACATTCCAAGGAAAAATCTCCAGATAGCTGCACAGTGCAATTTAAATGCAAATTTTTTTCCTAACAACATATAAGGTGACTAGCTCTGAGCTCCCCCTCCCGCCATAACTTTGCCCAAGTTGATTTATAAGAGTTTCAGGAGTGATGCGTGTCTTATGAGAAAGAAATTATTTCTTTCTTCTTTTTTCTCTGGCTTGTGTTAAAATAAGAGAAAGGAAGCATCCATAAAATGAAAGCATCCAGGAGATTTTTTTCCTTCTTTTCTGAAGCTCCTCCTTAATGCAAGGTACTTGTCACAGAATTCTATATAATTTATTCAGGACCAATACAAAAAACAAAAAAAAACAAGGCAAAGTTTCAATTTGAAAACCCAAAATATCAAAAAGCACCAAAGTATTTTTTACACTACTGACAGAAAAATAAACTTATTCTAAAAAATATATATACATTTGATTTTATCAATTAATGAAGACTTTAAATGCTTGATGAAAACTTATTTTTTTTCTTTCTTTACCCTTAGTAATGGCTATGGTGTAACTGGGATATATGCATGCATCTAGTTTTAAGAAGACAGTGTTTTTTTGTTTTGTTTTGTTTTTTGGGTCCGGTCTTGGGGCCCTCAGCTCTTTAGCTCAAGGCTAGCGCCCTACCACTTGAGCCACAGCACCACTTGTGGCTTTTTTTCTTTTTGCTTATGTGGTGCTGGGGAATTGAACCCAGGGCCTCATGCATGCAAGGCAAGCGCTCTACCACTGAGCCACCTCCCCAGCCCCATGAATATAGTGTTTTTGTGTTTTATGAAGACAGTATTTTTGGTTTTGCCTTTCCTATGTTTTCAGCCTTCTCCCCTCTGGCAAATTCAGCTTTTTAGTGTGACTATGCCATTCAGTAATTCCACCATCCAACTATCTCACCAAACAAAATTCTTCCAATTAAGAGTCAGGTTAAACTTTTTGCTTCTTCTCTTTAAAGCTAGTTTGTAAAATGTTCTTTTGGTATCAGGTAATTCAAATTCAGAATATCCCACATGAAATTTCTCTTTCAAAATCAATATCTGAATGCATTTCTCCATTCTGTTTATAAATTCACCAGAAAATTTCAAATAGTCCTTGTGTGTCTAACTGTCCATTTGGTATGGATGAGCCTAAATCCAATGTTATTTTTTAAAAAAAAAACTAAAGTTGAGGGAAAATAATTTATCAGTATTGATTCATTGATTTATAAGGGTCAGACGTTGCTATTTTAAGTAATGTTTGTATGCTCAAAGCAAGGTAGAAAATTGGGGCAATTAGCTAAGCAATTCAAGCAGAACTTCATTTTCATTTGAATTGCCTGTGTGCACACAATTTTATATGAGAAATGAAACTACCTTACAATTTAACCAGGGTACTTGTTTGAAAATATTTGTCTTCTTCAGGAGTATATATAAGAAGAAGTCGAAAAAGCCTCTCGTTCCTCTTGAGTCGGTAGCAATATCCTCTCTTTTTCTGCAAAGATCTGATATGCGTGAATACGCCTGTAAAAAGCCTTAGCTCAAAGGATCTTAAATATTTAAGCAAAGGTCAACCTTTGATTCAGTCTTCATTCAGTACTTCATATGGAGTTTAATTTAAAACAAAGAATACCCATCTAGCTTCAGTTTGGTAGTTTATCATCTTAGAAAAGAATCCAAAATAAATTCCTATAACCCACTATCCTTTTGAAAGCAGAACAGATTCTTCTTTATTTTTGTTTAAAAATAATCTATCCCACTAAATCACATTCTATATTTCAAATTCTCATTATGCTTAATTTATATATGATAGGCTACTTGCTATTTGAAAACAGCAGTTAACTGTGAGTTCTCATGTCCATAATTTATTTAACTATATCTACTAGTCTATTTAAAGGCCTGGGTGAAAAACTAAATTATAATTTTTTTATAAAAATCCAATAATTCTATATATGTATTCTACATCTATGACTTCTTTACTCACAGGATTATGGTTGTGGTATGATTACATCCAGCCTGCTCCAGAGTTATCCCATTTAAATTGTCCCTGAGAAATCCAAGAAAATAAAGTCCAGAGTAAGCTAATAGCAAGTGTTATATGGATTATAGATGGCTGGTACTTCTCAAAACAGTTCATACATAGAATTGTGCCAGGAGATAGAGGAGCATACAAAATTCTTTTCCCAAGCATATGAAACAGATGTATATCTGTGAAATTTATGTTTATACAGAAATTCCATGGAACATTGTGGAAAAGCCTAGATCTAAGAGATGAAAAAAACTGTTAAACATTCCTGTGTAAGCCTTAGGACCCTGACTTCAACCAAAACAAAACATGATCATGATTAGGAAACTTGAATGGAGTCATATATTTACTTACTAGCAAAAGCCCTACTGGCTTTTGTAAGCTTCTGTGATTTCTTCTGAAGCACACTTTGCTCTTTCTTCGGTGACACGGGAATAGATAATCTTTTCCTATGTAATCCATATAGCCAAGCCAGTATGTTGGGTGTCATCTTTGCAGGTATGCTGTTTTCAATTCCAGGTTGCTCTATTATATCTGGTTAATACAATTTCCCAGAGAATCCAGTCAAAGGACACAGAGAAAAGTTACTTGGGATAACATGGAAGTGTTTAAAGAAGACACCTGAAGTCAGGACAAAGCACAGCATCTTCACAAAGGACCTGCTATCTTGTTATAAAATCAGCACTCTATATCAGAATATTTCAAATTGAAAATTGAGAAGGGCATCGGAGTATGTTTTCTTATTCCAGACATATTACTTTTGTAATAATCCCAAATCTACAAAATTCTGATTTCTAATTCTTCCTGAGATGGCTTTAAACCATAGTCTTCAGATCTCAGCCTCTTAAGTAGCTAAAGCTACTACCCCCAGCTAATTAATATTTTAAATTAAATACACAGATAACATAGAGTAGTTTCCTCCACTGGTAAAACAAATGTCACAAAAATAAATTAGTTGTTATGAAATGGTTTGTTATCTTCTCTCTAGTGATGAATCAGCATCTTTGCCTCAAATAAAAACCAACAATTATTTATACAACAAACTGATAGGCTTGGGAAAAAAATCTTCTCAGACATTCTGTGATATATGTAATTAATTATACCAAAATTAAGTTTCCTCTTAGGACAACAAGTTGTTATCTCCTTGGTTTAAAAGACCATTTAAGTGTAACTCAGCCACACATGCTTAATAGTATGGAATTATTTTATTATTTAAATTATATTGTAAAGGTGATGTACAGAAAGGTTAGAGTTACATGATTCTGGTAATAAGTACATTTCCTTTTTAATAATGTCTTCCCTTCCTTCATTCACTCCCAATTTTTCCCCTCTGACTGCTCTCCACTCAAAGCTGTGGAGTGTCTAGTGGGTTTCTCTCATGGGTTCACTGCTGGATTGTTTCACCCTTTGTTGCACTGTTTCTGTGCTTCCCCTTCCCATCTCCAAATCAGATAAACTTATATACAAGACAAAGGGTACAGAAGTAACAAAACACCAACAGAAGAGAATTAACCAAAGAAAAAGGGAAGGAAGAAAAGAAAAAAGAAAAAAGAACTGAAAAGAGGATAAAAACAAAACAAAACAAAAAGATTACTTCTTTTTCTACTAAGCCATGTGTTTGATAGAAATAAATAGACCCACTAATTCCAGTAAATATATGTACAATATAGTAGTTTTACTAAAACATCTTAAGTGGAGACCAGTTGTGGAGGGACAAACAGTGGGGTATTTGAGAAAAGAAATATCTACCCCTGGCATCTTACTATGTTTGAATTACTTACACAAATCCAATCTGCTAAATTAAAAAGCTTCATCTAAACCTACCATTCTAAAAGATCTGAAAAAGCTTCACAGAGTTCTAAACACCCCATTAACTGTCAATGGTTTTCAGTCAAGTGGATTTGTTTTATGCAGAAAAAAAAGGGTTTCTGTAAAATATACCCTTTCTTTCTGAAACCAGCCATCCCCATCTCCAGTCAATTTTTCTGTTTTCATTTTCTAGGTTCATTTTGACAATAGGCTTAGACTTCTTTTCCCAAGAGAACTAATTTTGAGTTCTATCTATCTCAAGATAAATGTGTCTATTCATCAGCCAGAGGTTTAGTTTAGTAAATTTGCATTGTTCTTCCGAGTACCTTCAGGGTAGCTGAGATGACAAGAATCATGAGTCCTGGCTTCTTGCAAGATGACATAGTTCTTGAAAACATTATAATCCCGTGTTCAAAATAGATCAGTCTCTATAGACAAATGGACTAAGCTGAGTTTGTTTCAGGTAATATGCAAGAAGTGCAAGCTGCTTCAAATTTTAATTTTTCTGATGTTGTTTTGTGTTGGAATTATACAGGTTCAGAGCTTACTGTGTAATCAAAATGGTAGTTTTAATATTTTCAACCAAAATCAAATCATCAAAGCCAAAGAAATGTATAGCTACTCTATTTTTCTATTCAGGATATACTGAAAAATCAACTCAGACACAGCTGATCCATTGCTATATCCACATAATGTTTTAATAAGTGCAGTAGAGCCTAACAGTATTCCATCTCATTCCTTTGATGTCTTAAGCCAATAAGCATGGAAGTAAATTTTCTCAGAGAAAATAGATTTTGTTTTCCAGGGGCTAATTTATATGCACCACTTCAGACACCAAAAGACCACACAAGTGCTGGTACTATAGCATATGTCATGGCCTATATTCTTATAAGCTCAATAGATTAATATGCAATTATATTATGAATTATTATGCTGTATTGAAGTTAATGTTGGTCTTTTGTTCTAATTAAAATGCACACTTAGAGTCTTAGTAGAATTTAGCCAGAGGAGTACAGTTGGAGTATCTATTTTAATGAACTACGTATATTTTTTTCATTCAAAATGTGTAATTATTTAATTAGTCTGTTCAATCATCATAAATCTCTGACTCTGTCAAAGGAACTTTATTCAATGTGTTGCCAGGCAGATGATTAATATTTAATGTATCTTGTCTTTCAAATTTGTTAACCATTTTCAAACCATTTTATCAGCATATTGGTAGTTTTACATGACTGTTATTAACATTAATGATGTTTTTGTTTCATATCAACCTCTTGAGAATGAAATATGTATTCTCAGTTATAAGCAAATGTTATTACTCTTTAATGACAATTTTGGCATATCTGCTTAATTAGAAACAATGTCCAAACAAAATATTGGTTCTACCATCTCAAATAGTCTGAAAGAGCAAAATACCCAGAAGGTTAAGTATAACTCACATAAGTGAATTCTACTTCAAATATGTTATGAAAATTCTATTTAACTTCTGAGATGGCACTCTATTAGTTGATTTAGTATATACATTGCAAACAGAGTCTGTTTGCAATGTGCATATATATGTATATATATATATATATATCACACATTCAGACTTATTATTTGGAGAACAAGAATAGAGTTATACTCAGAAAAAAATAAATTTTCTAAGGCCAATTTGAAAGGTCCAATGTTGGTGTCTTCTATATACAGCCAGAAAATCATAAAGACCTTTTGATAATTATATGTGCATTTCAATGTCACATATACATATATCATAAATTTAACATTTTTATTATGTGTGAAATTAGAGAAATATTGACATATATATAATTGTTGTGTTTATTTATGTACATTTTAATGTGATATATAATATGATATGTAGTATATTCATGTATGCTTAAATAAAGTAAAATATCTCAGTACTATAACAATTTAGCTCTAAAATTAAAAATGAGTGTGAGCAGAAGTCTTTAATGAGGAGTAAAATTGGAAGGATTATCACTATAAATTAATTTAATTAGATTAAAAACACCTTAAGTGGTGTCCCATTAGTAAACTGCACTGAACTGCAGTTTTAAGTTTTAAGTTTTGTTCAGGATTATTTGATTATCACCTGTGATTCAGAAATCTGTTCATTGTATACAGATTTTCGTTGTCATTGTTGGTGTTGTAACTTTAGTGGCATTAATTTAGAGGCATGTGTCTGTGATTTTCTAATTATTATATATGGTTGAATGTGTAATTTTTTGTATGGATGCCCAACTGAAATTTAGTGCTTTGTGTATGCAGCACCAATGTGATCTGGATTTATTGTGTGACCTGCTATGTGTTACTTAATATGACTCAGTATGCAGATTTGTTTTGATTTAGAATGTCAAAAAGGGATTGGGATGCCTCTTCCATTAAAATACAAATGAACATTGTATTTGCACATAATTAGAACATCATGCTATGAAATGGAGGCATCTTTTATAAAACATGCTCTGATTCATAAAGGCAATGAATTGTATAGTGAGATGGTAATGTTTAAAGCAGCAATTTAAAATATTAAATACAACTGAAGATCATTGCTGTAGTACATTCTTTATAACAAGATTATATAGCATTTTAAATATGCAAAATAAATTCATCATTGTTATGTTTTATTAATAAAGTATATTTGCAAAATGTGTTAAACCAAAAGAGGGTGTCTACTAGTTTAGGGAATCCTCTACATGGCCTTTCATTTCTTTCTTTTCTCATTCTTTTCTTTACCTTCTGACTTTTTTTTTTAATAATAACACATTTGTAGCAAAAACAACCATTGACCACCTTGGTGGCTGAATTGGTTTACCTAAGCCTGAACTGGACTGTGGGTCCTGATTGGAAAAGTCCTGGGAGATGAAAGGTGGACAAATATTGCAAAACAAAACATTTATGATCTTTCAAGTTTTCTGCTCTTACCTGTTTTAGTGGTGTTTTCTTCTATTATATTTAAGTAGTTGTACAGTGTTTTCAGTTCAAACTTTCAGTTGATGAATATCAAGCATTTTGGTCAATGTCACCATTTCATCATTCTTTTTCATCTCTCTTGACCCCACTTTTTTCCTCCACTTTTCTAGTTCCATTTTCACGTGTGTGTGTGTGTGTGTGTGTGTGTGTATAATATTATGACTGCATTCACCTACCTCGCCTCTCAATATGTCTCCGCCCTTCTCTTACTTCACCCATTCCTGATGCCACAAGTTGTCTCCTCTCTGACAGGTTTCATGAGAATCTGTCTGAGTTTCCTCATGTTTAAGATCTAGAATGTGATTTGGTGCTCAATAAATTTACATATATATATAAACATATATATATATAAATATATAATGATTAGATTAAATAAGTTTAACTTTTATTGAGATTTAACTTTCCTAGGATCATTTAGCTAATGGAATAAGTAGATTGTATATAAGCCTACAAAAAATACAGTGGTATTTTGAAAAATTGTTTTGGGGCATAGTGATTATAATTTGCATAAAACAAAATGATATGCAATAAATTGAATCAAAAACCATGTTTGAAAAGAGTGGAAATAAACGATAAAATGGCTCAAAAATTCAACCAGATAATATATAAATTTCCCATTTTAGTGTAGTATATCTACAATCTACATTTATTTGTATATTTACAAATAAATGATCTAGTAGTGTTGGTTGACTTAATGTCTGCAAAAATCTAGGAAATGCCTGAGAAAAGCGTTAACTTAATCTTATACTCTATTCATACAAGTGAAATGAAGGGCAATGGAGGTGATGGAACAAATAAAATGTTTTATTCAGCACTAGGCACAACTTTCAAAGCAGAGCCCTGAGAAACCAAACTTCATCTAATGGAGCATGATCAGAATGTTCAAAACTGAAGGAAAAATACTAGTCTCCAAGTAAAGGTAGATATCTAGAGCTTTATCATGTCTTTCCTGATTTATCTTGAATTCCCAGCCAGAATAACAGAAAGAAATGAATAACAAACCAAAAGAAAAATAGCCAGAAGAGGAAAAGCATCCCCAACTGATCTAGAAACAATGAAAAATTTCAGAAAGTACAAAAAAAAAAGACGAATACAAAGTATATTTGAGATCCGGGCTTGGTAGTGCATGCCTGTTCATCCAGCTACATAGGAGGTAAACCCAGGTGCATTTAAGAAGTGTAAACTGGAAACCAATAGCAATAGCACCCACATAACATCCATATTTCAAATAAGCCTCAACTGAGGTTCTGCCTCCATGTTTATACAGAGAGTGAAGAAACCTCTGAGAAAGAGAATTCTCTGGAAGATATTACAGTCATAAAACTCAGATATATGTTAGTGAGTGTTAACATGTGTCAGATGAGATAAATATTTCAGTCAGAAGCTGGAGTAAAGCCTCCCAATCAATTGGAAGCCATGATGGAATGGAAAGAAAAGCTAAATAAAGAATCCTTGCTCTATGCTGGACTGTCTCCAAACTGGGACATTGATTTCCTGTCTCTAGAATTGAACTTGGAGTGGAAGTTACATCATCAGCTATGCTGAGTCTCCAGCTTGCAGACTGCAGATTTGGGGACTGAACCAATTCCCAATAGGAAATCCTTGTCCTTCTTACTATATATTCATAAATTCTATAAATTTCCCAACATGTGATGTGTATATGTGAGATATTTTTGTGAGTATACACTCAGATAGATGGATAGAGAGAGAGATTCATGAGATTAATTAGGAAAACTTGTTAATAAATAGATTTGTTTGCTATCTGTATGATTTGAATATGACAAAAAGATGGGAGAGGGAGAAAGATAGAGGAAGGGAGGGAAGGCAGAGTGGGAAAAGAGAGGAAGGAAAAGGGATGGGAGAAGGGCGAGGTAGGGAGGAAGAAGAGGGAGATTGAGAGGGGGAAGAGGAAAGTAAAAGATAGCAACAGAAAGAGACAGAGAAGAAAGATGTAGAGGAAATGCACCGGAAAATGAAGAATTTAGGGAAGAAAAATCATGCTTAATTGATTATATATCCCTATTATTTTCTCAAGGACTAGTTTGCTAGGAATAATATTTACAGTGTCACAATGGACTATATCCTTGGAGAAAAACATCAATTCTGTTTCCAACCCATGGCTACTTGTATATTATATAAATCTTTATATGCAGTAATAGTCAGAAATTCAAGCAATCTATCATATTTGATCAAGACAAGCATAAATCATTTATTCATGATTTACCAGTCCTAGGTTGATTCATTGATTCATCTCTAGACAAGACAAGGTCATTGCCAAAAAAAAAAAGAAAGAGAAAAAAAAAGATTTAGTTTCACCACTTAGGAGAGAAAAGCTTAACCAATATTCTATCTTTACATGTGACCTCATGAATCTTGACACCTGAGAACGCTCTACAATTTGAATAGCACATTCAGATGGACTCTCAAAATGGAAATGTGTGCAAGAGTGTAAATAGAAAATAGAGGGATTATGGGGAGAGTGTGATAGGTGTGTCACAGTGATGGTGGTCTTGACAATGGGACAACTTAACCCCTCCCACATGCCATTCATTTCTCACACCACACAAGTATTTATTTTCATTACTTTTGACTTTAATCCTGTGGACCTCTATGTTTTGCCATCTATCTTCATCGCATGTATACAGTGATGTTTAGCTCAGAGTCAGGTAATGGTAGAAATGAAAAAGTAATCTTTCATTACTATAGTAAGGAAGGCAGCAATAGTAGGCTTCTAACTCTGCCATTGTTAGCACATCCATTCACTTCCTTCATTCCTACTGTTTCTCCTTACTTATTTCAAACACAAAAATGCAGAGCAAACTTACATACTGCCATAATTTCATAGATTAAGTGATTTAAACAGCACATATTTATTTTTCAAGCTCCACATAATGGGAAGATCAAGCTCTAAGTGATGACCAGTTTGGTTTTATTGGAGCCCTTTTCGTTGGTTTGCTGTAAAGCATTCTGGCTGTGTCTTTGCATGGCAGATAGAGAACCTTTGTCTGCCTCCCTATAAAGATACCAGTTCTATGACAGGGCTCTCAAGTGCAAGACTTCCTCTCAACCTAATTATTTCATAAATTTTCTATCTCCAAAAAAGTCTTGCTCCTATGCTTCAACATACACATTTCGTAGAAATTTATTCTGTATTTATATACAAAGTCCTATGTGTAAACATGAAGAAAACTGCCCTAAAATAGATCTGATATTTTGGCTTCAGTTAAAACAAAATGGATTAGACACTTACTTGCTTTTGTTCATTGAATTACAGATAATTTCTAACTTTCTTAGTATAAGATTAGGCCAGGTGGCAGTGATTAACATCTAGAATCCTACCTACAGAGGAAGTTGAGATTCTGAGCACCAAAGTTCAAAGTCAGTCAAGCAGAAAGGAGGTTCTGAGAGGGTCTGGCAACAACAGCAACAACTACAAAAACCCAGCAAAATAATTCACTGTAGCCATTGCTCAAGTGGTAGAGTGCCAGCTAAGCAAGCAAGCTGATTAAGCATGAAACCCTTTGTACAAACCCAGATATTAAACACATACACACACACACACACGCACACACACACACACACACAAGATGGTTTCACTACTTGACTCTAATTTTCTTGGTTTCTAACTTCTGCTTCCTTCCCTCTATTATCCTGTGCTGTTCACAATGATTGTTTTTCATCCAAAATAATCTGATTCTTTCTCTGTCTTTGCCCATTGTTGTCTCTGCCTGAATGCTTTTCTATCCCTTTGCATTAAAACAAACATTATTCATTCTTCAAAACCAAGTCCAGTTGACGGGACCTCTGACTTCTTTTCTTTCATTGAAGCTAATTCCTCCCTCCTCTAATTCATCCCATTAGGATGGAATCTATGAGTTTTGCTGTTATTTGGTTATGTGCCTAACTCCCTACTAGACCTAAATTGCCTTAAGAGTGGGAGTAATTTCTAATAAGCTCTTCAGATCTGGCACACCATAATGCCTAGTATATGAACAATGAATAAAAAGTGAAGCATTAACTTAGGCCATGGTCACACAGAGAAGCAAGAGACCAGGTATTTCTCAGCATCTTTTTGCTTTAGAAATACCACCCTCTTTCCCGGCCCTCAGATTTGTCTGCCATTGTGCTACTTTGGCACAATCTGCCACAGAGATTACATCTCCTGCTACAGAGTTGCACTGTCTCTCTTGCTGCATATTATAAGAGACCTTGAGACTCTTCTGCTACTTAAACACCTACGCAGTATGTCTCAAACACACATAAACACTGTGCTCACTGAAAATAAAAGTTCTTAAGTTTAACTCCAGAACCACAGCATATGAAACTACAGGGAATGAGTTAAGGAATCTGTGCTGTTTATCGTGTTCCCTAGATGATCCTGAAGAACACAAGCAAGATAACATGAGAGCAAGATAAAACAGGGCTGTTCTACCTCTTTAGGGAAAAGTGCTTCCTCCAGGGACAGTCTTCACGGACTGGGAATGTATGATGAAATTCTTTAGCTTCCTTGAACCTAGAACATGTTCCTAACGGTAACTTTACTATTGCTGCTCCAATGGGCATTTAAAAACATGGTAACCTTTCCAATGAATCTCTGCCAGTCCATCCTGCTAGTGCCAGGAACGTGTGGCTGCAGCAGCTGCATACAGCTGACTCTGTAGCTGGATGTTCCCTGGATTCTCAGGTGCTGCTGCAATTGCTGCTGTGTGATCCTAAAACAGCTCTGAATATTGACAGTCTGCAAACTGACTTTGACAAAGTGTAGTAAATGCACGCTCTGTGAGCTTATCCTTAATTAGACAACACCATGAGGATATATGGATTTCCTGTAGAAAGTACAAAGTGGGTGTCACCCTAGGCTAAAAATGAGAATGAAGACTGAGTACTTAGCACAGAGCCTGGCAGAGTAGGCACTCAATAAATATTACCAATTAGTGATATTTCTGTTTCACATACTGGATCTGTTCTTCCTCTTTGTTCCCAAAGACAGGAAGTTTACACTATCAGGATTTTAAACGTAATTAGAAATCTGAAAATACTTCACATAAACCATTTAGGCTACTTAAATTAATTTTGTTTAACTATAAAACTATTCATATAGAGATATTTTATATGCAGAATGCCAAAACTCAAGATGCCTAATTTATTATGTTAAAATTACAGGGACCATAAATTTGTTTTGATGATCCAATGAGCGTATTAATGCCTTGGAAACATGTTTCTGAATACAAAATATTACTCTATATAATACAGCTATTTCTGTGTATGAAACAACTCCAACACTGAATAACTTAAAGCAACCTCCATTTCTTATTTTTCATGAATCTGAGTTGACTGAGAGTCTGATATGGTCTTAACTTGGCTGATTTGGCAGGGCTCATTTGTAATCATCTGGAATTTCTAGGGGACAATATAGCTTGTTTTGTTGTTATTGCTGTTGTTGTTATTTGTTAGTTTGTATGAGTACTGAGGGTAGAATTCAGGCTTTTGTGTTCTCACTTCGCTTTTACACTCAAGGCTGCTACTCTATATCGGAACCACTCTTCCATTTCTGGCTTGTTGTTGTTGTTGTTGTTGTTGTTGTTGTCAGCTGGAGATAATAGTTTCCTAGATTTTCTGGCTAAATTGGCATTGAGCTGAAATGCTCAGACCTAATTATCTTGAATAGCTAGGACAACAGGAGTGAATCATCAGTGCCATACTAGGTTCTAATATACTTTTTGACTGAGATGACTTGCCATATACTATAGATGGTGATCTCAAGTGATAGTCAAAGGAGGTTAAGATGGAAGGGATGCACACAAGGTCCCAACTCACGGATGGATGTGAAGCAATGTCATCCTCACCATATATAATGGACCAAAACTAGTTACAAGTTTAGTCCTGACATAGGGCTGAAAAAATACATATTTATTTGTTGCTGGAACTTAACAGAAATGTTGTATGTGAAGGACACTGTGAACCTGTAATTTGGGACTGCCAATACAATCATCTGCCACATTAATCATTGTGGCTAACATCTTATGTTTGATGTGCTTTGAAATTGTATAGAGAAAGCAGTATTAGATTTTGAGCTAAGTTCAAACAATGTCTTGGAGCAGCACCTGTATCACTGAGATGGTTGGGAGAAAGATACAAACACTTTCAATCATTTGTTTATCTCTAAAATAAGGGTGGCATAAAGCTCATATGGCTAATAACATTATCATATTGTATTAATAAATTTCTAATAGTATGCCTAGGAAGAGAAGAAAGATGAGGTAGTTTGATATAGGTTAAAATATAGTTTGATATAGGTTAAAATTCCACCTGGCTCTTTTTATACATTTAAGAAACGTTTCAATTCATCTTTAGTTCTTCAGTGTACATCATCATCATTACAGTTTTAATATTTAACTTATTTGATAATCTTCTAAAATGATACTTGCCATTCTTGAACTTATAGTGTTTCATCAGTTTTTTTTCCTTATATCTAAACAGTGAAAATGTTTCTTTTGTTCCTCTTCCGCTTTTGTGTGTGCCACAAGTAGGGCTTGAACTTAAGACCTTAAGTAATTACTAAGCTTTTGTGTTCAAGTCTGACATTCTACCATTGAGTCAAACCTCCACTTTGGGTTTTTGCTGATTAATTGGAGAGAAAAGAGTCTCAGGGATTTGTCTGCCCAGGTTGGCTTCAAACCTGTATCCTCAGATCTCAACTTCCTGAGTAGCCTTGTTGAGCCAATAGCACCAGTATTTTTGTTCTTTCTATCAGCAGGGTTGTGTGTGTTGGGGGGAGTAAGAAACTGACACTGCCAAGTTAAACAAAGAAGGAATTAATACAAAATTGAAGAAATCAGGGAATTGACAAAGGAATTCAGAAAATAGGAGAATGAAGCAAAACAGTATATTACCACATCAGAGACAGTTTGAAAGAACATTGAGTAAACTCATATTTTAACCAGGGATTAAATACATCATGAATGTGCAAGGAAAATTTTAACATTCATCTGATTTTCGTGGCAAACCTTCAAGCTTTAAGTCCTGTGCTGCGGCATTTGTTAGATGGAACTTTAGGCTACATAGCACTACTGAAGCTATAGAACATTTAACAGAAGGAGAGAATTTCTACCCATTCTGCCTTTTATTGTAGAGATTAGGACCCTATCTATCCATCAAATAAATAAGACACTAGACTGCTTCAAAAGCTGAAATAAATTCTACCATGATCAACTCCTTTAAGTTTCTCAGTATCCACAATAAACTCTATTATATTTAAAAATGATTATACATTTTAGTAGAAAGCATTTTTATCTTACATATAGTTACACTCTCCTTGAAGATGGGTAGCTGATGGTTCATCTGCTTATTTCCTTATTTCTCTTCCTAATATTCTCTGTGTTTATCATGTAAATATTATGAAACCTCAGTGGTGGTGGGAAAAGTTAAGTATACCACAAAACAAATAACCTTCTTCAGCAGTGGTAGAGAAGTGGAGAAAAGAAAAGAAATACTATGTCTAAAACAAATACACCCACTTAATAAGAAAAATGTACTTTGATGCAATCATTTCATTTTGTTTTACTATGTATAAATCTCATGTAGACAATCTATAATAAATCAGTATTATTGTTTTAGTTTTTCATCACCAGTTCTAGATTCAATGAACTTAAACTTTATTATTTGTTTGACCAAAGGCAAAACTTAAAATGTTATAACCAATGGTAAACATTTTGTTGAATATGTATTTTTTAAGCCATATAGTTATCTATTTTATCTATTACTGTGTTAAAAAAGCTTAAAATTTAACAACTTGATAAGATACCATTTCTTATTTTGAAACTCACAAGAATTCATTAGTGACTTTGGACCTTCTGACTTAGAGTGTCCTCAAAGTTTGCAATCAATGTTGCTACCAGGTCCCTTGGAAGTGCCAGGGTAGAAAAAAAAATCCTTTCAGGTTTACTTATTTAATTGTTGGCAGAATTCAGTTTTTTATGTGCTGTGGGGCTAAGAACCTCAATTCCTTTCCATGTGGGCAACCTCTACCTTCCATCTGAAGCAACTCAGGGTACAAGAGGGGCTGGCAAGATTAAATCCCATGTCTATTCATAACTTCAGTTTATAAATGGCATCCAGTCACTTTGCTATATTCTATTCACTAACAGCAATTCACTAGCCAATTCCAGCACAACTGAGGGAAAGAGACTGCTCATGGATGTTGAAAGTGAAGATTTGTGCATCACTGGAAGCCATACTCAAGATGAGTCCACAAATTCTTGGACCCACAAACAGTAGTACTCTGTCATAAGTACAAAAAACAGGATTTTTCTCAATTATGATGTGAGTCATAATCACACTGAGACTCCTATTTACATCCTTTGATTCCATACATAGGTAAATTCTTGAAAGAAAATGGAACAATCCCAATTAAAAACAAGTCTTACTTACCTTGACAGTAATGTAACAATGGTCTCAAAACTGGTGAAAGAACTAGAATAGGGTACTCTATTACTCTGTAAGTCTAGAAAATATAATTCAGAAGAAAACTAGTAAATATAAGAGGAGACCAATAACTTTCATGAGCATGAAAAAGTACCCTTTTTATTTCATGGTTAAAATTTATTTCTTATAAGAAGTATTTTTCTATACTTGGCTGACATATAAAGACATTCTGTCAGTCCACGTATTGTGAAGCTGGCAGAAGAATGATGGGCAGAGAAAGTAAATCTAAATCAAGTGTCTATTTCAGAAGAGAAAAAAAATGTTTTATTGCCTCTTGAGTCCAGCAGCATGGAATTATCACATCACCTCAGCAGGCTGGTCCCTAGTGGGTGTGGCTCAACCTTGTTTCCTGCTGCTGTAAATTGAGAACTTTCTTTTGCAGAAAACAATACTGGCTCTGAAGTTTCTGTCCTTGATATGGTAGGTGGCTCATTCATGTGCTCATTCATGAAGCTCAGGTTGGAACCAAGAAACAGAGCCTGTTGACATTTACAAACCATTGTTCATTTGGCTCTGATTCTGATTAAGCTGAGGCATTTTTACACTAATATTCTTACATACATCCTTGGCCTATTCAGAAAGTGACCACCATTGGAATTTCTAGAGTAAGTTTTGTAAAATGTCTATCCATCATAAACCTTCCATGTATTTCGGTATTTGGCTCAATCAGCAGCTGTTGCTGAAAAATTGTTAAAGATTCTCAGCTCAAGCCACTTTCCCACGGGAAAAAAAGTGAGAGGGAACCCCCAAAATTTCCAAAACTAAATCACTGATTGATTTTATCCCTTCCCTTTCACAACTAAACCAAAATGTGTTTACAATATTACTTAGATATTCTATCCTCTGATTAAGAAAGCAACAAAATAGGGAGTTTAATTTCCAAATGTCTTTGAAAGAGGAATCAATACTATTTAGTTGTAAGTTCCTAATGCTCACTGAAGAGTGGGAGCTTTGTTGCTCAGACAGTGCAATGCCTTTCCCTCTAAAGTGAAAATGAAGAGATAAGGCAAGGGGTGAAAAGGAAACAAATTGATATTCTTTCGAAGTGTGTGAGTTGATTCTTCTGAAAGTCTCTGTGTCTGTCTTACCACTTAACCATTACAGACTTCTGGTTTATAGAATTTTATCTGTTCTATGTAGGTCATACTAAATCATGCAAATAGTACTGGCATGACTTGCCTTCCTCTTTCCCTTAGAATGGTGGTCATTAATGCTAGTGATGGTATCTGGTGTTAATTTTTCCCCATACCTAAGGGTTTGAAATAACATTGCAAAAAGATGGGAAAGGTATAACCAAGCTCTGTCAAGACAAAAATAACAAAATATGGTAATATCATGGTATACTTTTAACTTAGTAAGATGGAAAAAATAAATTGTAAGTTAATAGGTGAAAGATTTTGGTTGGAATTGTATTAATTTGGAAACATGAATGCCAGCTGTAATCAGATTTACTTTCTGATTAAGAAACTGTAATCTAGTGTTGCCTTACATGACTGACCTAACTTTTTTATTTAGTGTAAGGATTGCACTATCTGTAATCACTACTTTGTATCTTTAAGTCATTACTGATCATATTAATTATTAATATGATCTGTGTATGATAATATAATGCATAGGAATATAAAATTGCATTTGAGTTATTATTTTGGGTAAAGAAGGAGACTCTGCCTGCTATATTCTACTAAATATACTCATGTTACAACTGCTAACAATCCCTTACCATGTATTCTGGACACCAAAATGGGGTTCTTTGAAATCCAACTAAACATATCTCCTAAAAGTTATTGATCTTGACTAGAAGCCCTTAGAAAATATTAAAAAGACATCTGCAGTGTTTCATTGAACCAACTTCCATTTCTCATGTAACTTTGTGAGCTCTTTCCTACTTTTCTGGGAGATCACAATGAAATTCTATATCTCCAGGACAATTCTGATGAACTTTATTGATCTGCTCATGATCAATAATTCCCAAAAGGCTTAGGTATCTTTTGTTTCCTTATAAAATCTTCTTTATAAATAGCTACAGACTTATAGGGAAAGTTCAGAAGGAAGGGGAACCAAGCATGTATTTCATGTAACATTGGAATGATTTCAAAACATTCTGTTTTCCTTAGGGGTAAGGCACTTTGATTTAAGACTTTCTCCAGATAAAGGATTAGGATAAAGGTCAACAACATTTTAACTCAAAGTTAAGCTTCTCATGTTAAATATTATTTTATCTTTCTTTGAATTGTTTAGCTCTTCATTGAGTTAGATCACTTCCAATGTTCCACCTCCAGCTTTTACTATAGTTGCATTTGTCCATATAAGTCAATTCTGGCTACTTGAAAGGTATCTTAAGTAACATTTACTACATTCAAGACTGACCCATAAAATTCTCTTTCACTAAGTATCTGGGGTTACAGGCAAACTCCATAAGCACCTAGCCACTCTTAGATTTTTGAGTACTCTTTTCTTTCCAAAATAACCCTGAGTTCACCACTGCAATGACATGATGTACATCAGTCTTGAACACTCACTGGATGCTGACACCCTTCTTCTTCTTTCACTCTTTATCCTGGACTAGCCCGAATTTGGGTAAGTCATGATAGGCTTATAGACAGATAGATAGATAGATAGATAGATAGATAGATAGATAGATAGATAGATAGATAGATAGATAGATAGAGATTTGGAGTGTATGTGTATATTTTAAAATATATTGTCATATATTTACCTTTACTAAATAATACAAGCTTTAGTGTATAGCACATGTACTGTGATTTTTTTCTTATTTTTTAATTTTTTAATTTTTATTTTTTGGTCTGTCATAGGGCTTGAACTCTGGGCTTGGGTGCTGTCTCTGCACTCTTCAGCTCAAGGCGAATGCTCTACCACTTGAGCCACAGTGACACTTCTGGTTTTCTAGTGATTTATTGGAATAAGAGTCTCACGAACTTTCCTGTCTGGGCTGGCTTTGAACTGTGATCCTCAGATCTCAGCCTCCTGAGTAGCTAAGATTACAGGCATGACCCACCGGCGCCAGGCGGTGTGAATTTTTTAATTACCAAATAAAAGTCACCTCATTTCCCAGCTCACCCATGGATACTTTGCTCTTGAATTCTACCACAACATCTGTTTTCAATGTGTTATCTCCAAATAGTGCATATCTTGTATGTATATTGAAGAAACAAAAACACAAAGAAACAACTATTAAACCATTTTAAAACATCATTTTGCATCTCATTGTATTTTCTGGCCCATCTTATGCAACATATAACAAACACTAGATGTATTGTACTAAAATGCCTGTAGCATTTCTAACTAGTAAATCCTTAAATTCTATCAAGATATATATTCTAAATCAACTTCATACATACTAAATTGAGCAAGCTATATAATTAAAGAATAATCAGATGTTTGAAAAGCACAATTATTCCAAAGTACTATATGTCTCCAATTATAGCCACAGATTAAGCTGATAAAAACTTAAAATCTATATAATGGAATGTCATGGGTAGGAAATAAAGACAATTATCTCTTAACTATACATTAAAAAAACTTGTTTAAGCTAGAAAGAAAGAGTTGTATCATGCAAGGGAAAGAAGAGCTGCTTTAAATATCAAGGTAAATTCCATAGAGTTTGGGTTTGGATACATCACATTCTCTGAGTCTTTCCCTAAAGTCTCAGTACAAACTATTGAATTCCTTCCCTAATCTAATAAAAACTTCTGCTATTTCCAGGAGGCAGTAATTGGGTTCTCTTGGTGTTAGACTTGGAATTATATGTACTCAAACACATGACTTCTACACATGAAGCTATGGCATGATCATAGGAAATTTTGGAATTTCATGTTCTACTTTCAGCATTTAGTCTAAAGTTTGCTGTTTTCATCTGGGAAGATGCCTTATATAGATAGGCAATGAGTTCCTTGCTCTAGAATTTCTTCTCTCTCTCTAACTGTTCAAAAGGAGACACAAGCTGGTTTATACAATTTCATTTTCAGAAGACTCCATTCCAGAAAAATCGTGCATGTTAATTCCATTAGAAAGTCATGAGCTATATCTCATCATCTGCCAGAATTTCATATCTCAGTACCAGCAGGACTTCATTTAACATCAAGTCCAAATCGGTGAGATAACCACTGACTGATACTTTGAGTGTCATTGCTTGTCCTGTACTAGCAAGTAAGTGCTCTTAGTTATACATAACAGAAAACACCTCTGACTAACATCAATACATCTTAACATTGTGAGATAGTAAAACCAACTGGTAGGTATATCTATATATAGCTATATATCACATATTTTTACTATTGCTAGTTGATAGAAGAGTAGAAAATCCACATCTTTTTATAACTCTATATCCTTAAATACACTATAATGTATATGTATATATATATATATATATATATTATATATCACATTAAATGCATTTAGAACTGTTTTAGATTGCCTTTGAGTAGCTCCAAACAGGTAGGAAAATGTATTATTGCATTTACTCATATTTTTATATTTCACACTAATTTCCATCTTTTTGTATTGTTTTTCTTGTCTTTTGGACTTCTTTTAGCCCATCATTGAGGGCCAGTTTTCAAAGGACAATGTGTATTTGTTTTCTTTCATCTGAAGGATGAACCATGATTTTCCCTTCTGCCCTGAAGCATAATTTGATTGGATATAAAATTCTGTAGTTAAACGTCCTTTATTTTGGTACTTGAAAAATGTTTGATTTTTCTTTCTGACTTTCATAGTTTCTGAGAAGAAAGTGGTTTTTCAAACTGTTTCACTTCTGTAGAGTAGGTATCATTTCTCTTGATGCTGTCAAGATTTTTTTCCCCTTCTTTCTTGTCCTGCATATATTTCGTTGTATTTCTTAATCTGAAGATTTATATACTGTTGTAAACTTTGGAAATGTTTTAATCATTAGTTCTTCAAGAACTTTTGTACTCCACTCTCCTCCTAGTCCTTCAGGACTATGATATTACATGTGTTAGGAATTATTCACATAGTTCCATGGTTCTCAGAGGGTCTGTCTTTTGTTCTTCACACATTCTACATTCTGTCAGTGGTTTAGATTGGAAAACTTATTCTATTGCTTCATATCTTTTATTTATTGGCTGAGACCTTCTATATTCCCATTTGTTTGAATTGTGTTCATAATTTCTCATGAATTATTTTATCATAGGTTTCTAAAGATTTTATACTTCTAATATTTCTATCAATTCCCTCTTAATGACTATTAATTATGCTTTAATTATGTCTTCCTGAGTTTTGCTTTGCTGAGATTTTTAAATTGAGAGTAGAGTTCTTTTATCACATTATAAGATCTTATGTTTCTGCCATTATAGTTGTCCACATTCCCCAGTAGGTCTCCACTGACTTTGCAACTGAGAAGGTTGAGAAGGGCATTTCGCTTCTTTCTTCTAGGTGTACACTGATACCTTTCTAAATGGATGAATAGAGCTGTCTGTTACTTATCCTTGTGTAACCTCAGACACATCTATTGCATGGAGGTAGGGTGACTTAGTTATTATTGTACTGTAGTGAGAGTTGATTCTCCTCAGACCTCTTCTCATATTACTCAGGTAGTGAAGAAATGATATCCTGGTGACTGTGAAGCAGGGATGAGAGCCCAGCATTGCCCGTGTGGTCTTCTCTATATCTCAAGGAAGGAGCAGTGCATCACCACTGGGTTGGAGCAAGATCCTCAAATCTATGCTTCAATACCTCCAACATTATTCTAAGGAGGTTTGTGGGTGTCTCTTTTCAAACAAGAAAAGGTCTAGTAAACCCAATTAGATCCCTACTGGAATAAATGGTGACTGGGGGATGCAGGATTCTCAGTGTATTTTGGCTAGAGTAGAATAAGCTAACCTTTTACTGATATATACGCTTTTGTTGGAGATTTTCTTCCTGCCTTCATTGGGATGTTTAGATTGCTACCCACTTTAGCAACAAGTGTGGGTATACAAATTAATAGAGACCTGAGAATCTCACTATGGTGTCCCTTCTGGTTTCCCAAGTTCCCTAGTCTGTCTTTCCTTTCTTTGTTTTCCATAATTGCTCAGTAGTTTTAGTTATACTCCTGGGGAGGAATTATTTTAAAACACTCTATTTTCATAAAAAGAGGCATTCAATATGACACAAATCGTTTAAATAGGGATACAAGTGGACCCATTGCAACAATTATATGTACAAGTCATAATGTCGATAAACAAACTTCACAACTTTGGTGTGGGGGGGACGATCGGGTGGGGGACGGGGAGGGGTATGAGTAGGGATGGGAAGGGGAAACAAAGGAGGAGGCAACAATGCTGATAAGAAATGTACTCGTGGGCTGGGAAGGTGGCTCAGTGGTGGAGCACTTGCCTTGCATGCTTGAGGCCCTGGGTTCGATTCCTCGGCACCACATAAGAAAAAAGCCGGAAGTGGCGCTGTGGCTCAAGTGGTAGAGCACTAGCCTTGAGCTGAAGAGCTGAGGGACAGCGCCCAGGCCCAGAGTTCAGGCCCCACGACCGGACTCAAAAAAAAAAAAAAAAAGAAATGTACTTGTTATCTTGCCCATGTAATTTTAATTCCTCTGTACTGTATTTTCACAATAAAAAAATTACTGGTATGTTTCAAGTATATATTTTAAAAAGATTTAGTCTTCACTATCACTTTTCCCTAAAATGGGAGGTATAATATCAATGTACCTTTTATGTCTCACTTTGTAACTTTCTGTCTTGTTGCAGCACTTACAGGGAGAATCAGTAATCAGTAGCTCCACTGCTTCCACTCAGAAGTATTACTCAAAGTGCATATACCCACAGCATTCCACTTGAGACAGAACTTCAGTTTCCTTTTCTTTTTAAAAAGCTACTCTAAATTCATTACCACTCAGAGCCTACAGATTCCTTTTTTTTACTAGAAATATTTAAAATTACAATTTAAATAGGGATTCAGGTGGACCCATTGCAACAATGAGATGTCAAGTCGTTATGTCAAAAAATGAACTTTACAACTCTGGCCAGGAGGGGGTGAGTGGTGGGGGGGTGTGGGGTGAGGGGGGTGGGAGATGGGAAGGGATGGGAAGGGGAAACTAAGGAGGAGGCAATTGATAAGAGATGTACCCATTATCTTGCCCATGTAATTGTAACCCCTCTATACTGTATTTTCACAATAAAAAATTATAATATATTAAACCAAGCACCTTTTGTTGAACTATAGTCAAACTGACATTACAGATTTCAATATCAATAATGACATAAGCTTTAAAATTCTCATTAAGTCATAGTCAAGTGAATAAGTGATACTAATTGTCCCAAAGTTATTGTCTCCAAAATAAGTGTCTCTGTATTTTAGTGGAGATATACTCAATCAATTATTTATTAGAATTAACACAGTAGCCTATAATCTGAGCTGGCTATATTTAAAAAGTCTCTTAATGAAGAATCATTGTGTGTTAAGTAGTAATATTGTCTCTTGATGGCTCTATCTAATTCAAGAGTCTTGGGTCTGTCTAAATCAAGAATTCCTTTTCAGGAAGTAAGGGTCAATATTCATTTACACTCTATTAAAATGTTTCTTCACCCTTGGTGAAGTAGGTGAGTTAGAAAGCAGCATGTAGGCTTTGAAAATTGAAAGATCTACATATAAAATAATTTATTGATATACAATTGTGACTTTGATGCTTCTATCTTCAAATGGAAAGATAATACTATCTATGTCAGTAAATGGAAAAAAGACCAAATTAGTAGACATATAATAAAAATCAGTCAATAATTTTTGTTAGACAGGCATTGATGACATAATTTTATTCAATTTTTATGTATTGCCACATGGAATATGGGTTCATAAAAAATTTGGATTTATACAACCTCTTTAAGAGGGCTTGGGGTGAGGAGACTTAAAATAAATCATAATATTAAAAAGAACTTTGTAAAAATAAAACAGAAGCACATCTCTCAATATATCTCAAATCTATCTGTGTGTGTGTGTGTGTGTGTGTGTGTGTGTGTGTGTGTGTGTGTGTGTGTGTGTGTGAGTTGTGGGGCTTGAACTCTGGGCCTGGACGCTGTTCTTAAACTCTTCAGCTGAGGTGAATGCTCAATCACTTGAGCCACAGTGCCACTTCTGGTTTTCTGGTGGTTTATTGGAGGTAAGAGTCTCATGGACTTTGCTGCTTGAGCTGGCTTTGAGCTGCCATCCTCAGATCTCAGCCTCCTGAGTAGGTAAGATTACAGGCATGAGCCACTGGCACCTAGCTCAAATCTATATATTTATCACTAATCTCTTTTTGGAATATTAGTCCTACATTTATAAATGGTGTTGAAATCATGACCTAAAATATTTCTGTTTTGAAATTGTCTTTAGTATTCTGTACTCCAAAATATGCATTAATTAGTTAATTCATTCTTTTACTCAATAACCCTTTTAGTACTTCACATATTTCATGTATCATTTTGGTAAGAGGACAAAGATGAGTTTTAGACTGATCCCAATAATAATATAGTCTAGAAATATTGTGTATTTATGAGTATATAAAAATACATATGTATAGTGAAAATACAAATTAAAAAGTATGAGTTACACAAGATATAAATTGAAAATAGTGTGAGAGGGTTAATTGAGTCTAACAGATTGGCAGATAGCCATATATAGCTGTGCATTCACTGTAATGAAACAATCCCTTAATAATGTATAAAAAACAGTTCTTGTTCTCTAAGAGCTTTAAAAATATATCAATTTGTTTTTCATGTATAAATTCTTTACTATAAATAAAACTAATTTAAACAAAAAACCCAAACTTGTCTTTTATTATTTCAAGTGGTATTTTTCATTAAAATTGTTCAATCATGTAGTTATGAAGAACTGGAGAGGATTTGATGACAGAGATCCATAACACAACCAAGTTTTTCTGAATCAAAACATATACAGTCCTCACTATTTCATCAATGAGTTAGCCTCACCTCACTCATTTTGAATAAATTATGACATATTTCTAAATCTGAAGTGTGTCTGATAACATGCAAAGTGATGTTTTCCATCTCTGTTGGAGTACTGAAAATTCCAAGGTAATCCCTAGGATTTTTGTACTCTAATGTTGATGTCATATAAAATTCCTCTCTCACTTTAAATTGTAAAACCTTTTTATTACACTGTGAAATTTATTTATTTTTTCTTTCTTAAATTGTTTATATTTTATGTTATCTTTAGGTTCTTGGACAAATGGTTTGGTTCTTTAATATTTTAGTAATTAGTATGGGTCTTTATCTACATGTCTGATTTGTGTGTGTGTGTGTGTGTGTGTGTGTGTGTGTGTGTGTGTGTGTGTGTGTGTGTATGTATGCTTGTCTAAATTCAGTGACTTGAACTCTGGCTTGACTACTCTTGCTCAAGTGGTACTCTACCACTTGAGCCACACTGCCACTGTCTTTTGGATTTCTGCTGTTTTAATGGAGTCTTTTGGATACAACTGTTAGGTTGCCTTCAAACTATGATTCTCAGATCTCAAATTCTCTTAGCTAAGATTACAGGTGTGAGCCTACAGGACTGGCATTCTTATGAGAACACTAGATTAGACCTAAGGACACACAGAAGAAAGACCACATAAAAATATGGGGAAAAGATGGTTATCTAGATGCCAAGAAGAAATTAACTATTTTGATACCTATATTTCAGAATTCCAAACAATAGAACTGTGAGAAAATAAATTCTGCAGTTTAAGCCCACCAGTCCTTTTATACATGTTAGGGTAGCTACAGAACACTAAGACAAGGAGTGAAGCTTGTTCATGATAAATGTGTTGGACTACAACATTTCATCCCTATCAGGTCCTGGGTAAATATATGCATTCTGTTTGTCCATACTTGCTCTTGGGAAGAATGAGATGCAGGGCTAATTACATGAATGGTTTGGTGGCCCCTACTTTCTTCCTGTCTGGAAGTTTTGCTAATTGTAGATGCTATGGTTTATATTAACCTCCATGGGTCACTTATGTAGGATGTAACAGAGTATATATTTTTCCCTAGAAAGTATATGATTCAACATCAAAAGTTTTAAACAGAATTCAGTATATAGCTATGGGAAACAAAATAATTATTGCAAAGCTCTATGTTTAAAAAAAATACCATAGCTAAGCAGGGATCTGGTAGCTTATACCTATATTCCTAACTACTCAAGAGGCTGAGATCTAAGGATCACAATTCAAATCCAACTTGAGGAAGAAAGTCTATGAAACTCTGATCTCCAAGTGGAGCTGTGGCTCATATGCTAGGGTGCTATCTTTGAGTATAAAAGCTCAGGGACAGTGCCTAGGCCCTGAGTTTAAGCCCCAGGAACAGGACCAAAATCAGAAACAAACAGCAACAAAGTTTTACCATAGCTATGATTCAAGCTAGGGGAAGGAATGACTAACATTCCCTCCTTATTCAAAAAAACAAAGAAAGCCCTTCATTGTAAAGGTTCTTTACAGGCTCCAGGAGAAATTCTAAATAGATTTTCTACCTATTTTTAAGTCCATATTATTTTGTCCAAAATGGGAAATGTTTTCCCTTTGGCTTTAAGCCAAAATAATACCTCGATAGAGAAAGAACTAAAAGAAGTACAGTTACATTGAGAGAAAGAATTGATAAATGAAAAATCACAAAGAAGAGTTTAAAATCTGGTAAGAAAGAAGTTAGATAAGATTACAAGATTCAAAGAAACTTTTGATGTGTCTCTCTGTGTGTATACCTATACATATTTATAATTTTGTACGTAGTGGATGTAATGTAAAATATACTTTTAATGTTTCATACCATAAGATATTCAAGGTTGAAGACTTCCATGCTGCAAGATAAATCAAATTTCTTCAAAGACAGCTCATTTTAGTGATGTGCAACAGTGCTTTTACCAAGTTAAGAATATGACATTAATCTATAAATTTTTCCCAACGTTTCATAGTTTTCAAAAGTAGATCATTGGAAACTGTTACTCAAACAATGTTACTATTAGCAGTAGCATAAAAGGATAAGCGAAATTCTTTGGAAAGAATGAACACTATTACCATTTCCCTTGTACTTTCCTACACAGCCATAACATACCTCAAGCTTTCTGTCATGTCCAAATAGAGATCTGCATCAAAATATACTATTGCATTGTGGAACCTATGATAGAATTTTGGGTCTAGAATTGCTCTCTGTGCTGTGTGTGTGTGTGTGTGTGTGTGTGTGTGTGTGTGTGTGTGTGTGTGTGTGTGTGTGTGTGTGTGTGTGTGTGTGTGTGTGTTTGTTTCCATATGCATATGCATAGGTGTGAGCACACATGCATTAGTTCTGGGGCTTGAACTCAGGGCCCAGTGCTGTACCACATCAGCCACAGTTCCACTTCTGGTTTTTTGATGGTTAATTGGAGATAAAAGTCTCAGGGACTTTCCTGCCCAGGGCAGGATTCCAACTGTGATTTTTCAGATCTTAGTCTCTTGAGTAGCTAGGATTACAGGTGTGAGTCACCAGGGCCCAGTTTGGAATCAGGCTTTAAAACATGAAGGAATTATGCCTCTGTGAGCTAGGGTATAAATGTCTGGAGATTGACGTTGTTAAGGTGTTGGAAACAGACAATTACAGATGTCCTTTCATATAATGAGAGTTTACCTAAAGAGCCACAAAATTCCCAGCAAATCTGCAAATTCTTTCCATGATAGCTCAATTTTAAACATTTGCAAGATTCAGAGAAAAAAACAACAACCTTGACACACTAGTTCATGTCCTGCAAGGAGTAATCATAAAGAAGGATTTACAAGCTCTGTGCAGAGGGACAAGTACAGGTAGGCCATGAGTAAAAGATATCTGTTGTCCCATTGCAAGTAACTATGTCCAAGCAGATTTCCCACTGGAGAATTGAGAAAGAAAATGACTTAATTTTGGGATGCAGCAGAGGTTCTGGTTTATACAATATAACTACAATTTTTCTTCTTCAACTACTTCACTGAGACAATGTTTGCAGCTTAAAGTGGTTCTCCATATTTTCTTCACTTAGGAATGACAAGAGAACTCATGGGAATGAAAAAGTTGGTATGTAAAGCCAGAGAAATACTATAGCATGCCCAACAATGATTTTTAAAAAGTAAGAAAAATAAAGCCCAGGGATCTGCCCCGGTGGTCACACTATCAGAAGAGAAAGCCCCTGTCCCCTCAGCAGCATGAATGTCTGTTCTGCTGCTGTTTCTGAGCCTCCCCTTTCAATCTAAAATATTTTCTATCCATTTATATACATGTAATTGTAATATACACCTACACAAAAGTTACATAAACTATAAATGACATCTTAGTCTATGCTTGATTAGCAGTTTTGAAAGGCTGAAATTTAACATCTGACTACAGTTATGGAAGTGGCATTTGACACTATCTTTATGATGAGGCATTACTTTGGTTTCTTGTCCTGTCACTTCAAGTCTAGTTCTCATTTTTTCATCAGAATTTTATTAAAAGAGTGATGGAACTAATAACCATCATGCCCCAGGTCCATCTGTCCCCACACTTAATTATCCTCATCGATCAAGTAAATGACACTTTTACCTCTAGGACTGTCTACTTTCAGGTTTACTTCACAGTCTCAAGTCCCCTTCTCCAGATTCCTACTTTAGTGATACTATATGATAACTGATTAGCTCAACAAAATTCCTTTGGTGAAGGATTATATAATTTATAAAAACCTGATTAAGATGCAAGTATCTATGAGGAAACAAATCATCACAGTAAGGCATTTCTGATTCTTAGCTCTCCCAAAACTTCTTCTGTGTCTGTCCCTTCCTGTGCTGGCCATAACATTGGTCTTCTAGTAACTGTGGCAAATGTGGCATGGCTTCAATTTGTCTGATGTGTAGTAATTCTAGTCTCTAGTTGAACACAATTTAACACCAAAATATATGTCACCTGCCTATCCCTGAGTCTTATTTTCAAGCAGTGAAAGTAAGTACTGCAAAATACTTTTTTTCTATTCTGTTTGTTCTTGACAGATTTGCATCCTAGCACTATGAAGCTAGTCAAGTATTTTTTTTTCTTTTCTGTCTTTAGCATGTGACCGAGGCAACAGATCTGCCATTCCATGTTGAAAGTTTAAGGGACCCAGGGCTGCTCCTGTCTGGCCTCAGGGATTTTGCAGGTAACTGTGGTATTAAATGCCTTTCCCACATTCCTTTCGAAACTGACAGCCAATCAGGAAAGGCTGGAGGGGAAATGTTGACATTTTTGAAATAACCAATTGAAGAGCTGTGAAAGAGAAGAGAAATAATTCCCAGTGCAACTTTCTGTGACAGACAACTTTGAGTAACTTTTCTTGCCAAACACCATAGAGAAGATTACGAGATGAGACTTGGTGTCTTCCATGGGCCATGTAAAACCTGACACAAAAAAGGGGGAAAAATGGAGAGATGTATGTAAATCAGTGCTTGGAAAATGAATCCAGAAAATGCTAGGTAAAATTCTTGTCGAGAGAGAGAGAGAGAGAGAGAGAGAGAGAGAGAGAGAGAGAGAGAGAGAGAGAGAGCGAGAGAGACAGGGACAAGTAGCAAATAACTCTAAATACTGCACCGCACCAGTGAATAGTTTAATTAGGTCAAGGGCATTTTGCAACATAAAATGCAAATATGATTGGACTTTATAATTGACTTTTAGCTAAATGCAAATGCAAAAAATGTACTTCATGCTACCTTCATCATTCTATTTTCTTGATACTCAAAAAATTAGAGCACTGGTATTAATTCAAATCCAAACTACATTTTCCTCTTGGACTATGCAGATTTATCTTTCATACCCTTAACCTGTGTTATGTACAAACCTTCTGTTGACATTAGGGAGTGATCTGAATTTAGTACAGGGAATTCAGGTCAGCACAGTGTGTAAGACTCCCAAGGTGCACATCAGACCATTTTACTCCTTGGGAGCACTTCTGAAACGAATTTTGAAAGATCTAGAAGGTTTGTTTGGCAAAGAATTGAGGGAGAAATCACTGGGGCTCCCACTGAGGCATTTCCTTGAAGGAAATCTTCTCATATGTGTATGTAATATTTAGAAATGAAAGCTAAACAAGTTTTTGCTAAGATCCACATTCTTTGTCTGAATTAATTCAGTTTCTAAACATCTAAAGAACAATATGGGCATAGATATATCTTTAAAAAAAAGACTAAAAAGCCATGGCCGGGCTGATGGCTCATGCCTGTAATCCTAGTTATTCAGGAGGCTAAGATCAAAAGGATCTCAGTTAGAAGCCAGTCTGGGCAAAAAAGTCTACATGAGACTCTTGTCTCCAATTACCTACTCAAAAAAAAAAAAAAAAGTGGGGCTGTGGCTCAAAGTGGTGGAGCATGAGCCTTGAGCAAAATGACTCAGATAGCATCTAAGCCCCAAGTTCAAACCCATGACAGACAAAAAATGTCTAAGGATATTTCTTTCACATAATAACATTGTTTCGCTATTAATAAACTACCACTTATTGTATTTTTATGCTCAAACAACTTGTTTTTAAATTTTATTTTATTGTAAAGATGATATACAGAGGTGTTACAGTTTCATGAGTAAGGTAATGAGCACATTTCTTGTGGAGCATTGTTACCCCATTCTTTGTTTTTTTCTCCTACTATCCCTTCCCTCCCCCACCTCCCCCACACCTCCTCACACCCTTGAAGTTGTAAAGTTCATTTCCAGCATAGTGTCTTGTGAGTATCATTGTTGCAATGGGTCATCCTGTGTCCTTGTTTCAGCATTTTGTTGTTCCCCTTCCCCTCCTCAAATTAGATAAATGTATATACAAGATGCAAGGTATCAAAATCAAGTATAGTGACAACAGGGGATATGCCATAGGGGAAAGAACATACAAAGGAAACAAAAATCACATAGTACATTAAAAACAACAACAGAAACCATGTACAAATGACCATATAAGTTGATGCTAAGTGAAGTGAACACCAAGATATGGACACAAGAGGTCTGTTTTTATTGTTATTGTTCTAAATGTACCATGTGCCTTTATTATTTTTGGTAGTTGTTGTTTCCTTTATATGTCCTTTCTCCTATGGCATATCCCCTGTTCTCACTGCACTTGATTTTGATACCCTGCATCTTGTATATACATATGTCTAATCTGGGGAGGGGAAGGGGAATAACAAAAATGCTGAAACAAGGACACAGGATGATCCATTGTAACAAAGATACCTACTGGACAGTATATTGGAAACAAACTACAACTTTTGGCAGCAAGGACCAGGGGAGGGTGATAGGAGTGTGGGAGGTGGGGAGGGAAGGGATAGTGGGACAACAACAAGGAAGGGAAGGGGAAAAGAAACAATGATTGACAAATAATGTACTCATTCCCTTACTCAAGTAACTGTATACCCTCTGTACAACATCTTAACAATAAAATAAAAATTAAAGAAAAATTACAACAACAAAGAAAAACCTCTTGTGTCCATATCTTAGGGTTCATTTCACTTAACATCATCTTATATGGTCGTATGTACATAGCTTTTGAGTTTTTCTGCTCATCTGATAAGATTATCCTCAAGTTCTCTAGCCATAAAAGAAATGCAAATCAAAACAACATTCAGATTCTACCTCACCCCAGTTAGGATGGCTATAATCAAGGAATCTAATAACAACAGATGCTGGAAGGGATGTGGCCAAAAGGGAACCCTACTGTATTGTTGGTGGGAATGTAAACTGTTCAACCATTCTGGAAAGCAGTATGGAGGTTCCTCAAAAGACTCCACATAGAGCTCCCCTATGACCCAGCAATCCCACTTTTGGGCATTTACCCAAATAACTACAGACAAGGCTATATTAAAGCTACCAGCATAAATATGTTTATTGCAGCATTATTCACCATAGCTAAGATATAGAAGTAACCCAGATACCCCTCAGTAGATGAATGCAGGAAGAAAATGTGATATATATATATATACATACATTCATACATACATACATACATACATACATACATTGGAATTCTATGCATCTGTCAGAAAGAATGACACTGCCCCATTTGGTTAGGAAATGGAAAGACTTGGAAAAAATCATTAAGTGAAGTAAGCCAGTCCCAAGGAAATATAAGTCTCATAGTTTCCCTTATTTGCAATAATTAGTATAAGTCTATGATAATCAGACAACTTTTTAATCCTAGTAACAAAATAGAAGTCCCATTTTTATAATTCTGAACCTGAGATATTAAGGTTCTCATTGTTTCGTTATCATTTTATTTTGTTACTATTATCTTTAAGTATTTGTACAAAGGGATTTAACAAAGCAGCTTATGAATACATCTTGATTGCTGTCACCCCTTTCAGCCTTCTTACCCATCCCTCCCCTATCCAATCCTTCCCTCACACCTCTTAATGTTTCAGTATATAACTTGGATTCTTGTCTGCATTTTCCCCTTCTCCTGTTGAATTCTCTATCCCTTGCCCATTGACACCACCCAACACTTTTCCAGTCCCATATTATTTTTGTATATTTCTTTCTTAGTTTAATTTTTAAATAATTTTACAAATTTAATACAAGTATTTTATATAAATTTCGTATCTAAACATATTGTGTTGTACCAAACAGAAATGTAAATGGAAACTTGATACATTATTTTTTACTAATCAGATTTACTAGTGAAAATAAGTCAATTTACTAATTAGTATTAGGTTTGTTGATAGCATTGCTACAGATTTTTTTGAGCTCCACATAGAAAGATATACCACATTTGCATTCAAGAAATACTCGTGCATTGTCCCAAACATAAAACATGTTACTATGAATACTTGGCTTCATATTTGTCCCATGATATGAATATATTCACCAGTTCATGAAACATTCATTAAAATTTCATGCCACTATATTTGAAGAAATGAAACTTAGGTGAACTATAGAGAAATTTTGTTGCAGATACTTACTTTCCTGTTCATTATCCCATAACAGAATTTTGAATATTTAAAATTGTATGAATATAGAAAAAATGCCTTTAATTCAATGACCTTTGTACCATTAAAATTCTTCAACGATTTTTTTCATTTATTTTGATCTTACAGCTAAATTCCAAGGGGGTGTCCGGAATTGAAATACTACCTTAGACACAAGTAAAACAAACAAACAAACAAAACATACTGAAGTGTGGCATTTACCTGGGAAAGTATCACCAGGAGTATGAAATGTGACTTTGGAATCAAATAGATATGAAATTGATCTGGTTACTTCTACATAATATTCTCATTTTGTGAAGCTTTGTATTCTTAGTGAGATGGAAATAATAAGAATGTACAGAATTAGTAGTTCTTCTTGTTTTGTGTGTTTTGTATTTTGCTTTTTGCCAGTCTAGGTTGTTAACTCTCAATTTGGGGTCTCTTCCTGAGCTTATTTGTTCAAGGCAAATGTTTTACCACTTGAGTCACAGATCTATGTCCAGCTTTTTGATAGGATAATTGGAGATAAGGGTCTCATAAACATTCTTGCCCAGACTGGCTTTTAACTGTGATCCTCAGGTCATAGCCTCATGTGTATCTAAGATTACAGGTACAAGTCACTGGTGCCAGGCTAGTTAATGGGATTTTTATTTTGGTCAGTCCTATGTCCCTGAGTTTTTACTTACACCAGGCTAGCATTCTACCACTTGAGTCAGTTCCACTTATGTTTTTTTGGTGGTTAATTGGAAATAAGAGTCTTATGGATTTTCCTGATCCATCTGGCTTAAACCTTGATCCTTAGATCTCAGCCTCTTGAGTAGGGAGCATTATAGTCATGATTCACTGATGCCAGTAGTTAGTAGTTTTGAAAGAGAAATTTGAGAGTTTTGTTTCTACAGATCAAAGTGTTTTTTCTTCTTTCTTGCTATTGTTTCTAACGTATTTATAATGTACCATGTGATTTTGTTTTGTATGTTCCTCCCCCATGGTATAGCCCCTGTTTTGATTGTATTTGATGTTGGTCTAATTTGGGGGGGGAGGAAGGGAAAAAACAAAATGCTTAAATAGGGATACAGGTTGAACCATTGTAACAATGGGTACAAGACACTATGTTAAAAACAAACTTTACAATTTAGGCAGGGCCAGAGGTTGGGGGGGGGGGGGGAGAGGAGTGTGTAGTTGTGGAGGTAGGAGGGAAGGGATGGTAGGGGAAAAACAAAGCAGGAGGTAACAATACTTGATAGGAAATGTATTCATTAACTTGTTCATGTAACTGTAACCCCTCTGTACAGTATTTTTACAATAAACACTTATTAAAAATATCCTCTGTAATGGCCAGAAGATATTCTGATGGGAAGTTCTGTACTTTATAACAAGACAAATAAGCAGGCCTGGAGATCCATTTCCTTTTGCTTTCCTTTAACTCTAATTCTTGCTTTATATCTACTCCTCTCTTGCTAATATACAATAATTTCAACACATATAATGAATATGTTTTTTGGATGATTGAATAAAACTGAATAAATATTTCTTTAAAAATCTATTTGATCTTTCCCTTTTATGTTTACATGGATACATCTTTTATTGTAGATCAGATGGCCTGCATGTAAACAAATTACTTTGATCTAATGTACTATGTATTCTCTAGATCTATGTTTCTTATACAATGCTGTCTTAGATCTGAACCCTTTCACTGGTAAACCTAATGCAGCAGCTTGGAACAAGATTTCTTGGTGTCTAGAGGTTAGAAAGAAAATTAGGGGTAAATTTCACTATTGCTCCTGTGGCATGTGCCCTTATTCCTAGTTGTAACATTTTCCATGTACTCACTTGATTGTTAATAGGAAGGAGATAAGAGAAGGTAAGCTAATGCAGTCATTATATTTGATGCACATATGTGAAAATGGAACCAGGTAAACTGAAGAGATGGTGATTGAGAGAAAGGATGAAGAATGATGACAATGGTGACATCAAAAGTGATGTGTTGTACTCAAAGACTGATATGTTAAATTGAAACCCCTTGGTACAACTACTTAAAGATAATAAACAAACACACTTTTTGGTCAGTTGTGGGCTTGAACTCTGGGCTTTGGCGCTGTCCCTGAGCTCTTCAGCTCAAGGCCAGTGCTCTACCACTTTGAACCACAGCCCTACTTCCAGTTTTCTGGTGGTTAACTGGAGATAAGAGTCTCATAGAGTTTCCTCCCCAGGATGGTTCTGAACCATGATCCTCAGATCTCAGCCTCCTGAGTAGCTAGGATTACAGGTGTGAGCCTCCAGCACCTAGCTAACACACAAATATTTTTAATTGAAAACTAATGAAGGTAAAAAAGAATGTCATGGTATATGTATATGTGTGTGTGTGTGTGTGTGTGTGTGTGTGTGTGTGTGTGTGTGTGTGTGTGTGTGTGTGTGTGTAAAGTACATAACCATTTAACCAGTGCTTTGCACATAACAAATATCTTTAGAAACTGTCAATAAAAGGCCAGGGGCATGACTTAATTAGTAGAACAGCCTAGCAAATATGAGGCCCTAAGTTCAAAAGCAAAGGAAAAAAATTGTCAATAATTAAAAGATATTGATTTAGCATTTTGCATGTAGTAGACAATGTGTTGTTGACTTTACACTGCTTGTTGTTAACTGCTTAAATACTTTATATCTTAAAACAGTTGCAGGGAGTACAAGATTTTAAAATTCAATACAGAAATTACAAAACCTCAGTTAACAAAGGTTTAGATAATTGAACTAGCAATCATTTTAGATAGGCTAGAACAGACATATGTGAAAATCTATGTTTAAAGAGGCACAAGCTTTCTGCTCAGATCAGCTGTTTCTAGGCAGTTTGAAAAGCTTGATGTCAATCTTCTGGCTTCAATTTTTCCAAACTGACATTCATTCTGAAGTTGTAAAGAGCTGAATAGAACTATGTTGAGTCCAGGATATTTATGAAAGGTTTGGAATGTTTTTCATAGCCTCTTCTATTTATAATTAGGACATTGGGAACACATACAAATACCTAGATTTCACATAGACCATGTATGGCCCAGTGAGACCCTTCCTAAGCCCACAGAACAATAAATCTTTACATCTCTTTCCTGTATCTGGGGAGGTTGTAAAGCAGTTTGGTATACAACTTTCATAGTAAAGCACTCCAGGAAGAACTCCAAATTTAACCAAAATCTAGGAAAGATTGAAGACAGTAAACTCCTCCATAAACTTTCAAAGTATAGGCCCCACTGGAGAATATCATCCATAAAACAGTCAAAACTTTCCCAGAAGAGTAAACAGAACATCTATAAAAGACATATTTTGTTTTCCAGCATCTTTTCCAGTATCAAAATTGTGAAAATGAAAAAATAATTCTGCAAACTCCTATAAATGGTACAATTGTTTTTAAAAAGATTAAAAGAATGTCAATTAAAAGAATTTCAATACCTTTTAATAGATGAAAATTATATGATGTATGCATCTATCTATCTATCTATTTATCTATCCTCCAACTTCCCACCTATCTATAATATATTTATCACCTTTTATCTATTTGTGTATTTTATTTATAGGTCCAAAACCATCCTAAAATAGAAACATTCTACCATTTTGGAAAAATTTGTGAAGTTCAAAGGACATCAGAATAGTTCACAAAGCCAAAATAAAAATCAGGGTCAATATCTGTTCAATTGAGTAGTGGGTACAACTACAAAATTATTAGCAAACAAAAGTCAAACTTTCTAGAATAATCTCAGAGAAAATTTCCAGTCTGAAAAAGAAGCAAAGTGAACAAGACCAACAGTCAGTAAAAACAAAGAGCTATCAGATACCAGGACATCGATGCTGATTCAGCCTACCTTTTTCTTCTCCACCCGCTCCACCCCTGATCCCTCTTCACATGAACTCTAAAGATACAAGAACACAAGGAAGATGAGTAGGAATTTTAAAAAAAGTCCATACTCTGCTGAATAATATGATCAGCATTAAGGGTAAAGGATATTGTCCTTCATAACTTGAATCAAGGATCAGGGACAAAGATTCTAATCCTGAAAAAGAAAGATCCACTCCTGAGTTCATGGTTTTCTTTCTAATAAATACTGGGAGACTGACCTTGAGATGCCAATTTATACTGTGAACAGCACTGACATAATGCAAGTATAATCAGGCCAAAAGCAAATGCTGATTCAGAAAACTGAAACCATTATGGGACCAATGCTTAGAGTTGGGGTTTGAAGGGTGGCATTCATTAGCATGCTCATCTAAACCATTGAACATTATCTGTCAGGTTCTAGGAAATGTGTCTATATCTTTTTGTCCTAAGTACCAAAAAGAAAAGACTATTTGAATGCCCACACTAAAGATTTGTGGGCTATGTTGCAATAAAATCAACATTTTTTTCAAAGTGTGTTAAGGATTTAAACTATAGAACCATGTAAGAAAGAGAAAACCAACACAATTAGTATGTCAACTCTTTGTTTATATTAAGCAGCTCATAATACTATTGTATTTAGGTTTTCCAAGTCTACTTTTAAAATATTTAGGACCCAATACTTCCATTGGAAACTTCCTAAACACTGAACACCAACTTTGGGGATAATATTTTGTTTATAAAAATAATAGGGCAAATTAAACTTTTAATGAAGTATTAGAACTTCTGCTGCAATTGAGTAAATGTTATAAAAAGTGTATAGTTATTAATACTTTTTACTTTAAGAAAAAATAAATGCATCTTGAAAAGGAAGGGTTTGGGAAGAATACAATAAAACAATTTTACTTTCAAATTTAATTTGTATAGGCTGGTCCCAACTGTGATTCCCCCCTCTATCAGCTTCTCGAGTAGCTAGGGGCCATCTGTGCGGGGCCATTTTGATGTGACAAAAATTAGTGGTTTTATTGAGGCAAGGCCAACCTAAATATTGCTAGTTGATAAATGAACCCCAGCCATAGAAACATATAGTAAATACATAGAATTCCGTCATATGAAAGCTATGTATTGCACCCCTGTGTTTCTGGAGTTAAACTGGTAAGATAGGAGCATAGCCATATTATATTTAGCAATTTGCAAAATTGATACAGTTTCTAAATTTTTAGATATATAAAACATGAGCCTGTATTTGTGTTTTTTAATGTTATTTTTATTATCTTTTAGTAGTTGTACAAAGGAGTTACCATTTAACAAATCAACTTATGAATTCAATGCATCTCGATCAATGTCATCGCTTTCAACATTCTCATCCATTTCTCTACAACCCAAGAAAGGATAGAAGCCAACAAATTCAATAAATAGAATTAGGGGAGTAGAATAGAGAACCAGTTGGGCAAATAATCAGGCATGAATGACAAATGCAGTACATAATATTCTCAGAGACGTGTAAAAAGGCAGAATGTTATATCCGTGACATAGGATTATGCTGGTATAGAAAACAATATGCAAGGAAGATAACAACTAATGAAAAGATTCAGAAAATACTAAATGATTTACAAGGCAGTGTGTCTTCCAAGACTATTTCCATTAAAGAAGTAGAGCTTCTTGACTCTTTGATACTATAATACAAATTGTTTAATGAAAGCTCATTATAACTCATTATACTGCATCACCTGTATCACTGCCCATAAGACCATTTCCAGTCACTCTCAAATGCTTTGTATATGACAATAAAAAGGGTAAGTCTTAAGCAGAGTGTACAGGAAATGTGAACAATTTAATATGTGATCTTGTTTAAATAATTTGTTTAGAATTTTATAGTTCAAACTGTATACTATAAACAGGTGGTGCTGTCTCAAGCCTGTAATCCTACTCACGAGGCTGAGATCTAAGGATAGTAGGTGAAGCCAACACAAGCACTTAAGTCTGTTAGATGTTTAGACTCTTAACTGCAATTAACCACCAAAAAGCCAAAAGTGGAGCAGTGGCTCAAGTGGTAGAGTGGTAGACTTGAACTAAAAAGGTAAAGGAGGAGCCCAGGGTCTGCGTTGAAGCCTAGGACCAACACGTGCTCACGAGTGCGCGCACACACACACACACACACACACACACACACACACAATGCAGGTCAATTACATTTATACTTTTGTCAGCTCATAATCTCTTAGTGACAGAATAATTATATGTTTTAGAAATTAATTTATTGCCTAGTTAAGTGCTCCATAGGTAGAGTAAGAAAGAAGTTTTCACCTGTATCCTTAAATGACTTGTTTTTTCCTCATCTCCTCCACAAATTATACCGACATGGAATATAGTGAAAGCAGGGGTTATACTGTGGGGGAGGGACATACAAAGCAACAAAGAAGTAATCTTATAAATGCTTTAGAAACAAATGCATGAAAGAAAAAAAACATTTAAATACATATCTAAGGGTTCACAACCCATTGCAACAATGAGAAGTACAAGTTGTCATGTCAAAAACGAACTTTACAACTTTGGTGGAGGGGGGGAGGAATGGGTGGGGGGGCAGGGGGAGGCTGGGAAGGGATGTGAAGGGTAAACAAAGGAGGAGGCTGCAATGCTTGATAAGAAATGTACTCATTATCTTGCCAATGTAATTGTAACCCCTCTGTACATTATGTTAACAAAAAAGAAAAATAAAAAGAAAAAAGAAAGAAGTTTCCATTTATAACAAAGATTCTTGAACCTCTTCTATTAGGGCTTAAGACTGACATGGCATGTATATGATACAACCACTTCGAATCCAGGCAAGACAGGGTATCAACTAGAAGGGATCATTTAATTTTAGAACACTGGTTTCAGCAATATGTAGAGGTGACAAGTATTACCATGCCTGTGACATTTTACAGATATGTGGAAAACTGTGTGAGGAACTGTGTGAGGTATGGAATTATGATGTTGAATGCCAGTGGTGATAGAAACCAAGGTCAAGGACACTTGCTACTACCACTGCCATTCTCCATTATTACAGACCAGAGCTAGCATTGTGGCAGCCTCCCACTGGTGTGAGTTATTTAAGGAATCTAGAATCATGGCTCAATTCCAAAATCCTGTCAGTATTTCAGTGCCCAAATTTAGGACACACTAAGAAAATTAGCATGTCATCATCATCCTGGTGGTGTTATTTCAACACAAAGCTGGAAACTCTGATAACAAGGGCTTTCCTCTGGAAAGCTGACATGATCATTTTTCCAGTTTCCATTTCTGGCTCTGAATCCCAGATATAGCACTCCAACATGACCTTGTATGTGACCCTACACGAATCTGACAGTCATCCCCAAAAATGGAGACCAAAGAATGACATTGCCCCTTTTGACCCCCAAATAGCAAAAACAATTCTTAGCAGACAAAACAGTGCTGGAGGAATATCATCAAATTTGAAACTCTACTACAAAGCCATAGAAATCAAAACAGCTTGGTACTGGCACAAGAACAGACCTGAAGACCAATGGAATAGAACCAAAGACCCAGAGAGGAACCCACAGGCCTATAGCCATCTAATCTTCGATAAGAGAGCTAACAAAATAGAATGGAAGAAAGACAGCCCTTCAGTAAATGGTGCTGGCAAAAAAAAAAAAAATGTTTTTTCTTTCTAGTGTTTGTTTCTAACATATTTATAAGATGATTTCTTTGTTACTTTGTATGTCCCTCACCCACGGTATAACTCCTGCTTTCATTGTATTTGATGTTGGTATAATTTGGGGAGGGGAAAGGAAAAAACAAATCGTTTAAATAGGGATACATGTGGACCCATTGCAACAATGAGATATACAAATCCTCATGTCAAAAAACGAACTTCACAACTTTGGCGGATAGGGGGCGGTGGAGGAGACGGGAAGGGAAGGGAAGGGGAAACAAAGGAGGAAGCAACAATGGTTGATAAGAAATGTACTCATTACCTTGCCCTTGCAATTGTAACTCCTCTGTACGGTATTTTCACACACACACACACACACACACACACACACACACACACACACACACACACACACACACACACACACACACACACACACCATCTGTATAAAACTAATGCAAGATCTGTATATATCACCCTGCACCAAAATCAACTCCAAATGGATCAAAGACCTTGAAGTAAGAACAGACACCCTGAAAACAATACAGGAAGGAATAGGAGAAACTCTAGTGCTCCTTGGCCCAGGCCAAAATTTTCTTAATAGAGACCCAGAAACACAACAAATCAAAGAAAGGTTGGGATTGCATGAAACTTCAGAGCTTCTACATGGGAAAGGACATAGCTAGCAAGATCAATAGAAAGCCTACGGGTTGGGAGAAGATGTTCACTAGCCATACAACAGACAAGGGTCTCACATCTAAGATATACTTAGAATTCAAAAATTTAAATTCCCTAACAACAAATCCTCAAAGAAACAACTGCCTGATTAATAACTGGGCTAAAGACTTAAAGACAGATTTCTCTGAATAGGAAATTACAATTGCCAATAGACACATGAAGAAATGCTGAACTTCTCTAGCCATAAAAGGAACACAAATCAAGACAACATTGAGATTCTACTTCACATTAGTTAGAATGGCTATAATCAAGAAATACTATTTCCCAATGTGTAAATTGAGCATTAAATACTCATTTGCAATGAGTTAATTGCTTTTCTTCTTTCTGCATTCATGTGAAATATTTCTACAGAAGAACATACTCAAATAAATGGCTTTTTATATTTTCTTTTTAAAGCTTTAAAAAAATATAACTATTGGCTAGTTTTATTGCATATACCTTAGAGAAAACAATATACAAAACAAAAAATATGTATTATTAAATTTTACTGAAGCTGCAATCTATCAGTCGAGACCTTGCTTCCAACAACTAAAAAGTTACTGTGACCTAGTGAAGACAAAATGATAGAGAAAATGGAAAACTTACACAGAAAGGAGTCAGTACTCTCAATTTAGATATAAGGAACTATGTTAAATATTCAGAGAGGGCAGGAAAGTATCCAGTTGAATATAATTTATTCTACCTGTTCTAATCCCACTTTATACAATCAACATTTGCCAAAATGTCACAAATCATCTGTGTTGGTAGTGGGAACAAACAGCTTTAACTACATTTGTAAGTGCCAGCTTAACCATTTCATTCCTGACTTTGGATGTTTGTTCCTCATTTTATGAAGATTGACCATAATTTTCCACATCATAATTTTGCTCTTTTAGGTAACAGGAGAAAGAGGCTCATCTGCATTGATATAAAACTATTCAAATTAATCCCAGTTGAAATCTTAAAAGTATTTTACTCTTGGAACTTGAAGAAACATCTACTACCAAATAACATACTAACAAATTACTAGTGAATTGCTAAGGAGTAAGGCAAAATTTCACTATCGTATTTATTTTATTGAAAACATTTTAATGATCTATTTTTTGATATGTACCATTTTTTATAGCTGATCAGTACCACATATAATAAAGCAGATTTTGTTTCTTTTTTAACCTTAATATGACCTCATACAAATGGGATAATTTTTCAAGTCTGTACATAGACTTTTTTAAAAATTGTATTTTATTTTTTTTGTTTTTGTGAACATACTGTATGTACATAGACTTTTGTGTCCTAGTTTTGTACTTTTGATTGCTAAGATTATGGTAAGAGAAAGTTATTTCTTTGGTTGTACCACAAATTGTTTATCATAAAATTGAGATAGTGAATGCTATTTTATCTGTTTATTATATTACATATAGCTATTTTTAATTAGTAACCATCAATACTATTGTATTTTTATTTATTTATTTACTCATCTCTGTGTTTGTTTGTGTGTGTGTGTGTGTGTTCATGCCAGGAAGTGGAGCTCAGGGTCTCACAAATTCATTTAGCTTTTTAGCTCAAGGCTAGGATGCTAGAACTCTACCCTTTGAGCCACAACCACACTTCTTTCATTGCTTAATTTGAAATAAGAATCTAACAGAATTTTCTGCCTGAGCTAGTTTCAAGCCTAGATTCTCAGATCTAACCCTTCTGATTAGTTAGGATTATAGGCACAAGCCATAAGTACACAGCTAATCCTACTCTCTAAACAAGAAATTTTGAAGTTTTTCAGTAACCTGTTAAGAAACTGATGAACTAAAAGAAGGAAATATTTGATTGAAATTTGATGGGAGAGATAAAATGGAAATAATAATCTCCCAAGGGTTAGTAAGCTCTAGAAACACCTACTGACATACTTTCATTTGTCTCAGACTATTTCGCACTCTGATAATTTCCTGAAACTATATTCACTCATTCTTGGAGTTTTTCTTTTTTTGTGTGAACATACTGTACAGAGGGGTTACAATTATATGAGCAAGATAATGAGTACATTTCTTATCAAGCATTGTTGCCTCCTCCTTTGTTTCCCCTTCCCATCCCTTCCCATCTCCCCCTGCACCACACCAAAGTTGTAAAGTTTGTTTTTCAACATAACTTCTTGTACATCTCATTGTTGCAATGGGTCCACCTGTATCCCAATTAAACAATTTGTTTTTTCCCTTCCCCTCCCCAAATTATACCAACATCATATACAATGAAAACAGGGGAGTTATTGATCTGTAGCAAATGAACCTCAAAATTAGCTCCAAGCCATTATTATTTCCCACATATCTGGAGGTTGAAGTTGAATAGGTGTTTAATGGGGTTATCTTTCTGACTCTGTCATCCATGAACTTATTCATGTGTGGACATCAGGTAGCATAGCTAGGGCAAAAGGAGCTAAGATAGTCTCCTTCATATATCCAGGATCTTGCTTCTGACTTTTATCTGTGTCCTCCCTATTCAAAGGATCTCATTATTTGGGAATCTTATCTAGCCACAGGGAATAGGCAAAGGAGGAATTTGAAACATCTTTTCCTTATTTTATTTTGTTATTTTATTTCATTATCTTTAAGTACTAGTACAAACAGGTTTCAAGTCACGATGTCTGTTTATGAGTACAATGAATCTTGATCAGTGGGGTTGTGATTGATGAAGGGAACAGACAGAGGTAACACTGATCAAGTGGAAACTTTTGAGTCAGAATTTCTTCCTTTTGCTACTCAAAACAAGTAACAAGTACAGTCCAAATTCAAGCAGAGGAAAGTAAAGTCTATCTCTTCCTAGATTAATAAAGTATTTGGTCAATGGGCTTCTATCAATATTCAATCTCTTTTCCTTTATCTCTTTCTGCTTCTTACTTTTTATTGACATACTAACACACACACACACACACACACACACACACACACACACACACAAAGTTGAATTTTGTGTAAATATAGGGTCAGAAGATATTTTGAAAAAGGTTAGATAGAAAATAATTTGAGCTTGGGGCTGGGAAGGTGGCTCAGTGGTAGAGCTCTTGCCTTGCATGCATGAGACCCTGGGTTCAATTCCTCAGCACCACATAAGCAAAAAGAAAAAAAGCCGGAAGTGGTGCTGTGGCTCAAGTGGTAGAGCGCTAGCCTTGAGCTGAAGAGCTGAGGGACAGCGCCCAGGCCCAGAGTTCAAGGCCCACACCGGGCCAATAAATAAAAAGAAAAGAAAAGAAAAGAATTTGAGCTCTCCTCATGAATGTTTCAGTGTCATTTTTCTGATGGATGAGTAGAATTTCATTGTGTATATATACACCACATTTTCTTGATTCATTGAGGGACATCTGGGCTAATTCCATGTCTTGATTATGGTAAATAATGCTGCAAGGAACATGGTTGTGGTGGTAGCTTTGCTGTAGCCTTGTTTGTGCTTTACTGGATAAATGCACAGAAGTGAAATTTCTGGGTCACAGTGTAGTTTTATCTTTATTTTTTTAGGAACTTCCATGCTGCTTTCCAAAGTGGGTGAACAAGTTTATATTCCCATCAGCTGTATAGTTTCCTTTGGTCCCATCCATGTCAGCATTTGTTATTATTAGTTTTCTTGATAATAGCCATTCTAGCTGAGGTAGGAGAGGATTATGTTAAGTGAAAAGCCAGACTCAGAGAAGCACAGGTTGCATAGTTTCCCTCATTAGTGGGAACTAGAATGTGCCTATAAATCTAGAAGTAGGCATACTGGGTACCACTCAAGCAGTTATAAATGAATTAACTGAAGAGTAATAGCATCTATGGCAAGCACACATAGTATAATGCTTTAGAAAAACTAACAAAGTGAGTACTAGAAAATGGGTACTTATCAAAGCTGGGGGTCAAAAGGAGAGTGGTAGAATAATGAATGGGAGAATGAGTAAAATGCAGAACCAGAATGTAGTGCATATGCCACGCAACTGAGAAAAATAAGAAAAAAGGTAAGTGAAGGGGGTGGTAAAGTTGTTGAGGGAATGACACGGATCAAGATATATCGTAGGGTTGGGAAGGTGTCTCAGTGGGAGAGTTCTTGCCTTGCATGCATGAGACTCTGGGTTTGATTCCTCAGCACCACATAAGCAGCAAAAGCTGGAAGTTGGACCTTGGCTCAAGTGATAGAGTGCTAGCCTTGAGCTGAAAAGCTAAGGGACAACACCTAGGCCCAGTTCAGGCACCATGACTGACAAAAAAATTTAATTTAATTTAAATTTAAAAAATTAAAAAAAGGTGCATTGTATACATAGATTACTTGAATAAATGGCAAACAATTCAATACATAACCTAAAAATTAAGAAAGTGAGGGACAATGAGGAGTAGGAGGGGCGGGTAAGAATGTTAAAAGGAATGACACTGATGAAGAGGCACTGCATACATAAACTGCTCTGTTGAATGGCAACTACTTTGTACAGCTACCTAAAAAAAGTACATTAAAAAAATTAAATGTTAAAAAGAAAAATATATTTAATACTAAGGAGCCCTAAGAGCTCTGTTTTAACTACTCCACTTTTGCACTGTGGAACCTGTTATAAAAAAGCTTTCTTTATTTAAAATTATTGCTGGATTTAGCCATGAGTAGTTGGCTAAACTCTGGCATCATACATTTAATCATATTCATTTCTCCCCCCAAAGAAGTTCTAAACTTCTCACTGTTTTCCTTGCTTAGAAATAGAGCAGTTTCAAGTTCAGTTAGGTATAATAAGATCATATTGGAATTCAGTGGATTCTTAATCCATTTGAATAATCCCATTAGAGAAAACTGGCCAAGTAAAGAAAGAGAGGAAAGAGTTGTGATGGGGCACAATTTGGAGCACTGCAGCTACTGCGAAGAATACCAGCAAATCTCTGAGTTTGAAAGAATTATAGAAGAATTTCCATGAAGATGTTGGAGAATATTCCTGCTGAAACTTCAGTGGAGGACTTTTAGATTCTAAAACAAGAAGTTGTTGATGAATTGCACTTTCTTAATTTACTTTTACCCACCCTCTTTATTTTTTCTAGTTGCTTTGGAATCCTAAGTAATATCCTCCTTCCTGAAAATGGAATGAATTAAAAGCTTTGAACTTTTCTTTCCCCAATGCTAACATTTTGTTTGGTTCATGTTTCCTAGTTGAAAGTGTCCACTCTAAGCAAACTATTTCTACTCTTGAGCTCACTAGTGATGACATTGTACTCTCCATCTTTTAAATTTATGATGTCAATAAAAATCATAAGGTCCTGTGTTTAAAATAATATTTCTCAAATTAATTGACTTATAGTAATAATATTCTTTGTAAAGATCTATAGCACCAAGTTCAACAAGAAATGTACTCATTATCATATTATGGAACTGTAACCCCTCTGTACATTACCTTGAGAATAAAGTTAATTTTTTTTTCTAGACATTAATTTTTGGGGACTTTAACACACCACTATCCCCACTAGATAGGTCAACTCAACAAAATCTCAACAGAGAAACCGCAGATCTAAACAACTGCATAAATCAACCAGATTTAACAGACAACTACTGAATATTTCACCCAGCAGCATCAGAATACACATTCTTCTCAGCAGCACACAGAACATTTTTCCAAAATAGACCATGCTTTAGGTCACAAAGCAAATGTCCAAATTCAGAAACAATGAAGTTATGCCCTGCATTTTCTCAGACCACAAGGGAATAAAATTAGAACTCAACACCAAAAGCCACCAAAGAAAGTCCTGTAACACATGAAGGCTGAACAACACACTGTTGAATCACCAGTGGACAATGGAAGAGATTAGAAAGGAAATTCAAATGTTCATGATATCCAACAAAAAGACACAAGTTACCAGTTCCTCTGGGACACAGCAAAAGCAGTACTCAGAGGCAAGTTTATAGCTCTTAGTTCCTACATCAACAAATTGGAGAGATCTGAAACCAAAAATTTAATGAGACATCTAAACCTTCTTGAAAAAAGAGCAGCAAGCTAACCCCCATTCCAGTAGATGGAAAGAAATAATTAAAATTAAATCAGAATTAAATGAATTAGAATCTTTAAAAAAATAGAAAGAATCAACAAAACAAAGAGTTGGTTCTTCAAAAAAATTAACAAAATTGACAGCTTAGCAAACCTTATCAGAAAAAGAAGAGAACACACCCAAATAAATAAACTCAGAGATGAGAATGGAAACAGCACCACAGAAACAAACAAGATTCAGAACACTATAAGGGAATACTTCTTAAACCTTTATGCTAATAAGTATGAAAACCTGGAAGAAATTGACCTTTTCCTAGCAAATATCAACATGCTGAAACAAAACCAAGATGAGTTAGACCAACTTAACAGGCCCATATCAAATACAAACAGCAATGAGACCTCCTATATAAGAAAAGCCCAGGACTGGATGGATTTACACCGGAATTCTATAAGGCCTTCAAAGCAGAGCTCATACCTATACATCTCCAATTCTTCAATGAAATTGAAAGAGAAAGTTCACTACCAAACTCATTCTATGAAGCCATCATAACCCTCATCCCAATACCAGACAAGGACCAATCAAAGAAAGAGAACTATAGACCCATTTCTTTGATGAACATCGATACAAAACTTCTCAACAAAATTTTGTCCTATCGACTTCAACAATTCATCTAAAAACTCATACACCACGATCAAACAGGATTCATTTCAGGGATGCAAAACTGGTTCAATATATGCAAATCAAAACAACACTGAGATACCTCCTCACTCAGTTAGAATGGCTATAATCAAGAACTCTAATAACAACAGATGCTGGAGGAGATGTGGACAGAAGGGAACCTTACTGCATTGCTGGTGGGAGCATAAACTTGTTCAACCACTTTGGAATATAGTGTGGAGGTTCCTCAAAAGACTCCACATAGAGCTACCTTATGACCCAGCAATCCCACTTTTGGGTATTTACCCAAATGATCACAAACAAGACCTTACTAAAGCTACCAGCACAACTATGTTTATTGCAGCATTATTTACCATAGCAAAGATTTGGAACCAACCCAGATGCCCCTCAGTAGATGAATGGATCAAGAAAATGTGGTATATATACACAATGGAATTCTATGCCTCCATCAAAAAGAATGACATTGCCCCATTTGTTAGGAAATGGAAAGACTTGAAAGAATTATATTAAGTGAAGTAAGCCAGGCCTAAAGAAACATAGGTTCCATGGTTTCCCTTATTTGTAATAACTAGTCTATATCCAAGACAAGCAGAAAAGGTCAGATAAGATGAAGTTAGGCTAAATGAATCCCAAGATAAGGACACAAGTTATTTTTTTCCTTCTTGCTATTGTTTCTAACATATTTATAAGGTGATTTCTTTGTTGCTTTGTATGTCCCTCCCCCATGGTATAACCCCTGTTTTCACTGTATTTGTTGTTGGTATAATTTACGGAGGGGAATGGACCCATTGCAACAATGAGATGTACAAAATGCTATGTTGAAAAAATGAACTTTACAACTTTGGCAAGGGGGGGAATGTAGTCGTGGAAATGGGAGGGTAAGGATGGTAGGGGAAAAACAAAGGAAGAGGCAACAATGCTTGATAAGAAATATACTTATTATCTTGCTCATATAATTGTAACCCCTCTCTTTGGTATAGTATTTTCACAATTAAAAAAACTTATTTAAAAAATCTATAGCAAATGCTATATGGAATTTCAAAACATTTTTAGTAACACCAACAGGGATGAATCTTGTATGGAAAGACAAGGGCTTAAGTTTTTTGTTCTTGATTTGTTTACCTATCTCTTAATATCTTGTCAGTGAACCCTAGCAACTTACAGAACAGAGTTGAAAACTGGTGCTATGGAAAAAGGATTATTGGAGACCTTTCAGACAATAGGGAGAAGATTTGTTGAGAATTGAAGGCAATTTCAGGTTTCTGGCTCTCATTAGATGCACAGATACTAAACTGAAGCAAGTGACAAGAAAACCTACCCAATTATTCTCCTGAATTAATAAACATCTGGAAAATAAATATAAAAAGTAACAAATAAAAGGTGTTTCTGTAATAATTAATTGTCATACATGGCAATCCATTTCTCCAATGAGAGATATTAATTTCACCAATGGCTGTCATAGTGCCAAGAGACAGAACCAAGCAGAGTTGTGCAGCAGTGGGCATGTTTTTGGCAGTAGCTGAACAGCAATGTGTGTAATTGAAAACCCAGCTCACTATTTCAACTGCTGACAATACGCTCCCATGGAATGTGCTCTGTTGTGCATTTTTTGTAAAGTACAATGCTATTTTTAATCAAAATCCTAGAGAACAGCATACAGAGCCATGAGTATTAAGCATTCAGAATAAATAAAATCTATTGTGCTTAATGATATTAGAATAAACTCAACCAGAGAATCTAAGATACACATATAAGTAATCCAAGCACAGGAAAGTATTTCATTTTGCAGTAGTCTTTGTTGTTCAGTGAGAAGAAAAAAAATGCATGTAATTTTTTATTTAAAATACAAATAGTGTATTTTCATTCTTAGATCAAGGTCATCGACTTTATTTTTTTTTGGTTTATTATAGTTGCGTGTCTCCAGATAGTCAATCTTGCTGAGGATTTTCTCACTTAATTGTTTAGCTTATTTCTATCCTGTTTCCCAACCTTCTTCCTTCTCTAATATTGTGATTGTTCATTTACTTATCACTCCTTGTTGAGCAGGAACTAAAGAAACCATAGAAAGAACTGTTAAAATGAGCTGAGTTGGGCACGTGCCACTTGGAAACTGTCTTCTAGGGTATATTATTTGACTGAAATCATGGCTATTTTAAGGATATCTGAGAGAAAGTAAGAAAAAAGAAACCATAAATTAATCCAATTTACATTTATGATAAAAACATCAATTTCTCCATATTGTATTCTATTAAAATTATTTTGTAGAAGCAACAAAATATGCCATCAGGCTCATTATACCTACTAAAAGTGTAAAACTTCTTTCATCTTTGCTTAAGAATTTAAAAATCATGTAAATTTTCCTCTACATATCTGATTTTTGTTATTTTTAGGTGAGCTTTTATTCTTTAAAACATTGAACCTCACCAAGTTTGGGACTGCATGTGGTTTTGGTCACCTCTAGTAAACTCATAATGCCCTTAAGACTCATGGGTCCGACCGACGTAAGAAGTAGTTTGGATTAAAAATATAGCATTCATCCATATACTTTTACTACTCTCACTATACTTCATTCTACTCATTGCTCAGTGGATTGGAAGTATCTCCTGGTTTTGAGGTGACACATAGGAATGAGGATGCCAACTTGAAAGGAACTCGGCAAAGAAAAGTGTATTACTCGGGCTGGGAAGGTGGCTCAGTGGTAGAGCGCTTGCCTTGCATGCATGAGGCTCTGGGTTCGATTCCTCAGCACCACATAAGCAAAAAAAAAAAAAAAAAAAAAAAAAAAAAAGAAAGAAAAAGAAAAGTGTATTACTACAGAAGTCTGTACTATTTGACATGGAGCAAAATAAGGAATAATGGTGGGCAGGTGTTAGCCCAGGATTTATCAATAATGCATTACTGACCATTGTTCTGACTGGTCAACTTTAGGTTTACAATCTTGAGTGACTAGCTAATTTGGAAAAGATTGAAATTTATCCAAGCAAGCCAGGCGCCGATGGCTCACTCCTGTAATCCTAGCTACTCAGGAGGCTGAGATCTGAGGATCGCTGGAAACTCTGTGAGACTCTTATCTCCTATAAACCACCAGAAAACCAGAAGTGGAGCTGTGGCTCAAGAGGTCGAGTGCTCACTTTGAGCTGAAGAGCGCAGGGACAGTGCCCAAGCCCAGAGTTCAAGCCCCACGACCCACCAAAAAAATAAAAATTACCCAAGCAATCAATCAAAACCAAGACACCTGATTAAAACTTGTCATTATTCTTACAGATTTTACTCAGCTGGTGCTCTATTTGAACCATGACTCCAGTCTCTAGATAAATAGTTCTTAAGAGTATCTGAGCCAGGCACTGGTGGCTTATCCCTGTAACCCTAGCTACTCAGAAGGCTGAGATCTGTTTGAAGCCAGCCAGGGCAGAGAATATGAGACTCTTATCACCAATTAACCACCAGATAACTGGCAGTGGGGATGTGGCTCAAAGGGTTAGCCTTAAGGGTAAAGGCTCAGGGATAGTGCCCAAGCCCTGAGTTCAAGTACCACAACTGACCAAAAAAATGCAATGAAACAGGATGTGGTTTAACTAAAGTAGTTTTCATGTAGAATAAAGGCTATCCTTAAATTGGAAGTGTTTATGTCAAGCAACCACTTTGACAGAAAAGATTCTCTGACATCTAGCAGGGTGCTGGTGGCTCACGCCTATAATCCTAGCTATTCAGGAGGCTGAGATCTGAGGATCATGGTTCAAAGCCAGCCAGGACAGGAATGTCTGTAAGACTCTTATCTCCAGTAAACCATCAAAAACCTGGAAGTGGCACTGTGGCTCAAGTGGTAGAACATTCACCTTGAGCTGAAGAGCTGCTGGACAACACTCAGGCCAGTGTAGAAGCCCCACGACCCAAAAAAAAAAAAAAAATCTGATGTCTACAAATATACTCTTTCAGTCTTCAGAATGTAATAATTTTCTTTTATCTAACCAGAGGACTTCAATTAGAGCTACCTGCTTCTGCATCAGTGGACTCTGATTACAAGTCCTGGTCTTTTATTGGCCTTTCCATAACTCTCCTTTGTACTTTCCCTCTGTTTTGTTTAAGAAAACTTGAAGTGAACACTATGAAAAATTGTCTTGTTTTGTGTCTGCCCCAACAACCCCACCCAAATAGATAGGAGTTTAACTTTTTGAGGAAACTAATAAGAATTTGACGATGTGTTTCTAGAAATCTAGGGCCATGAGGCCACTAGGCTATAAGATTTTTCTAAATTGATTATCATAACTTGGAATTGATAATGAACAGTGAGACTTCGGAGTCAATAGCCAGTCATCTCACTAAATTCTTGAAGTTCCTCAGTTTGGCTTTTCTTTCAGTCACAATGATGACTGAGACTCACTCCATTCTCTCTCAAACTAAGGTACCACAGATTCTTCTAAGAATTCAGATTTATTTAAGATGAGAGAATTCATCCCATGTTGTGATAGGTGCTATTTGGATTATTTTCCACCTACATATTCAATTATGCTGTACATATTTAGGATTATTTTTAATGAAATTTTGGCAGAGTATGCCATTAGGCTATTGTTTATGAATCTTAAAGTATTCTCTTATGATGTTAAAGAAAATGTTAGGTTTGCCTTGTGAAACAGCCACAAATATTTTTACAAAGTACTAAAGCCATGTTGCCCACCAATCTTGGCCTTAAGTGTGGATTGGTTAGACACTACTTTTTCTTTTCTTTTTTGTGTTTTGCCTTTCACTACTAATGACCTTTTAAAATAATTTATTTTATTGTTATTATACAGGTGATGTACAGGGGGATTACAATTACATGAGTCAGGTAATGAGTACATTTCCTTTCATAAAGTGTCTTCTGTTCCCTCATTCTCTCCCAGTCCCTCCCTCCTGCCTCTGCCCATGAGTTGTACAGCTCACTTTCATCAGTGTCCAGTGAGCTCCACTGCTGCACTTTTTCATCTGTTTTCCCTCGAGTTCTGTACCCTCCCCCAACCCTTCAAAGACGTACATTTGAATATATTGTACATAAGGTAAAGAAGACAGAATAATCAAAGGCTGAAAACTATAAAAAAGAAAAGAAAGAGAAATATAGAGTTCTCCTTTCTATATCTTGGAGTCCATTTCAGTATGTATATCATTTTATATAAATATGAAGAAGCATTTAGGCCTTGAACCTTTGTGTTTCCCTCCTAAGAGGATACGCTTTTGGTCTTTCTGTGTATGTACTAGTTTCAAAATTTAAGAATAACACTTTCTGCAATATACAAAAGCAAATTGAATTGAAATTTTCTTTTCTTCCTTTCTGAGAAACAATGCTTTAAGAAGAACATCATCAAAACTAATTTCCACTAATGTGTCTCTTTGATGCCATAAACGAATGAAATATATTAAAGAAAGCTAAAACCTAAATCAGGTAATTTGTCTCTTAAATACACAATAATATCTGAGCTACAGAAAGAGGCAACATGAAGACATAGTAATATAAATCTTGGAGATTTTAAGAGCACTTATTCTTCTAAAGAAGAAAGACTGGGAAACACAAACAATTAGAATGTATACAAGTCTGTTACAAGAAGTACTAAATATCTCAAAGTAAAGATATTTACTCAGGAGTCTCTAAGCAATGAGATTGCTAGGGAATGACTGTTACATTTATTACTAAAAAGTAAGTGTCAGTTCCAGGCTCTGGATGTGTGATGCTGATTTACATTCTTAAGCTGTTTTAAATGATTTCCTTCTTTAGCATTGTGCAAGTTTGATATTCTAAACCATTGTCCCATTGAAAATAACTAATAAGGCCCAAAGTTGTTGGACATTGTCTATAATCGCAACTACACAGGAAGTACCTAGGCAAGAGGATCTTGGTGAAAGTCGACCTGGTTTATAAGCACAAGACCATACCTGGAAAGCAAGGGATGACTCAAGCAGTACAGAGATTTCTAGCAAGCATGAGGTCCTGAGTTTAACTCTCTCTCTCACACACACACACACAAAAAAGCAACAAATTTACATTAAAACACTAGCAACAATAACAATAGCAGCAACAACAAAAATTTACTGAATTTTCTGAAATAAAACTTTCAGAAGTATGAAGTGCAGAGAAAGTAAAATGGCTGGAAGGTGAGTTTGCTCTGTACATGACTTTTGGTCTATGAGCCTCAGAAATTTGGCAGCCTTCAAAGTTCATTTTTTTTCTTTCTTCTTTTTTGTCAGTACTAGGGTCTGAATGCAATGTTTGTGCTTTCTCAGTTGGTGCTCTATCACTTGAACTCCACCTCCAGCCTAGCTTTATGCTGGAAACTTTTGTAGATTGAGTCCAGCAATCTTTTCTGCTCAAGCTAGCACTGAACTGATATCCTTTACATCCCACCTTCCCTAGCAGCCAGGATTATAGCTATGAGCCAGCAGCACCTGGATAAATTTGATTTGGAGTGGGTAGCCAAGGCTGCAGAAGCAAGGAAAAAGTCAATGCCCAACTGAAGGATAAAAAACCAACAAGTGTGCCTGGCACTGGTGGCTTGTCCCTGTCATTGACATAGCTATTTACCAGGCTGAGATCTGAAGATCATGGTTCAAAGCCAGATAGGGTAGAAAAAGTCCATGAGACTCCAATGAGCAAAAATCCAAAGCAGAAGTGTGGCTCAAGTAGAAGAGCATCAGCCTTGAATGAAAAACTGAAGGTTCAGTGCCAAAATCCTGAATTCAATCCTCCTATACACCTAGAAAAACATCACAAACAGAAGCTTGCAAAGTTGGTGACAGGAATAAATTCAAACATCTTATAAATCACCATAAATTTAAAGAGATTAAAAATACAAAATTTCAGGAAACATTTGGAAGATAGATTCATGGTGGTTACCAGAGCTGTAACTCAAGTAGAAGCAAAGGTAAATGACAGTCATGAATGGAAGAGTATACAACGAATAAGATGAAGCTTAGTTTAGTTATGGTAATATCTGGCAAAATAAAATTTATACATAGAAAATAAAAGGAATTGAAGGGTAAAATTACTTAATGTACTCATTACCTTGCTCATGAAACTGTATCCCCTCTGTACAGTATTTTTATCAAAAAAAAGTATAAAATTTTTTAAAAATTACTTAATGACAAAATCTTGGGAATATTATGAATATAGAAGTATAGAGATTTTAATCAGGTGCAATAGCTCATACTTGTTACTCAGGAGGCTGAGATCTGAGGGTCATAATTAGAAGACAGACTAGGCAGGAAAGTCTGGGATAACACTTATCTCCAGTTAACCATCAAAAGCCAAAAGTGGAACTGTAGTTTAAGTGGCAGAGCACTTGCCTTAAATATAAACTCTAAGGGACAAATGTTTAAGCTCTGAGTTCAAGCCCCAGCATTGGCACACACACACACACACACACACACACACACACACACACACACACACACACACACACACACACACACACACACACACAAATAGATGGGTTTTAATTGGTAACTTGAGTAAGAATACCTTAACAAGATTATGAAATTGAATTGAAACCTCTTTGTACAACTACATAAAAATACGTTTTTTTGCTTGTCAGGGCTTGAACTCAGGGCCTAGGCACTGTCTCTGACCTTTTCTACTCAAGGCTAGTACTCTATTAATTTTTGCCACAGCTGTACTTCTGGTTTTTCTGGTGGTTAATTGGCAATAAGAGTCTCCAGACTTTCCTGCCTTGGCTGGATCCTCAGATCTCAGCCACCAGAGTAGCTTGGATTACAGGTATGAGCTACCAATGCCTGGCATAAAAATAATTTTTAAAAATCTTACAAAGTAAAAGACAAGGCTATGAGGAATAGGAAAAAATTGAGAAAATCAAGTATCAAATAACACATTTCATTTAATACACACACAAACAAAAATGTATGCATACATTGCATAATTATTAAATATATAAGAATTTTATTTTATTTTGTTTATTTATTTTTTGTCGCTCGTTGGGGCTGAACTCGGCCTGGGCACTGTCCCTCAGCTCTTCAGCTCAAGGCAAGCATCCTACCACTTAAGCCACAGCACTACTTCAGGCTTTTTTCTGCTTATGTTGTGCTGAGGAATAGAACCCAGGGCCTCATGCATGTGAGGCAAGCACTCTACCACTGAGTCAACTTTCCAGCCCAACAATTTTATTTAAATATAATAGACCAATTAGAAGAATGGTTTGGCCAGGTGTCAGTGGCTCACACCTGTAATGCTTGCTACTCAGGAGGCTGAGATATGAGGATCATTTCAAAGCCAGCCCAGGCAAGAAAGTCCATGAGACGCTTATCTCCAATTAACCACCAGAAAACTGAAAGTGGCACTGTGTTTCAAGTGGTAGAGCACTAGCCTTGAGCTGAAGGGCTCAGGAACAGTGCTCAGGCCCATAGTTCAAGCCCCATGACCAACAAAAAAAATAAAAATAAAAACAGAAGATTGGTTTCATTCAAATGCTCTTTAATGAAGTGGAATTAGGTGAGGAATCATATGATTTACACATTATATAAATTATATTTGAAAGATATATCATTCTTACTATTACTCCCACTACTGGTCTTTAAACGCAGGCCATCAAGATTGCTTGGCTCAGCTACAGGTCTATCTCTAGTCAGGATTTGGGCATGTTGTTTTTGTGAAATAGAGTCTCATGGACTTTCTAGCTTAAGCTGGCTTTTAACCACAATCTTCTTGATATCAGCTGCCACAGCAGGATGAAAAGTGTGAGCCACAAGTACTTGGCTTCAAATGATATATTATGCATTATGAATGTTGACACATGCTTATATGTTAGTTATATACCCATTATATACCCATAATCTACATTCTCTTTCATGTATTTTGTCATGTACTTTACATAGAGAATTTTGAGACAAGTGGCCTTTAAATAATAAGTCAATGTGTAAAATTAAATCTGTCATTATATGACTTTCTAGTAATTTTTACTCAGCTAAATTTTTAAGTAGTAATAGTTATGTGTCATCATGTTAACCAGGACTCTTTCTCTTTGCCTTCTATGTTTCATAAAAGATTTCAGATTGCTTAGAAAAATAAGAACAACATTAAAGAAAGCACTATCAAAAGAAAGGATCAGATTAAGGGTTGGAATGGGTAAATCAAGGAAATGATGAATGTGCAGAAATGCTTTCAAGGTACTTAACACAGTCACTACTGTTCAAACACAAAGTGTGTCTCTTTATAGTAAGTACACATTCTGAAGGAGTCCTGATATTCTTTGATTTTTAAAATTTCTAAATAATGTCTAATAATGTTATCCTTCCATATTCAAAAGATACTGTTATTTTTTACAAAAATTGTTAATCTATGGGAAGGTGGCTCAGTGGTAGAGCACTTGCCTTGAATGCTTGAGGCCCTGGGTTTGATTCCTCAGCACCACATAAGAAAAAAGCCGGAAGTGGTGCTGTGGCTCAAGTGGTAGAGTGCTAGTCTTGAGCTGAAGAGCTGAGGGACAGCGCCCAGGCCCAGAGTTCAGGCCCCACGACCGGACCCCCCCCCAAAAAATTGTTAATCTAATATGATATTTATTTTAAAGCACTATATATAAGTATATATAATACAGTACAAAATATATGTATATATATGTATATATATATATATATATACATACAATGCGTAAAGTATTGTTATGGTAGATATTTTACATAACTATTTTTGTGCTTCTTTAACAGAATAAGATGGAAAAGTGTCTTTAAATGTTTTCCACAATCCCAGACATTCCTAAAAAGGAAATTCCAGGTGTCTTTACCTGTAACAGAATAATCTTCATTTTGGGGGAGGTGACTGCAGAGCTTTGCTCTACACAATAACATGAGTGGTTACATGCTGAATAAATGTTATTTATAAAGAGATTTCACTTTATATTTTTTTCCAATTCTTTCCATTTCCAAACAAATGAGGCAATGTCATTCTTTCTCATGGAGGCATAGAATTCCATTGTTTACCCTGCTTCCACTGTATTTGATGTCAGTATAATTTGTGGAGGGGAAGGGGAAAAAACAAGTCGTTTAAGTAAGGATACAGGTGGACCTGTTGCAACAATGAGAAGTATAAGTTGTCATGTCGAAAACAAACATTACAACTTGGGGGGGGAGGGGGATTGAGTGGAGGGGAGGGAGGATGGGAAGGGATGGGAATGGTAAACAAAGGAGGAGGCTACAATGCTTGATAGAAATGTATTCACTATCTTGCCCATGTAATTGTAACCCCTCTGTACAGTATTTTCACAATAAAAAAAAAGAATTCCATTGTTTATACATACCACATTTTCTTGATCCATTCATCTACTAAGGGGCATCTGGGTTGGTTCCATATCTTAGCTATGGTAAATAATGTTGCAATAAACATAGTTGTGCTGGTAGCTTTAGTGTGGTCTTGTTTGTGATCATTGGGGTAAATGCCCAAAAGTGGGATTGTGGGTCATAGGGAAGCTCTATGTGGAGTCTTTTGAGGAACCTCCATACTGCTTTTCAAAGTAGTTGAACAAGTTTACACTCTCATCAACAATGCAGTAGGCTTCCCTTTTGGCCACATTCCCTCCAGCATCTGTTGTTATTAGGGTTCTTGATTATAGCCATTCTAACTGGGGTGAGGTGGTATCTCAATGTTGTTTTGATTTGCATTTCTTTTATAGCTAAAGAAGTTGATCATTTCTTCATGTGTCTATTGGCCATTCTTACTTCCTCTTCAGAGAAGTTCTCTGTAAGTCTTTAGTCCACTTATTTATTGGGCAGTTGTTTCTTTGAAGATTTGTTGCTGGAGGATTTAATATTTTGAGTTCTGAGTGTATTTTAGATATGAGAGCATTGTCCATTGTATGGCTACTGAAGATCTTCTCCCAACGAAACATAAGTGCCATTGTTTCCCTTATTTGCAATAACTAGTATATGTCTAGGATAAGCAGAAAAGTTCAAAAGCTATGTACATAGGACCATATATCATATGACTATATAAGATGATGCTAAGCAAAATGAACTCCAAGACAGGGACACAAGAGGTTTTTTCTTTCTTGCTATTCTTTTTAACATACTTATAATGTACTATGTGATTTTTTTGTTTCTTTTGCATGTTCTTCCCCCATACTACAACCCCTGTCTTCACAGTATTTGATTCTGGTGCCCTGCATCTTGTATATACACTTTTCTAATTTGGGGAGAGGAAGGGAAAAAACAAAATGCTTAAATAGGGATACAGGTTGACCCATTGTAACAATGAGATGTATAAGACACTATATTGAAAATGAACTTTACAACTTGGGGGGGAAGTTGGGGAGGTGGGAAGGGAAGGGATTGTAGGGGGAAAACAATGGAGGTGGTAACAATGCTCTATAAAAAATATACTCATTACCTTACTCATGTAACTCTCACCCCTCTGTACACTATTTTTACAATAAAAAAGTATTTAAAAAAGAGATTTCAAATCTGATATTGAGCCATTACCAAGTGTTTTGATTACTATGCTTTGTAATAGAGTTTGAAGTTTGGAATTGACATTACTACATTGTACTTTCTACTAAGGATTGTTTTTGCTTTCAGGGTCTTTTATTGTTCCATATGAATGTTTGGATTGCCTCTACTATTTCATTGAAGACTTAGGTTTGAATATTGATGGGTATTGCATTGAATTTGTAGATAACCTTTGACAGTATTGACATTTTCACGATGTTAATCCTCCCAATCCAGGAGCATGGGAGGTTTTTCCACTTTCTTAGTTCTGCTTTAATTTCTTTTTTCAGGTTTTTATAGTTTTCATCATAGAGGTCCTTCACTTGTTTGGTTAAGTTAATTTCTAATTATTTTATTTTAAGGGGTCTAGTATTTAACTTTGTTAATATACAGGACAAGGATTGTCAAAGGAATGCTCAGCAGGTCCATAGTTCAGATGAAACATGTGAAGACATTTCAATCAAAGAATGCACCATATTTAACACAGGAGTTATAATGGAATTCACTTTAACCATGTTCAGAAAATGTAAAATGAGCCAGGTGCCACTGGCTCATGCCTATAATCCTATCTACTCAAGATGCTGAGGTCTAAGAACTGTAGGTTGAAGCCAACCCTGACAAGAAAGTTTATGGGAGTGTTATCTCCAATATACTACTCAGAAAAAGCATGAAGTGGAACTGTGGCTGATGTGGTAGGGTGCTAACCTTGAGCAAAAGAAGCTCAGGGACAGAACCAAGCCCAGAGCTCGAGCCTCAGGACAGGAAAATTAAAAATGTAAAATGACATTTGAACATGGGTGATGCTGTAGACATGGATTTTTAGATCATGCATACGATTTTAATTAAGACCTTTTAATTATATCTCTCTGCATTTTATCTTGTACTGGAGAAAAATTATATAGCATAACCCACTCTGGAACATTAAAAATGATTATAGAGCTGAGTACCAGTGGCTATAATCTTATCTATTGAAGATTATGCTGTGTCCTAAAGAATAACAGTCTAAAGGCAATCTGAGTAGAAAACTGTGTAATTACCATCTACAGTTAGCCCACATGGTAGCATGGGTCAAATGGTAGAACATCAGTTGTTGAGCAAGAAAGCAGAGCAATGAAGTGGAGATATGGCTCACATGGTAGAACACCAGCTTTGAAGGTAAAAGCTAAGGTAGAGTGCAAGATTCTAAGTTCAAGCCCAGAAACAAGCATTAAAAATGATAATAGAATCATTAATAAGGAGGAATGAAGCAGTAAAAAAGAGTAAATGCAAATATAATCATTACATATTTCTATTTTTATCAAACTTGAGAGCCAAAAATCTCTGTCCTTACCCAAGAGAGTTCATTCCACAGATGCTTTTCATGCCTCAAGAGACAAATCTCTGTATTTTCAAGGTGTCATTTCTTGCTTCCATATTGCCCATTCCACATTTCCTTCTGCCTCAGTCTCTTTTACTCTGAGGCCAAGTTTTACCTTGGATAGTTTTGTTACACGTAACATCTTAAATGACTAGCATCTCTGCATGCACACACTGTCAAAACACAAACCAACACAGTCACTTATCACCCAAGGTGACTCATGAGGCTATTTAATCTGACACCAGGATTTCCCAAGTGGGAGCAGACTAGCACATTGGAGAGAATGTCTGAGGATCTCCTGCACTAATGTAGGAATTAACAACAAATGTACACATTACCTTACTTATATAACTGCAACCCCCTGTTCATTACCTTTACAATAAATTTTTTTAAATACCATGATTGATGTTGATGACTATGAGAGTATTTTGATTAATTACCTAATATCCATCCCAACTTCCTGATAAATGCAGACATCCAAGATTGCCTTGTTTAATCATGAGATTGTTGGAGATACCAAAAACATAACTTATGAAAATCTTTTTAATAATATGTAGATGAAATATATACAGACTTTATGCAAATAAACAATACAATTTTCCATTAAGAAAACATGAAAAGACAAAGATATGTTTAAAAACAAAAAACTATTATTCACTTTAAAGTGAATAATAGTTAATATTGCTTTTCATCCTGTAGTATTGCCTAAATTGTCTAATATTCCTCTAGAATTTTGACTTGAGTTTAAAATAATAGTCCTTATACTTACCTTGACACCAATCTGACTTATAGTTAACTTAAGCTACTAATTTCTTTGTTTTATTCTCAGGTGTTTAGTACTGATTTCTGCTTAGACACTAATGTATTTGCAACATATAGATTATTCTTACATTTTAATGTGTAATCCCATTTAGAGTTTAATATTGTTATATAATATGAACACTTCTATGCTTATCCATGTTAGGTCTAAGCATTTCAAAAGGGATTTTGTTATCTTCATTTCTATATTCCAGATGAAATCTTAAAAATTAAAGGTAAGTAGAAGATTGCAGGTTAATTTGATCATTGACAAATTATAAACAAATAACTGCAAGTACTACTCCTGACTGGGAGCAGAAAGTATTGTCTTAATAACTGTGATACAGCATGGTATTTCATGTTAATTTTCTTCTATCTAAAATCCATCCAGCATAAAAAAATTTTCTCTACATATGTCTGCATAGTATTTCGTATATATATTTTATTCTACTATTTTTTCCTGTCTTATTTCTGTAAAAAACTTTTTAAAGGAATTATGTTTTGGTTAACTGATCTATTGATCTATTAACCTATTCCATAAACTTTTAGGTGTTCTGTAAAAAATTCTGCTTACCTTCTACATTTAAAAATTCTTTTTTAATGAATTATTTTCACTGACTAATTATAAGAGGCTTTGTGTTTGTCCGTCCAACTTTTTTTTTCTCTTCTTGGGCTTACTTTGTTAGCTTAACAAATTGATCCTGTATGCTTTCATTTTGGTTTTTAATCATAGGAACATGTAAAACTACCCCTGCCTAGACTGTGGCTCATGCCTAGCTAATTAGGAGTCAGAGATCTACGGATCTGATTTGAAGCCAACCCAAACAGGAAAGTTTGTGTGATTTTTTATCACCAATTAACTACCAAAAACCCAGAAACAGAGGTGAGGTTCAAGTGGTAGAATGCCAGCCTTGGATGAAAAAGCATGCAAGAGCTCAAGTCCTTGAATTCAAGCGCCAGCACAGGCAGTAAAATAAACAAAGGGCTGCGAATGAGTGTTTGCCTAACAAGCATGAAGCCCTAGGTTCCTTTCCTCAGTACCACACCACATATACAGAAAAAGCCAGAAGTGGCACTATGGCTCAAGTGATAGAGCCTTGAGCTAAAAGCAGATTAGGGACAGTCCCCAAGCCCTGAGTTCAGGCCTAAGGACTGGTAAAAATAAATTTAAAAAACAAAAATATATAAATGAACAAACAGACATGCTTCCTTATCTTCCCATAGTCCAAAATCTACCTCTGATTTTTCCAGAGTATCATTGGATCAGCAAGTGCAGCCATCACTTTATCATGATAACATCATCACCTCTCTTAAGAGTTGTGGACTCTTTCAGATGGTTATGAGGATGCCCACTTTTACTATAGGTAGTCTGATGCACCAATATTTCTACTTAAACTTTTTCCTAACTGGTATGTTATATGTACATATATTTTTTGTGTCTTTGCCATTAACCTTTTCTATCTTGATGTCCCTTTGCTTTCAGTTAAAGAAAGTATGACATTACTAAAATCTATTATGTGTTTTACAAATTGTTACACTGTGGTAAATGGAGAATGCTTAGGTAAATGTGTCTTTAGCATGGTTTTGGTTCATTTAAACACAAAGAGATAAAACCAATGAAATCTTTATCCTTTTCAAGTTCTTAGCGCTGAAGGCTATTTACTTATCAACTCATTTGGTATTATACTTGTGTTCTGCATCTATATGAAATATTAGAAATGTCAGAGACCTTTAGGATATGAACCAACTGAAATAATTTTTAAAATACAGACAAATAATAGCAGTTTGCAGAGGTGCAAGTAATCAAAGTAGATTAATGAGATGAATGTTAATTCTCTTACAGGAAAGAATGAATTTTCATTTTTAAAAAGTGAAGAGGATTTGCCTCCTGAGAACATAAATTTTTTTAAAAAATCAACCACTGAAAACTCCAGTGAGAAGAGTATTTGTTCTTATCAAATAATGAGCTAGCTCTTAGTGATGAGAATAATAATGATTCCATTCCCAATGCAAAGAAAACACAGTTAAGCTAGAAAATAGGCTCATCAAATGGCTTCTTATGGAAAGAAGAATCCATAAATTTTTAAGGAAGAAAATAAGAAAATCCAAGGTTAAAGGAAATGAACATAATCTATAATAGTGTTGTAAAAGATAAATAGTTTTAAAGTCCTATTTCTATTGGTGTCATTGAGGAATACTTTTACTATTTCTCAAATCTTTACTAATAATCTCAAATATAGACAATAGAAATAATAACCTCAAGTACAGACTATAGAAATAAATCATAACAGCTTTAAATGTTTGTTAAATGAACCAACTGGTAGCATTTTATTCATCAATTCACTTCCTAATTTTTTTTAAAATATATACTTAATTTCCCCCAACTGAAAATTCATCACTCTGAGAAAGTGTACTAAGTTAGCAAACTTTTAAAAGTGAACATATGTTATTTTTTACAAAGTAAAAATTCAGGAAACATAATGTATTCTTAAGTATGAATATAAATAAATGTCAACTGAGATACAAAAAAATAGACCAATGTTCTTTCTCTCCTAGAGGAACATAAGAAACAAAAGATTTTCATACCTATTTACTGAATTTATATATTGTTTTTGCTGTTGGTTCTCTGCTTATGAAAGACAACTAGCAAGAAAATCCTGAGAAAAACACTTAAACACTTTCCTACATTTTAGGATATTTGTGAAAAATTTCAGTACAGAATAAGCTCATATTTAATTAATTAATACTGGTTCTGGGGCTTGAACTCAGGGCCTAGGCACTATCCCTTAGCCTTTTCACTCAAGACTGGTGCTCTACCACATGAGCATTTTTACTTCTAGCTTTTTGGTGGGAATTGGTGATAAGAGTCTCATAGACTTTCCTGACTAATTGACTTTTGAGTAGCTAGGAGTCGAGGTGTAGACCATTGGTACCTAGTTAAGCTTGTATTTTTATTGCTGATGTTATATTGAGAATGATGAAGAATGCAAAACCAGGTACACAAGACCCTAATTTGATAAGATTTGTAGCAGTTTCCATTTCCAGGCCAACTGCTTGTCTACTTAGCCTCAAGCAAAAATTGGAAAATTTTTCTGCCAAGTTTTTATTAAGGATGAGGTTTGGTGTGTGGTGCTCTGGAAGTGTGGCCCAACCTGTTTTTCTGCTCTTTATTCAAGGCAAGTTCAAAATGAATGCACAATTCTCCCATGGGAGCAGCACTCTTAGTGAGCCCTGCTATTGCTGCAGGATAATATGGAGGGAAACTGACTGGCCCACCCAACAAGAACGAAGATCCACTGTAGCTCCCAATAGGAATCAGCCTTAGGATTTACTATGAAAAATAACTGGACCAGGGTTTGCTTTGGAAGAAAATGCACAGTATAAACGAGAAAGATCATAATGATCAAAGAATCACCCCCAGAAAATAAAATTGTAAAACTAAGCACCAGTGACCTACACATCCCTTCTCTCTATTCAGGAGCTGTGATCTGAGGATTGTGGTTGGAAGCAAGCCCATGCAGGAAAATCCATAAGACTTTCATCTACAATTAACTACCAAAAAGCTAGCCCTGGAGCTCCTGCTCAATTGATAGAATGCTAGCTAGCCTTGAGGGGAAACGTTCAAAGACAGTGCCCAAACCCTGAGTTCAAGTTCCAGTACTCGCATGTACACACACACACGTGCTCACACACAGGTAAAACATTCAGAAAAGTACAATAATTCTACTTAGCAGCTGTAATGACATATTTGTAGTTAAGTATCAGGAACAAAACCAGTAACCCAGTAATTCATTTCCTACTAGTTGTTTTGCTTTTTGTTATTTTTTTGTTTTTTGTTTTCTTTTTTACCCCCAGTAATGGGTTTTGAACTCAGCATCCCATGCTCTCTAGATTGCTTTTTGTTTTTCTTGTTGTTTTTTGTTTTGTCTTGTTTTGTTTTTTTCACTCATGGCTGGTAATCTACTCTTTTCTCTTCTGGCTGTTTTGATGGTTGTTTGGAGATAAGAGTCTTAGACAACTTTCCTAGCAGGGCTTATTTTGAAGTTCAGATCTCAGCTTTCAGCATTGCAAGGACTACAGACACCAGCTATTAATATTCTGCTATCAGTTATGGCATTGTGTCATACCTGATTACTAAAATTGAGGAATTTGTATATTTTGAAGCCTTAATTTTTATTATTATCTCCTATGTTAAATTCATATAGCTTGTTACAATATTTACCAAGCACATAACAATTCATGTCAAATGCATTACTGTATTTATTTTGACTCAAATGCTGTCACCACTGTATGAAACTTGTCGAATACCAATTTAGTGAAGTTGAATCAATTACCTAATATTGATTTCTCAGTTTTAAAGTTAGGAATATGTTGTAGTTAATGAGCATTCCTTGATCAGGACATTTAAAATAAATCTCATAAATGGGGAAAAGTCTAAACTAGTGGTTCAGTCTAATGTCTATCTTAAGAGTTCATTAAGAGTGGCATAATTTCCATGTCATAGGGCTGAGCCTAGAAATTCCTATGAGCTCCATCTTAGCTTTATATTGTGCTTGGAGAAAAGTGAGCAGGAGTATATAACTGAAAAGACTTAAGGTGCTAAACCCAAATTTTGGAAACTCTTGAGCCCTCAAACCCAAAACATCAAGAATGTAAAAATGCTTAAGGTGCAAGACAATTCCAAGCATTTGCAATCACATTGTATAGTCACAAGTAAAAATATAAGTAGTATACTTTCTCACATTCTTAAACACTTGTTTCTGTGGTATTGATTTTTTCAAATTAATTAATTAATAACTTTTAATTAGCATCAATTAGTTGTACAAGGATTTATTTGATATCCATTCTCATATAAATGAGTCTTTTAAAAATATTATTGTAAAGGTGATGTACAGAGGGGTTAGTGACATGACTCAAGTAATGAGTATGTTTCCTTTTGAACAGTTTCACCCACATTTTTGTTCTCTGCTACTTTTTCTCTTCCCATCTCTCCTCTGCCCCCCAAGATGTATAGTTTATTTCCAACATAATGTCTAGTGAATCCCAACGAACTGGTTCACCCGTTTGTCTGATTATTTCTGCACTTTCCCTTCCTCTCCTCAAATCAGATATACTTATATACAAGACAGAGGGTACAGAATTTTTTTTAAAAAGTGACAGAAGGAAATAAACAAAAGAAAAAAAAGGAAGGGAAAACCCCACAAATAGTACAATTAAGGGCTGGGAAGGTGGCTCAGTGGTAGAGCACTTGCCTTGCATGCATGAGGCCCTGGGTTTGATTCCTCAGCACCACATAAGCAGAAAAAGAAAAAAGCCGGAAGTGGCACTGTGGCTCAAGTGGTAGAGCGTTAGCCTTGAGCTGAAGAGCTGAGGGACAGCGCCCAGGCCCAGAGTTCAGGCCCCATGACCGGACCCCCCCAAAAAACATAGTACAATTTAAAAAATCTCGTTTCCATTTCTTGGAGTTCATTTCAACATATACACACAGTTATTGAGTCTTTGTCTTGATTGTAGTCACTCCCTCCATCATTTGCCCTCTCTTCTTTTTCCTAACCAGTTTATCAGGATTCACTGCTCTCCTTTCATACATGTTCATGAAGTATTTATGAACATATTTACTCTCTGCTCTTTCTAGTCCTCAACTTCCCTTCTACTAGTATCTTTCCTCCAGCCTACGTGTTTCAACTTCCGAATATTCATATTTGTTCCAGTACAACTTGGTTGTTCAAATGGATTTCAACATGGTGTCTTACTAAACATTATATACTAAACGTTATCATGATTATCTAGTATGTGTTTAAATAGATATATCTGAGGGCCAGCAACCACATATGAGGAAAAAATGTGACCTTTGCCCTTCTGACCCTGGCTTATTTTGTTTAATAATATGTTTTCCAGAACATTCATTTTTTTCTGCAAATAACATCATTAAGTATTTCTTCATGGGTAAGCAATACCCATTGTGCATAAATAGGACATTTTCTTGATCTTCATCAGTTGTTGGGCACCCTGGCTGTTTCTAAAACTTGGCTAATGTGAGGAGTGCTGCAATGAATGTGAAGATACAAGAGCCTCTGTCAGATCCAGAATTATGCTGGATATCAGGTGCTCCTGTTTGTAATCCTCCAGACTTACGCTGCATACTAGTGTCTCATGTCTGTAATCCTCACTACTGAGGCTGAGACCTAATGATTATGATTCGAAGCCAACCTGGCAGGAAAGTCTGTGGGACTCTTATCTCCAATTAGCCACCAAAAGTGTGGAAGTAGAGCTGTGCTTAGTGCTTCAGTGGTAATCTCCTGACTTACATTCCTTCAGCTATATGCTATAAGGCTATGAGTGGTATTGCTAAAGGTCACATTTTCCCCATCTTCACTAGCAGTTCTTATTGTTTATGTTGATGATGGGCATTCTGACTGTAGTGATATGGAATCTCAATATCATTTGACCTGCCTTTCTTTTATGGCCAGGGACATTAAATATTTTTTTCTTTATTTATTGAGAATTTTTACTTCTTTCAAGTGTCTGCTCAGGTCATTCACCTATTTAGTAATTGAGTTATTGAGATTTTGAGAATTTAGGTTTTTGAGCTCCCTGTATATTAAAATTATTAATCCATTTTCAGATAGAGAGCAAGCAAAGATTTTCTTCAATTCTGAAAGTTCTCTTTTCACCTTAGTAGCTACATTCATTTCTGTGAAGATGTTTTGGCATGGTATAATCCTATTTGTCAATCTGTGTTCCTATTTGGTGAGCACCTGGAGTTCTATTCAGGAAGTTCCTGCTCTGTGCCAATAAGTAATAATGTTTCTCCTATTCTTTCCTGTTGTAGGAAACGTTTCTGGTTTTATGTTGAAATCTTTAACCCATTTTTAATAGATACTACAAATTTAGTTAGAGATAGGGATCTAGTTTCAGTTTGAACCAATGGACTTCTTAAACCATACTTCCAAACTTTAAAATCCCACATTCATTTAAAAAAAAGGTACATGTGGGAAGGTAAATGGAGACAGGACTTCTGTAACTAATGCCAGTAGATTCTTAAGCAATTAGAAATATAAAATAGAGATAGGCATATTTTCATCTAAATTGATGGAGTTCATAGCTGTCATATTACATTTCATGTTTGCCAGGTGAGATAATAAGTAGCAAGATGAACACTAATTTTCCAGAAGAAATATGGTTTCCAAAAAAACACTAGACAGCTACAAAAAGTGTGAGGCAAAGAGATATTTCAGTGAATGTATATTGTCTGTACTAATCATGAGCTTTCGTGCATTAGAGTAGGGAGAGGCTTAACATCTGCTTTCTTCTCTATAGTAAAAGATCTGCATGAAGCCTGTTGTGAACTCAAGGAAGAGTCAGTTATAATTTAAGGCTCAAGTATAATGAGAAGGGGAAAAATTATAATTAGGAAAATCACTTTTAGTCAGTATGGAGCCTGTTCCTAATGACTGCATGACTGCTAAATTTCCTACCTGGATTCTGATATTATTGCAGGAGAGAGGCTAGCGGCATTAGGCAAACCTGCACCTGAAGGAAACTGCTAAATTAATGAGCTTGTTTTAATAGCACATCTAGTGAATTGGACAATGGCCAAGATACTTCAGTTCCTAAGGAAAAGCATAAAGACTCAGGGTAGACTGAGTGTACATAAACACAATCGAGAATTTAGGATTATTACCTTGTATTTCAAGCCAGAATAGAAAGTTTTAAAAAATGTAATTTTTACATAAGATATGTTTATAATATACATCAAAAGAAATTACTTTCTTTTTAATTTAATTTAATTTAATTCTGATATTTTCCTTCATCTCCTGTTTTGGGTTCAGATTAGTTTCTCAAAATCATCCCAATATATTAGGCATTCAGAGACAATGTTTAAGACATGAAAGACATAACTCAGTCTTTGTCTAGGAAGAAACTGAATTTGCATAAGTCAACCAACAATCTCATATTTGGTAAGTGACTAGGCAGGATCCAAATTCATGTCACTAAGATTCCGGAAGTAGTTATGGGTTGTTGGTTAATTGCTGTGGTTAAAATATTAAATATTCCCCAGTGACTGATGTTAAAGCTTGTTCTCTGGGCTCATTTCACATAATATGATTTTGTTCCAAGTCTTTCCATTTCCTAACAAATGGGGTGATGTCTTTCTTTCTGATGGAGGCATAGAATTCCATTGTGTGTATATATACCACATTTTCTTGATCCATTCATCTACTGAGGGGCATCTGGGTTGGTTCCATATCTTAGCTATGGTGAATACTGCTGCAATAAATATAGTTGTGCTGGTAGCTTTAGTATGGTCTTGTTTGTGATCATTGGGTAAATGCCCAAAAGTGGGATTGCTGGGTCATAGGGAAGCTCTATGTGGAGTCTTTTGAGGAACCTCCATACTGTTTTCCAGAATGGTAGAACAATGCAGTAGGGTTCCCTTTTGGCCACATCCCCTCCAGCATCTGTTGTTATTAGAGTTCTTGATTATAGCCATTCTAACTGGGGTGAAGTGGAATCTCAATGTTGCTTAATTTGTATTTCTTTTATGGCGAGAGAAGTTGAGCATTTCTTCATGTGTCTATTAGCCATTCTTTTTTCCTCTTTAGAGAAGTCTCTCTTGGAGTCTTTAGTCTACTTATCAATGGGGTGGTTGTTTCTTTGAGGATTTGTTTTGGGGGATTTAATTTTTTGAGTTCTAAGTATATTTTAGATATGAGGCCCTAATCCATTGTATGGCTGGTGAAGATCTTCTCCCAATCCTTGGGCTTTCTATTGATCTTCCTATCTATGTCCTTTGCCATTCAGAAGCTCTGCAGTTTCATGCAATCCCATTTTTCCAACCTTTCTTTGATTTGTTGTGTATCTGGGTCTTTACTAAGAAAATTCTGGCCTGTGCCGAGGAGTACTAAAGTTTCTCCAATTCCTTCTTGTAATGTTTTCACAGTATCTGCTTTGACTTCGAGGTCATTGATTCATTTGGAGTTGATTCTGGTGTACAGTAATTTATAAGGAAGTACCTTTAGTTTTCTGAAGGTGTTTAATCAATTTTTGTCAGCACCTTTTACTGAAGAGGATATCTTTCTTCTAGTCTATGTTTTTGGTTCCCTAATCAAAGATTAGATGGCTATAAGTCTGTAGGTTCATTTCGGGGTCTTCAGTTCTATTCCATTGGTCCCCTGATCTGTTCTTGAACCAATACCAAGCCATTTTGATTAGTATACCTTTGTAGTAGAGTTTGAAGTTTGGTATTGTTATCCTTCCCTCACCGTTTTTTTTTTTTTTTTTTTTTTTTTTTTTTACCAAGGATTGTTTTTGCAATTGGGGTCTTTTATTGTTCCATATCAATTTTTGGATTGCTTCTTCTATTTCATATAGGTCGCGTGGTTTCACTTACAATGCAATAATTAGTATATATCTAGGAAATCAAATGAGCAGAAAAGTACAAATGTACATATGACCATATAAGATGATGCTAAGCGAAATGCACCCCAAGATATGGACACAAGAGTTTTTTCTTTGTTGTTTTTAATGTAGTATGTGATTTTCTTTTGTTTCTTTTGTATGTTCTTCCCTCTATGGTATAACTGTGTTGTCACTATATTTGATTTTGGTACCCTGAATCTTGTATATTCATTTATCTAATTTGGGGAGGAAAGGGGAAATAACAAAATGCAGAAACAAGGACACAGGATGACCCATTGCAACAAGAAGACTCACAAACATTCTGTTGAAAATGAACTTCACAACTTTGGGGGGGCATGGGAGGAGGAGCGGGGGACGTGGGGGTGGGAAGGGATAGTGGAAGAACAATTAAGGAGGGGGTCACAATGCTCTACAAGACACAAACTCATTATGTTACTTATGTAACTATAACCCCTCTGTACAGCATCTTTATAATAAATTAAAAATTAAAAAAATTAAAAAGGAAACAAGAGGTAACTTTTAAAGTGCTATGAAATAAAGCCAATACATTAAATTGGTATTAAAATTTTAAATAAAAATAAAACCTCATTCTCCATGGTATTAAGGGTAACAGCTGGTGGAAGCCTTGAGGAATGAGACAAAATGAGGGGGTCTTTAGGATACTGGAGACATGGGTACTGGGATCCCTTTCTTTCCTTTGTCCTCTGTCTTTCATTCATTCCTGATTTGTGAGTAAGCAATCCTCTCTATCACATGATGATCTGCTATTGGCAGTTAACATATCTAGCATGTTCCAAAGCAATTGGTTCACCTTATTTGGGACAAAAGCTCCCAACATTGTGAACCAAATTAAATCTTTCTTCTTTGTATGGTGGTTATCCTACCATTTCACTATAGTGACATCAGCTTTTGTCTTTTTTATGCACAAGAGTTAGCATATATCAGTTGGTTATGGCTGCCATAATAAATGTAAGTGTTCACTAGATAAACATTCTTCTAAAATATTTCAGGGAGCATTAAGTCATGGGTCAAATTAAACTCCTTTCAGAATTGAAAACCAAAATTTTAACCCCTCTGTAAATATTTATGAAGATAAGCATCAAATAGGCCTAACTCTGTTTTATTTTTTTACCATTGCATAATCATTTAAAATCTGTCCTACTGAAGTTTTAGAACAATTATATTTATAGAAGCAAAATTAATATTATTATTGAACTTTGAATTCCTTAAGCATGTCAGCACATTTGATCATAAAATCTAGGTCTTAGGAATAGAAAATTCTCTAAGACAGCCTTTCGATTTTCTTTTGCAGTGGTCTTACTTGGAGTATGGATGATTTGCTGCACCATGGTAATGAACTAAATTATCCATACTACCCACACATATGTGGATATTTCTACTTATAGTCCATGACTGAGAGATTTGGTTATTCTGATAGATAAAATTCCCTGAATGCTTTTTTAATTTTTTATCTCTAAAATATTTTTTACATATTAAGCACACATTTCTTTATTTGTATGTCTAATTTTTTAAATAAGTTTTTTATTGTGAAAATACTGTACAGAGGGGTTACAGTCACATGAGCAAAGTAATGAGTACATTTCTTATCAAGCCTTGTTGCCTATTCCTTTGTTTTCCCCTACCATCCCTTCCCTCCCATCTCTACAACTATATTCCCCCTGCCACTCCCGCCTGTATTGTAAAGTTTTTTTTTTTGACATAGAGCCTGTACATCTCATTGTTGCAATGGGTCAACCTTTATCCCTATTTAAACAATTTTTTCCCTTCTGCTCCCCAAAATATACCAACATCAAAGACAGTGAAAACAGGTCTCATTTTATTATAAGAAAATCACTGAAAATATAACTAGATACAAAATGAACTGTCTTTTACATGATGAATAGCACATACATAGTGTTATCATTTCTAAAATAGTCAGTAGATAACAAATAGTACCAACATAACAACTTCACCAAACATAAGCACTGAATAACCTTGAATGAATGTAGACTTTAAAACATAACACTGGGCATGCACTGGTGGCTCATACCTGTAATCCTAGCTACTCAAAAGTCTGAGATCTGAGGATCATGGTTGGAAGCCAGCATAGGAAGGAAAGTCTGTGAGACTGATCTCCAATAAACTACTAAAAAGCTGAAAGTAGTACTGTGGGTCACGTGGTAGAGTGCTCACCTTGAGTGAAGGAAGCTCAGGGACCAGACCCAGACCCAGACTTCACACCCCAAGATTGGGGAAAAAAGAAAAAAAAGAATGAGGAAAATAAAACCTAGAGAAAATTCACATTAGTAAAGTAATTGTTACACAAATAGGATGGGAAGTATATGAACATTTATCTTGAGATGAATTATATCTAAGTTCCTTCAATTAAGGAGAAACATTTCTGCAGAAATGCCAGGGACAGCTTCAAGTTACCGCCCATCACCTCCTCTCTCCCTAGAGTTAGAGGAATTGCATGTGATGTTAGAGAAAACTGGCAAGAGAGAAGGAAGATAGAATAAGTGCAGAACTGACACAATTGTTTAACAATGAGAAGATGTGCAGCATTGAGGAAGGTAACAATAGACTCAGAAGTAGTACGTGCTTCTGGGCCAGATAATCCATATAGGTATGAGGATAATGATATGGTTAATGGTATCACATTGGGTAAGTTACTCAACCTCAACAAATCTATTACCAAATATCACTGATAACAGTGATTCAGTGAAACAGGATTCATTTTAGAATATTTTGGTGTGAGGGAGAACAATGGAAGGGGTGACAATGATCAGTATGTATTGTACTAATAAACAGATATGTTGAATAGAAACCCCTTTACACAACTATTTAAGGTAATAAAAAATTAAGTAAAACAAAATGAAAAGAAGTTGATGCAGCAAGAAAATAAGAGAGAGAGAGGATGCAGATAAGATTATAATTTGCCTGATTAAGTAATGTCTAAAAAAATGCTAAGTACTAATGTTAGGAAAATCAACATTGGGATTAGTAGTAGCAGAAATAGTTTTATGAGAGAAACATATTTCTAAAATGTAAAGGAAGGTAGGCTATCTTCAAGGAATTTACAATTAACTTGAAGAAAGGACTTCAGAATAGAAAATTAATTCAAGATTATAGATTATAGGCTATAGTAGAATTTCAGTGAGAAGACTGTGAAGCTGGATAGGCTTTAAAGAAAAAATAACATTGAACTTCTGTGATACTGGTAATAGAGCCTTGAAGCTTCTTGTGTTGACTATTACTCTAAGTGTTTGTTTTATTCACTTGACTGACAATAACATTACAAGTAGGTAGTTTTATTATCTTTGTTTTCAAATAAGTGAACTGAAGAAGAGTTTTGATAACTTGCCCAAAGTAATAGGTGGAATGCAATAAAAATTGCATTAGAAGATATCACACAAAACTAAGATAACAAGAACATTAGTATGGCTTAAAGGTAAATCAGAAAGTAAATATCATTTTAAAGAAGTGGCTGAAAAATTATTGGAACCCAACTTTAAATCCTGTGAATTTACATAAAGAAAAATGCATTTTAATATGAACCTGTCTCATTTTATAGACATCCTGAAACTGTATTATAATCATTAATTCTTTTGCCAAACTTACTTTAAAATATTTTCTTATTTTTAAGCAATAGCCTCTTTAAAACAAGTTTGATGCACACATAGTATTTCATTTGAAGAAAACCTGCTAAGCTCACAATGTCATACAAGTTTGATGTCAAATACTAGCTGGTATAAGAAAATGCCTGCCTCTTGCCCAAACAATCTTACTTTTACTGAGGCTTAAACTCTGAGCCTGAGCTCTGTCTCTTAGCTATTTTGCTAAAGGCTGGTACTTTACCACTTGAACAATGGCTATATTCTGGCTTTTTGGTGGTGAATTGGAGGTTTAAAAATCTCATAGACTGGGCTGGGAAGTTGGCTCAGTGGTAGAGCGCTTGCCTTGCATGTCTGAGGCCCTGGGTTTGACTCCTCAGCACCACATAAGCAAAAAGAAAAAAACTGGAAGTGGCGCTGTGGCTCAAGTGGTAGAGTGCTAGCCTTGAGCTGAAGAGCTGAGGGACAGTGCCCAGGCCCAGAGTTCAGGCCCCATGACCAGACCCAAAAAAGAAAAAAACATCTCATGGACTTAGGGAAGGGGAAACAAAGGAGGAGGTTACAATGCTTGATAAGAAATGTACTCATTATCTTGCCCAAGTAATTGTAACCCCTCTGTACAGTATTTTCACAATAAAAATAAAATAAAATAAAATAAATCTCATGGACTTTTCCTGATCAGGCTGACTGTGAATGGGTATCACCAAATCTCAGTCTCCTGAATAAATCAGTTTTTCAGGCATTAGCCACTTGTCCCCAGGTAAATGCCATTTTTCTTCATTTTTAATTACTTTTGTAAACGTGAGGTATAGAAGAGTTACAGTTACATAATGTCAGGTAATGAGTATATTTCCTTTAGAACAATGTCACTCCTTTCCTCACCCACTCCCAGCTTCTCCCTCTCAACTCCACCCACAAGATGAATAGTTTATTTTCAACACAGTGTCTAATGAGTATCACTGCAGCATTTGTTCACTGTCCTACCATTTCTTTGCCCCTTTATCCTCAAAAGACAGATACACAAACAAACAAGACAAAAGAAATGAAAAAGAAACATCAACAAAGAGAAAAACCTCTTGTTTTCATTTCCTGGTGTTCATTTTGATAAAGATTATTTTACATGATTAGCTGTATATGCTATTGCACCTTTGTGATCCTCTCCTGATTATCTATCTTTGGTCTCACTGTGCGTGAATGCCGAGAGATCTATATAATTTATCATGTTCCAGTGTATTTTTTTAACCATCCAGTGTGTTTACTTGTAGAATCATAGGCACATTCATACCACAAATGAGGGAAACTATGCAACCCATGTTTATTTGGAGATTTGGAAAGTTTATTTTAACTGAGTTCAATTCTTTAGTGATAGTCTTTGCTGTATACATTTAAACAGTGCATCCTGGATCCATAAAAAAAAAAAAGTCTTAATTTCCCATACTTCTCTTTATAAAGCTGACCAGTTGGCAGTTGAGGTACATCAACCCAGCTGAGATTCCACCTAAGTTATGCCCTGAATTGAAAGGAACCTATTACCCAAATATAGCAGATGACTCTCCTTTGTTTCTATCTAAAGAAATGCTACATTAATAGTGTGCAAAGCAGGTCTTTAACAATCTTCTCAAATTATGGGTCAACTTAGTGGAAAAAGGTAAATTGATATTTATCAGCTTGATTAAAAACACGGCTATTTTAAAAGTAATTCTGATGATCTGAATTTAGTGGAAATGGTACTTAATAATTAGAAACCAGAATATACAATCATATATTTAGAGGAGAAGTTATTAAGTATTGACAACATGTTAAAAGCAAGAGACTGAGGGTACAGCTCATCAGAAGAGCACAGGTTAAGCACCTTCAAGTGTCTACATTGCCTGGGTTTTATTCATGGCATCACTTAAAGAAAAGACAAAGAAAGAAAATATAGCCTGATACCAGTGGCTCATGCCTGTAATTATAGCTACTGAAGAGGCTGAGATCTGAGGATCAAGGTTCAAAATTAGCAGAGGCAGGAAAGTCATGGAGAATCTGATTTCCAATTAACCAACAAAAAGTGAACTCTGTTCATCAGTGCTATTAGGTTCTAATTCACAGCAATGAGCAAGACAACTATAAGAATTATAATGAGATTCACTGTGAATCTCATGTGAAAGGCATAAAAGGCTCTTTAAAACAATACTGATTTTAAAAATCAGTAACTAAAGGGTGCATACTCAAAATTCCCTGCCACTTTTAAACCTGATTTTTTTAAGTTTTGCAGGGAACTATAATTAGTATGTTGCTATTTCTTTGCAGTATTTATTTATTTAGTCCAGAAAATTAGAGTTTCTGTCTTTCCAAATCTTCCATGCAACTGCCTGAATAAAAAGGTAAATGCCAGAGAGACAGAGATATTTAAGAGATTCTATTTGAATTCTGTCTAGAATCCATAAGACTTATTGAGATTTATGAAATGTACATATGAATGTTGAATGCTCATAACCAAGAGTAAGAGCTCACAAATGTCCTTAGCACTTACAAAAGATGCCAATCATGTATTCTTTGCCTCATAGATTCATTTTTATCTGCTTCCCTCCAAACAATGCAGAAACACAGACAAAGTGAACTTAAACTCTATGTAAATTTCAGTAGTGTGAGGACGTTATCCTCAATTCTACGGGCCTTTTATTTCAAATAATCATTTTCTAAAATTTATATTTAATGCAAATGTTCGGTATTTCAGAAAAGACTCTGATCTTCTCTTTCAAATACAGTGCTTAAGAGAATCTGTTCATGCAAAGTTGATTTTCCCTGTATGAAAAGGAGACCCTTGTAGCTGTGATAACAGTAGAAATGAAGAGGAGGTGTCAAGATCAAGACAGGAGATGTATTCGCAGCAGGCTCACATTCATTTCTACTAAAATTGTTGCCACAGTCTCCAAGCAGTATTTGTCTGCTTTCCCTTTCTGTCCCAGGGTTAGTGCTGTTTCACATTTCCACGTTCTGTCTTCTATCATCCTGTTATTCATATGGCTACCCTGAAATTTAATGACCTTTATCATTCTCCAATTAACTGATGGGAGGTGAGACTTTAACTCAATTAACACATATCATGTGGAGAGCACTTTATATATTTCAAATACTGCTAACATTCTCCTCTTCTGAACTGATTCATAGAAGAGCAGCCAGCATGTCATCAGAAAGAGTCTCCTGAGAACTATTTATCTGGGTTTTTTCTTTATTAAAGATATCATATTTTTCAGTCACCTAATCAAAATCGCAAAACTCTATTTACATCTGAAGACTAGTTTTCCATAAAGGAATACAGTTGTTTTTATTAGCTAAGTGTGGCTTGCGTGCTGTCCCTCTGCTCTTGAGCTCAAGGCGAGCGCTCTACCGCTTGAGCCACAGCACCGCTTCCGGTTTTCTAGTGGTTTTTATTGGAGATAAGAGTCTCACGGACTTTCCTGCTTTGAACCTTGATCCTCAGATCTCAGCCTCCTGAGTAGCTAGGATTACAGGCGTGAGCCACTGGCACCAGGCTACATACAGATTTTTTCAAAAGATTTAACCAGGCATCGGTGGCTCATGCCAGGAATCCTAGGTACTCAGGGGACTGAGAGCTGAGAATTGGGGTTCAAAACCAGCTGGGGCAGGAAACTCTGAGAGATTCTTACTCCCAGTAAACTACTCAGAAATAGCTGGAAGTGGCACTGTGGCTAGTGGAGAACACAAAGAGGCCCAGGGACAAAGCCTAGTCCCTGAATCCAAGCCCCAGGACCAGCAAAAAATAAAAAATAAACTTTCACCTTAGCCTTTCATAAAACCTTAAATATTGTTAGAATGAATAACACTACTTCATATATAGGAAAAACATATCTTAAGATATATTCAAATATCGGGCTGGGAAGGTGGCTCAGTGGTAGAGTGTTTGCCTTGCATGCCTGAGGCCTGGGTTTGATTCCTCAGCACCACATAAGCAGAAAAAGGCTTTGTGGCTCAAGTGGTAGAGCACTCGCCTTGAGCTGAAGAGAGCTGAGGGACAGCACCCAGGCCCAGAGTTCAGGCCCCACAACCAACAAGAAAAGATATATTCAAATATTAAGTATTATGATTCAATGGGGATGCAGTAAAAATCAAAATAAGATATTTATTCTAGAACATAAACAAATATCTATCTATATCTATATCTATATCTATCTATATATATATATATATATGCTAGAGAGAGTATTATTCAGCTGTAAAGAAGAATGAGATTATATCTTATAGAAAGATGGATTGATGGTACTGGAGATCATCATGTTGAGTGAGATAAGACAAACTTGGAAGAAAGTATCATGTGTTTTCACTCATATGAAGAATATATACCTAAATAATAATGATATTAATAAGAATAATATATGATGCCTAGCAACAATAAGAAATGTACTCATCACCTTGCTCATGTAATTGTAACCCCTCTGTAAGGTATTTTCACAATAAAAAAGGAAAACAAAATATCCCATAGTACTATGCATATATATTTAAATTCAGGATTAAAAAATGTTTAATTTATAAAGTGAGGTATCAGTCAGTTTTGTTGATTATATACATATGCACACACACACACACACACACACACACACACACAAAAGAATAATACATGAATTTCTAAATCACTTACTAAAGGAATCTTGATGAAAGCCTCTGATGTTTTAGGCTTAGTATTGTTATTCCTAAATTATCTTTCTTGGTTATAACACTTTTTTGTGGATGGATCTTGTCCTGTGCAGCTCTATGGGGATCATTTGAATGTCATCCATATGAAATACCAGGTAAAATGTTATTTTAGGGTGGCATTTCTCAGAGGCCCTATTGTTTAGAACCACTTTCTCTGGCTACTGTGAGGCTGATGATTAAGTGTCTGCTATGTCACATGGAAAATGCACATTAGAATGACTACCATGTACAACTACCACATTTCCAGGATCAGCTATGGAAGGAAAATGAGATCTCTTGTTCAATAAGACAGGGAGATTCCTCTATTAGAGTGCCTTTCACTTTTCTTGAAAATGTTATAGTCCCTAGAACTGGAGCTACCAGGGAAGAAATTCAAACCCTTAAAGGTGCATGAAATCCTGCTCTAACATTTCAGCATGGTATGTGAACTGTGTCTATCCCCATTCCTTGGTGCCCAGCAGAGGTGCAAGGTAGCAGCAGATGCTGGATGGGTTCTGTTGTAGTGGGGCAAAAGCCCACTCTGGGGAGAGGGTGATAGGTTGAGTTCACCTGTGAACTATGCTCCCAGTACCTGGGTCATGGTCCAGTATATCACTGGGTTTTACTTAAAAATACTTTCCTAATCTATAAGTTGTTTTTCCATGTATTTTCCAATTATTTTCTGTGCTATTTCTTTTTCAATTATTTCCTTGCTATTTTTCAATTAGTCCCTTTGCTATTAATTTTTTGTGCTTGTAGCCTCAGACTTTGTTATACTAACTAAGGGAAAAAAAACACCACCAATGTCAATGTCCAGGAAATTTTCCTTTATACTGACATAAGTTTCACAGTTTCCAGTCTCAGTTTTAAATCTATCATTCATTTTGAGTTGTTTTCTGTGGATAGTGAATATGAATCTGATTCCTTTATTTTCCATATGGAAATAGATTTTTTCCAACACTGTTTATTGAAGAGGTTATTCTTTCCTTATTGTGTACTCTTACTGCTTTGTGAAAACTTAGTTGAAATGTTTAAAAAATACATATCTAAGAAGTTTATATTAAAATTTGTAAAGAACCCTTAGATATTAGTATCAGAAGAACAAGTCATCTAATAAAAATGAATAAAGGATTTCAACAGATATTTTTCCAGAGTAGATACAAAAATGTCCAAAAGATATATAAAATGCCACTCAATATTACTAATTATCATGGAAATGCAAGTCAAACCATTGTGACATATGATCTCAGAAACATTAGGATGGCATCCTTCAAAATATAACAGAAAATGAATGTTGGCAAGGATATTATGTTAAGAGAACTTCTATCAATGTTAATGGCAATGATCATTGCAATGACACAGGCATTATTGAGATAAGTATGGAACTTCCTACAACAAAAATAAAAATAGAGGTATCATAGTACCCAGAACATAAAGATATTTGCAATCCCATGTTTAATTAATATTTTTTTAACAATAACGAACATATGGAAACAACCCACATGTTGATGGAAAAGCCTATAAAAACATGGTGTGTTTGTGTGATGCTGTGTGAATATTGTACAGTCATAAAATAGGAGATTTTATCATTTGTCCAAACATAAGCAAATTGAAGGTTAATAAGCAGTGAAATAAGCTGGATATAAAATTATTTCATGGTTTCATGAAGTATGTAGAATCCTTTAAATATATGCAGAATCCTTTAAAAAGAACAAATTCACAAAGAAAATATAATGTTGATGATCAAGGAGCAGAAAGAGTGTGAAAGGAAATGGGTAGATGTAATTCAAATGATTTAAAGCCACAAATATATACGATAAAGAAATCTAGAGGTTTAATGAACAACTATGTTAGCTATAGCTAGAACTATTGCATTAGGAATTTGTTTTGCTAGATAAGTATATCTCTGTTGCTCTTTAAACACATACATATGAAAAGAGTGACGATAGATGATGGCCAAATTAATTTGCTTCATCTAGAAATCTTTGACAATTTATAGGCACATTGTAAATCTCACATATATATATATATATATGTATATATATATATAATATGTGAAATAAAACACAGCTGGGAATGCAGAGGACTTAGATGCTTCTTTATTTGGAACAGTTAGAAAAACATAGAAAAAATTTTGTTTATATTTGCAGATCTAGGTCAGGAACAGAGTTTCTAAAAGTTACATTAGTATAGTTTCAAAATACACTTAATTCCCCCTAAATAAGTACTATATATATATATATATATATATATATATATAGTACTTATTTATGTATGTACATATATATGGTACTATATATATCCATCCTAATTTTGTTAGATCAATAATTAAAGTGAAATTTTTTTTCAAGCTAGAATTACTTATATGAGTTTAAAGCCAACTAATGTGATATTGGCTAGAATTTGGAGTTAAATTAGGCTAACATTTACTTCATTACTCTTTAGAATGAATTAGAAGTTAAACAAAAATGAATTGATGCATAAGGCAAATTTATTGTTCTACAAGTGAAAAATTTTAAAAGGTGTTTATCTTTTACTGGCTCAAACTTCTCGGCTATAACAGTTTGTGATATAATGCTGAATAGTCTCACTTCTGATTATACATCAAACTTACCTACTCATTTCAGCAGAGGATGAAAACTTCTTTCATTAAGGAATGGCTTTTCTATAGAAGCATAAATGTATGAAGAAGTCTTTACTGCTTATAAAATATTCATAAGCATTTATTTTTCAGTAATTCTAGTCATATCCTTACTTTGTGGTTAAAATATAAGAATTTTTTAATAAAAATTTCCTCTTTAAAAGTTTAAAGAGTTCAAGCAAACCAGAGATAGTAAAAGGGCAAACAGTAACTCATACTTATTCGGTGTTGTACAATTAGTTTGAGTGGGATTCATTATAGTTTATTTTGACCTAATCCAAAAACAACCATAGAAAATACTACTGGATGTGTTCCAGATAAATAAGAATGAAGTGAGAGGAAGGTAATTAGACTAATATGTTTAATGTTCTGAGAAGAAAACACATGGAGCCAGATTTCTCCTATTCCCAGAAGGCAAAAAGAATTACTGAAAGAAACACTGGATAGCTTAGTTCGGTGGAAAAAAGTGTATAACCCCCCCCCACACACACACACACACGTATAGTTTGTGGCTCTTAAAAGTATATTTAAGGAAGTATATTTAGAGTGTGTTGATTATAGCCACTAATTTATATACTTCTTTGTAGATAAATTCTTTACCATGATCCAGTTCAGTATTACCATTTTAGATGGTATTATTCCATACAAAATGCTAGCCAACTCATGTAAAGCTGATTTATTCAAGGGAATTATTCATTAATTTCCACCATTTAGTATTTATATTCCTTTTCCATTCATTTATTCATTTCATCATTATTCATTTATGCAGTTATCAAATATTCATTTAAATGAGTTTCATTATAACCACAGAAACGGTAGGGGAAGATTTGCAGTAAATTTATTCGTTAAATAGTTTTCTTCTTATGAAATACTCTGAGCAGACAGTATCCTTAACTTACCATATTTTCATTTCTTTAAAATTTCTTTACAATTTATAATCTTATCTATTCATTTCCTTCTTTATTTACATGTTTTCTTTAAGTTTCTTTAAATTAGAATAAGGTTCCTGTGGTCATCTATCGAATATTTAAAATTCACAAGATTATTTACATAATGTTATCTTATATGTTGTTATACATTTTATTTAGCTGTCATTTAGGAAATTTTAGCATTCTAAAATCAGGTAAATTTATACTAGATTAGATAGTAATTTGAGGATGATCTAGTGTTTTAATGTATTCAGATTTCAATAATATTGTCCATAGTCATTTGAGATTTGGTTATTTCAGGCTGTGATTCATGCTTGCTCCACTAAAACTAAACTTGACATTTACTAAAACATAAACTAATTACATTTTTACATTGCAACTGCATATGCTATTATTATGATGTGTTTGTTCTATGATGATTGTGTTTCTAGTCTTGCTGGTCTGATGAAGCTTGAAGTATTGCTTTCCTCTTAGCTTTGCTTTGGCCATATGGCTTCCTTTTTCTGAAAATATGTTTCCACATGCAGACTGTGAGGGAGAGTTACAGACTAAGAGGGTAGGCACAGAGAGATGACAAAGACAGACGGAGATGCAACAATTTTTCTTAATTGTTTAAATTTCGAGTTCCATGCTCAGTAATCACTTAACAGGTCACTGTTTTACTTTTTCATTTTCTCCCTCAGCCTTTGTTACTGTGCTCTGATTTCTTGCATCTATTTCTGCCTACTTCCTTTAACTTACTTACATTCCTTTCTGAATTATTGACTTGGATTTCTTCCTTAGTTTCAGTTTTTCACAGATTCTTTCAAAATTGGGAATGAGTCCCTCACTCAATTTCAGTCGTATGGATTAGTGACCAGGCAAAATTCCAGCTTAAGAAAAGTCTTTATTTCTCCCAAGTCTCTTTTGTAGAATGATATAATATAATCTGTTCAATTACTTCTCAATTCAAATAGCTAGGTATTGAGTGATAGAAAATGAGTTAATCAGCATTTCCTACATCTGATTTTCTACAATGTAAGGGAGGAGTTGCAATATCTCCTTTGTGTGTTTTTTTTATTTGTTTAATATTAGCCTTTTTTGGGGGGAGGGGGTCTGGTAATGGGGCCTGAATTCGGCCTGGGCACTGTCCCTCAGCTCTTCAGCTAAAGGCTAGCACTCTACCACTTGAGCCATAGCGCCACTTCCAGCTTTTTTCTTTTTTCTTATGTGGTGCTGGGGAATCGAACCCAGGGCCTCATGCATGCAAGGCAAGCTCTCTACCTAATATTAACCTTTTTATCAGCATTTTCTTTGGTGGAATTTGGGTGGGAACCCAGAGCCTTGTACTTATTACCTTGTTTGTTAAACTGGTGCCCTATCACTTGAGTCATGCTTTCTCCTGGGCATTTTTCAGATCAAGTTTTATGGACTGTTCTGCTTGAGCTGGCTTCAAACCATGATCCTCCAGATCTCAACCTTCTGAGTAGGTATGAACTAGTAGCACCTGATTTCTATCATCATTCTTAATTGTTAGGCTTTCTGTTCAATAATGGGAGGAAAAATACAAGTCAGAGAGGCATCAAGCAACTGTCAGGGTTTTCTCTTTGAGTTTCTATTTGAGGATAGCTTGGATATATGGAAAATCTTCACAACACTAATAGTTATAGATAAAACTTACAAAAAAAAAAAACTTACAAACTGGAGAAAAAAATGAGTGTCAATTCTAAAGCCAGTTAGTACAATTCCATTTGCCACAGACAGAGCTGCATAATTGTCATCTGGAACAACCTTGCTGAGAATCATACATCCATCAACAGAGCTGTTTTTTGATTTAGATACTGACACCTTAAATGTACTCTGGTGATTATACTTAGTCATTTTCTACATAATTGTGCCTTGGTGAAAGGATAACACCTTGGAAATAAATTGTTGTTTTGTATTTTGGGCCTGAAATTTATATTCAATCATTTTCTATAGAAATGGCTTGAGGACACAGCACTTGTCAGTTTTTGTTGTAAGTATAGTTATAGCTTTAGTAATAGATTGGTTTTGTAAAAATTTTAATTTACTATGCAAGTAATAAGCCCTAAGCTTTGTATGGTTGAATCTTTGGGGTCCAGAGGAAACATTTCAGGAAAGCCATGTACCCCAGGTGCTGTGCACTGATGGGAATGGTAGATAGCAACAGAAGCTTGGAGTCTTTTGAGTCACTTCTTAGGGAGTTGTGTTTTGCTGGTTGAGTTTTGTCCACTGAGAAAGGAACACTATATAGAAGCATCACAGGAGAAACACTTATAAAAGGCACATACTAGGAACATAGTACCCCCCACCCTACTTCCAGGAGTTTTGGTGAGAATATTCTGGGATGTTCTCCATCACACTCATATTATAACAGTATTAACAATGCATACTCCAGTACAACAGTTATTTACAGTTGAAAGTTACAAGTCATAGACTCTTAAAGGATACAATATTCAGTGAAACCAGAAGCTCAAAGATGAGCCCCAAACACTGACATTAGAGAAATATGAAACCTCGAGCACCTGTAAGTATAATGAACAACATACAACTATTAGCTGTATCACTCACAATCTGCACCACAAAATCTGATTTTCCACTTGGTGCTACTGGCTAGTGCCTGTAATCCTAACTATCCAGAAGGCTGAGATCTGAGGCCAGTGGTATGAAACCAGACCAAACAGAAAAGACTAAGAGGCTATTGTCTCCAATTCATCACTAAAAAGCAGAAAATGGAGCTGTGGCTCAAGTGGGAGAATGCTAGCTTGACATAAAGGCTTAGGGACAGCTCCCAGGCCCTGATTTAAAGCTCCAAGACTGGCACAAAAAGAAATGCTGACTTGCCTGTCTTCTTGTTATTTAATGCAATATTCTATCTATCAACAGAAATTGTAATATATGTTATAAAAGCAAAAATTAACATGGACTGAAGAAATAAACACTCATGAAAACCAGACTTGGTGTCACACAGATGTTAGAGTTAAAAAAAAATTAAATGACTGTGATTAATATGCTAAGTACTAATTAGAGAAAAGCACAGATGGTTTATTTAAGTAGAAAGAGTAAAAGTCTAGGGAAGAATCAAAAGGATATGCTAGAAATTCAGATCTATCTAATAAAAATAAAAGATGTTTCTGAAAGCTTCTGGACTTACAACAGTTAAAGAATCAACCAGTGAGCTTGAGAATTATTCAGTAGAATTTTCCCAAAGAGAAAGGCAAAAAAAGATCGAGAAGCAATGGTGGTGGCGATCTCTAGCTGGGATCAGGGTGGTGAGACGACTGTAGTACTACAGTAGCAGGATTAGAGAACAGAGGAAGATGGCTGAGGAAAAGCTGGAGGCTAAAGAAACTCTCCCATAGAAACCAATTTTAGTGTTCCAGTGAACAGTCTTAGGCTAGAGAATCACACTAAGTGTGTCATCATAGTATAGAGAGTTTGGCCAGAGAGGGAAAATCCAGGAAGCTTGGTCAAGGAGACTGATCTGAGTACTTGCCTGTAGCCACGGGTGTGGTGGCTATGGCAGTGGCCACAGCCGGCATACCAACAGAGAGAGTCTGGGACAAAGGCGCCAGACACAGCATGTGAGCAGATTCTACTCACTACCAGAAGGAACTGACAAGGAGCATAAATCATCCTGCAGATCACAGACTAGAGACAGCCCAGGAACCAAGAATCTGGCTTGAGTAGAACCCTGACATCCTCAGGGAGCAGCTGTGGAAAGGCAGCTCCTCCCCCACCACTGGAGAAGATCTCCATCTTTGATACTGACAAAGGCCAGGCTGATCAGCTAGCTACAACCCCAGCTTTGGAAAAAAACAATTGGAGACATTAGCAGGTCACAGGAACCTGACCTGACCTGCCAGGCTCAGCTCCACCACCCTGCCCAGGCAGATGAAGCTCCACCCCCCAGGAGTGACTTTCTTCCCTGGGTAAACAAAGCCTTAGGCTGCCCCCTCCCTAAAGCAGTAGACAAACAATTGAAACTCAGTAAACATAAACCCTGAGAATGGCTCCAGACTGGGCTTTGTGGGTGTCTCTGGAGCTAACCCCGCAGGGAAAAGCTACTGATTACTGACAGGCCTCTACCCCACCTAGCCTCACTACAGCAACTCCAAACTACAGGAAAAAAACCATCTCCCTCTTTCGTGATACTCCAAGCAGATCGCCCTCATCGCCCTCCCACTGAACTAGCCTTGGAGTAGGATCACAAAGTCCTGGGTAAGGCAGAGCTGTCTGCCTGCTCAAATACACTTAAGAAACCAATCAAGCCACAGGAAAAACAAACACCACAAGCCAAACAGAGACTCCACCAAGAGACCAGTGATGGACACAATATCTTCCCCCCACACACACACACACACATAAAATCAAAGAACTCTTTTTTCTACATATTATTTTTTAATTGTTTTCTATTTTTTCTTCTTTTCTTTCATAATTTTTATTTTAGGAGTGTGTGTGTGTGTGTATGTGCTTTTTTAAAAAACATCCCTTTTGACCTTATGGTCCTTTTTTTGTTTTTCTTTTATTCATTCTTTCTTTTTTGCGTGATTAATTGCTGTCCTGCTCATCCCCAGATATATACCCATTGTTGAGTATTAGAACTTTATCCCTCATTGTGTACATACTTAATCCAGAAGCTTATTACTCAATTTACAACCTCTTAGGCTTAACTTCTTTAATGGTAGTATTATTTCTTTATACCTATATAACTTTGAAGTATTCCAATTTTAAGAATTTTTTTTTTTTTTTTGTCAGTAGTGGGGCTTGAACTCTGGGCCTGGGCGTTGTTCCTCAGCTCTTCAGCTCAAGGCAAGCGCTCTACCACTGGAGCTACAGCGCCACTTGTGGTTTTCTGGTGGTTTATTGGAGATAGGAATCTCATGGTCTTTCTTGCCCGGGCTGGCTTTGAACCTCGATCCTCAGATCTCAGCCTCCTGAGTAGCTAGGATTACAGGCATGAGCCACCAGCTCCCGGCTAAGAATTTTTATTATTTATTTTTTCATTTTTCTTTTTATCTTTCCCCTCTTCTCATCCTATCCTTTTCTTATCCCAACATCATTTTTTATAGTTACATAATATTTAAGTGTTTCATTTTTTAAATTTAAACTTTTGTTTTACCATTTTTTCTTTTTATTTTTTTAATCTTTCTTCTATCATTCCATTCTATTCATTTCCCTCTCTGAGATTAGGACTTAGTTAAATTCACTCTTTACTTTTTCCTCTCCACATCCTTCTAATCCTAATTTTCCCCACTATTCTCCCAAAACCTAATAATTTCTGGTCTGCTGAATCCCTCTTTGATGTTCTTAGCCCATGAATCCATAGTTGTTTGATGTTGAATAGATTGTATCTGTTGAAGTAGATTGTATCTTCAGCCATTTTGACTGTGCAACTACAGGACTCTGGTTGATGCTTGCCTTAAAATAGTGTTCTAGCACGAAATTGCTGTTACATTCATGCCAAATGGGCAGAACAAACCAGAAAAACACAATAAAAATGGCAAGACCGGGAATCTCGGTTCCCACTCAGAATAATCAGGTGACAGAACAGTTAATGAATAATCCAGAGGAGAGTTACCAAAAAGCTCTATAAACACTACTGGTAAACATGATGAATGAAAAGATTGAAAACCAGAAAAGGACTCAGTGTGAGTGTGATAGGGAGTGAGACAAGGCAAATCAAAGATTAATACAGGAATTTCACGAGCATGTTCAGGCTAACCACAAATTACTACAGGAATCTCGTGAGCATGAGGAAGCTACTCAAAAGTTAATACAGGAATTGGGTGAGCAGGCTGAGAACAGTCAAAGAGAAAGACAGGAATTGCATGAGCAGGCTGTGAACAGTTAAAGAGAAATAAAGAAATTGGATGAGCAGGCTGAATACAGTCAAAGAGAAAGACAGGACTTGCATGAGCAGTCTGAGAACAGTCAAAGAGAAATATAGGAATTGTGTGAGCAGGCTGAGAACAGTCAAAGAGAACTACAGGAATTATGTGAACATAAGGAAGCTAATCAAAGAGTAATACAGGAATTGCATGAGCAGAATGACAAAAGACAAAGATCAATAGAGTCATTCATGGAATCAATAAACAGACAGCTGAAGGAATCCAGGAAGTCCACAAAGGGAATGCTGAATGGAGCCCATCAGAAGGAAAGGGAGTCCAAGGAAACCATAACCAATCAACTAAGTGATTTGAGAATAAACACTGAAAACAAAATTAAGGAAGTAAAGAAATTCATAAAAGATCTAAAGCAAAGCTCCAACAAAGAATTTGAGCCATCAAATCCAGCCAATTAGAAGGAAAGGAAATGAAAAACAAAGTAGAAAGTCATCACAGTAGGTTATACCATGCATAAGATCAAATCTCAGGGATTGAAGACAGCCTAGATATTATAAAGAAAGAACATACAATGATCCAAGACAAATCCAAGAAATATGATAGATATATTCAACATTTGGAAGACACCATCAGAAGGCCTAATCTGAGGATAATGGATGTAGAGGAGCACGTAGAGACAGAAGTTAACAGTTTAGGAAAATTATTTAACAGGATCCTTAGCAGAGAACTTCCCAAACATGCAAAAAGATAGGCCTATTCAGATACAGAAAACTTTTAGAACCCCAAATAGACCAGACTAGAACAGGACATCCCACTGTCACATTACAACCTGCACAGGATCAATACAGACCAAAGAAAGGATCCTTAAAGCTATCAAGGAGAAAAGATCAATCACCTACAAAAGGAAACCTATTAGAATATCCTCAGATTTCTCAGCAGAGACAATTAAAGAAATAAGAGTCTGGAATGATGTATGTCACACCCTAAAGACAAACAACTATCAACCAAGAATACTGGACCAAGCTAAACTCTCCTTCATAACAGAAGGTCAAATAAAAACCTTCCATAGCAAAAAAAAAAAAAAAAAACTGAAACAATATAACACCACCAAACCAGCCCTACAAAAGATACCTGAAGATGGTCTACACATAGACAACAAACAAGAGCCCAATAAAGGCAAAGAAACCACACCCAAACTGAGAATCCAAGAACGATAGGAAGAACCCAACTGTTGCTGCCCCCAAGAAGGTGAATAACATGGCAGGAAATACCAAATAACTTTCAGTCCTAACTCTTAACATTAATATACTTAACTCTCCAATTAAGCAACATGGAATTTCTACTTGGATTAAAGTGCAAGATCCTTCTATGTGTTGGCTTCAAGAGTCACACTATGCCCATAAAAACAAACATATTATGAAAGTGAAAGGCTGGAATAAAATCCCCCAGGCAAACAGCCCCCATAAACAGGCAGCATTTGCAATCCTAATATCAGATAAAATAAAATTAAAATTAGTGAGAAGAGATAAAGAAGGTCGCTACATATTAATTAAGGGATCTGTCCTTCAGGAGGATATTATAATACTAAATATCTATTAACCAAACAACGGAGCACCCAAATTCATCCAAGAAACACTACTTTCCCTCAAATCTCACATAGATCCAAACACATTAATTATTGAGAATCTTAATACACTTTAATACACCACTATCCCCACTAGATAGATCAACTGGGCGAAAACTCAACAGAGAAACCTCAGATTTAAACAACTGCATAGATCAACTAGATTTAACAGACATCTACCGGATATTTCACCCAGCAGCATCAGAATACACATTCTTCTCAGCAGCACATGGAACATTTTCCTAAATAGACCATATTTTAGGTCACAAAGCAAACTTGTCCAAATTCAGAAACATTGAAATTATGCCCTGTATTCTCTCAGGCCACAAAAGAATAAAATTAGAACTCAACACCAAAAGCCACCAAAGAAAGTCCGGTAAAACATGTAGGCTGAACAACACACTGTTGAATCACCAGTAGGTCATAGAAGAGATTAGACATGAAATTCAAATGTTCATGATCTCGAACAAAAATGAACAAATTACCAGCTCCTCGGGAACACAGCAAAGGCAGTACTCAGAGGCAAGTTTATAGCTCTGAGTTCCCACATCAACAAATTGGAGAGATCTGGAACCCACAATTTAATGAGATATCTGAACCTCCTTGAAAAGGAACAGCAAGTAAACCCAATCCAGTAGATGAAAAGAAATAATTAAAATTAAATCAGAATTAAACGAATTAGAAACCAAAAAAAAAACATAGAAAGAATAAACAAAACAAAGAGTTGGTTCTTCAAAAAAATTAACAAAATTGACAGACCCTAAGAAAATCTTATCAGAAAAAGAAGAGAACACACCCAAATAAACAAACTCAAAGATGAGAATGGAAACATCACTACAGAAACAACCAAGACTCAGATCATTATAAGGGAATACTTCTTAAACCTTTATGCTAATAAGTTTGAGAACTTGGAAGAAATGAATGATTTCCTAGTAAATATCAACATGCCAAAACTAAACCAAGATGAGTTAAACCAAATTAACCAGCCTATATCAAACATTGAAATAGAAATAACAATAAGAGACCTCCCATTGAAGAAAAGCCCAGAACTGGATGGATTTACAGTGGATTTTTACAAGGCCTTCAAAGCAGAACTCACACTAATACTCCTCCAACTCTTCAATGAAATTGAAAGTTCACTACCAAGCTCTTTCTATGAAGCCATCAAAACCTTCATCCCAAAACCAGGCAAGGACTCATCAAAGAAAGAGAACTATAGACCCATTTATTTGATGAACATTGATGCAAAACTTCTCAACAAAATTTTGGCCAATCCGCTTCAATAATTCATCCAAAAAATCATACACTGCCATCAAACAGGATTCATTTCAAGGATGCAAAACTGGATCATTATACACAAATTAATTAATATAATTCATCACATCAGCAAGAGCAAGGATAAGAACCACATGGTTATCTCAATCGATGCAGAAAAAGCATTGGACAAGCTCCAACACCCTTTTATGATGAAGACGCTGGAAAAATTAGGAATCCATGGAACATTCCTCAATACAATAAAGACTGTATATGACAAACCTACAGCCAGCATTATACTTAATGTTGAAAAACTAAAGCCATTTCCTCTAACATCAGAAATGAGACAACGATGTCCACTCTTTTCAATTCCATTAATTTAGTTTTAGAATGCCTAGCTACAGCAATAAGATAATCTGTAAAAATAAAAGGGATCCAAACAGGAAAGATGAAATAAAGCTCTCCCTTTTTGCAGATGACATAATCTTGTATTTAAAGAATCCCACAGATTCCACTCCCAAATTACTGGAGCTAATTTGAAAAGTTGGCAAAGTAGCAGAGTATTAAATGAACACTCAAAAATCAATGGCTTTTCTGTATGCCAACAATGAGAAGAGCACAACTGAAATCAGGAAACCAACTTCATTCTTAATAGCCCCACAAAAAATAAAATACCTAGGAATTAACTTCACCAAAGAAGTGAAGGACCTTTATGATGAAAACTTTAAAAACCTGAAAAAGGAAATCAAACAGAACTTAGAAAGTGGAAAAACCTCCCATGTTCCTGGATTGGAAGGATCAACATGACAATGGCAATACTTCCAAAGGCTATCTACAAATTCAATGCGATACCTATCAATATTCCAACCTCATTCTTCAGGGAAATAGAAGAGGCAATCCAAAAATTCATATGGAACAATAAAAGACACAGAATAGCAAAAATGATCCTTATTGGAAAGAACAGTGCTGAAGGAATATCAATAGCAAATTTCAAACTCTACTACAAAACCATAGTAATCAAAACAGTTTGGTACTAGCACAAGAACAGACCTCAGGACCAATGGAATAGAATTGAAAACCCAGAAATGAACCTACAGACCTATAGCCATATAATCTTTGATAAGGGACCTAAAAAAATAGAATGGAAGAAAAACAGCTTCTTCAGTAAATGGTGCTGGTAAAATTGGTTAATCACTTTTAGAAAACTAAAACTTAAACCCTTATATATCACCCTCCACTAGAATCAACTCCAAATGGATCAAAGATCTTGGAGTCAAAGCAGACACCTTGAAAACATTACAGGACAGAATAGGAGAAACCTAGGTCTCCTTGGCACAAGGTGAAATTTTCTGACTAGAGACCCAGAAACACAACAAATCAAAGAAAGGTTGGACAAATGGGATTGTATGAAGTTACAGAGCTTCTGCATGGCAAAGGACATGGCTAGCAAGATTTAAAAACAAACAAACAAACAAACAAACCATGGATTGGGAGAAGATCTTCACTAGCCATACAATGGACAAGGGTCTCATATCTAAAATATATTTGAACTCAAAAAATTAAATTCCCCAGCAACAAATCCTCAAAGAAACAACTGTTCAATAAATAAGTGGGCTAAAGACATAAAGAGAAACTTCTCTGAAGAGGAAAGATGGATGGCCAAAAGATACTGGAAGAAATTCTCAACCTCTCTAGCCATAAAAGAATACAAATCAAAACAACATTGATATTCCACATTACTCCAGTTAGAATAGCTATAGGCAAGAAATCTAATAACAACAGATGCTGGAGGGGACGTGGACAGAAGGGTACGCTACTGCGTTATTGTTGGGAGTGTAAACTTGTTCAACCACTTTTGAAAGTAGTAGGGAGGTTCCTCAAAAGACTCCACATAGAGCTCCCTTATGACCAAGCAATCTCACTTTTGGCCATTTACCCAAATGATCACAAACAAGACCATACTAAAGCTATCAGCACAACTATGTTTATTGCAGCATTATTTACCATAGCTAAGATATAGAACCAACCCAATGCCCCTCAGTAGATGAATTGATCAAGAAAATGTGGCATATATAGACAATGGAATTCTATGTCTACATCAGAAAGAACGACATTGACCCATTTGTTAGGAAATGGAAAGACTCGGAAAAATTTATATTAAGTGAAGTAAGCCAGGCCCAAAGAAACATAGGTCCCATGGTTTCCCTTATTTACAATAACTGGTAAATATCTGAGACAAGCAGAAAAGCTCAGATAATATTATGTTAAGCGAAATGAACCCCAAGATAAGGACACAAGTGTTTTCTTTTTCTTTCTTGCTATTGTTTCTAATGTATTCATAAGGTACCACGTAATTTTTTTGTAGCTTTGTATGTCCCTCCCCCATGGTATAACCCCTGTTTTCACTGTATTTGATGTTGGTATAATTTGGGGAGGGGAGGGGAAAAAACAAATTGTTTAAATAAGGATACAGGTTGACCCATTGCAACAATGAGATGTTGAAAAAACAAACTTTACAATTTAGGTGGGGTAGGGGGGTGGGGGGTGGGGGGGAAGAGAGTGTAGTTTTGGAGATGGAAGGGAAGGGACAGTAGTGGAAAAACAAAGGATGAGGCAACAATGCTTGATAAGAAATGTACTCATTACTTTGTTCATATAATTGTAACCCTTCTGTACAGTATTTTTACAATAAAAAACATTTTTAAAAAAGGGGGAGCAATATGTAGACTATAAAGTCTCAAAAACTTTGGAGACTGTCAAAAGTTAGTTGCACTAGAATGAAATGAAAAGAATAATGGGACAGAGAAATGTTTACAGAAACAATGGCTAAGTTTTTTTTCAAGCTATAGACTCAGGAGATTCAGAAAAGAATAATTGAGATAAATAACAACTGTCAGAAAATAGCTTGAAATATAATACTCAAACTCTGAAATGACCAAAGACCAAAATCTGATGTGAGGAGTCATTATCTATGAGGAACAAGGATAATAATTACAGAATGTTCGTTGAGCACGTGTGGCTAACATTTGTAATTCTGAACATGAGAGGCTGGGCTTAAAAGGATCATGATTTGCAGCTAGCCTAGGCAGAAAAGTATAAGATTTTATCTCAACCTAAGAATCTGGGTGTGGTGTGGCACACCTGACATTCCAGATATAACTGGAATGGTAAAACATAAAGGGAGACTCTATCTCATCACATAAAAAAAATGTGGGAAGGCTCAGCACTAAGGCTCATGCCTAGTAAACCTCAAAAACAAAAAAGAATTACAGTTTTTATTCAGAAATCATGCAAATAATAGAAATTAGAGATGCTCACTGTATAGAAGAAAAGATTTTACTAGTGTTGAAATATGTTTAGAGTCTGGAAATACATTTAGAACAATTTCAAATGTGAGAGAGAAATAGAATTTTTCAGACATAACAAGGGATATCCGTGCTTTAGAAGGAAAAATGTGAAGATAGTATAAAATGGTTTACTTTTCAAATTCTTAATTGATGTGAAATATTATTTTTAATATAATAGTACCACTATTTGGATAGATTATTGGAGTAGTAAAACAAGTTAAATGAATGTTAGAAGAAAAAAATATTGAGAAGAAAGAACTGAGCATTGTCTTTGTAGGTGTCTGTACTCTGCAGGATATAGAGTGGTACAGTTATTTGAGGGCAGATTTAAGTTTTACATTGGTATTCCACAGTATCACACAGTATTGTGTGATTTTAGATTTTCTTGAAACAAGAGCTCATTGTCTTGCTCAGGCTAGCCTCCTGAAGGCTGGAATAAAAAATGTGAATCACTATGCCCAATTCACAGCTTTTTCTTTGTCTTAAAGAAATACAATTGACACACTAAGTGAGGAGCTAAATGGGTCATAAAAATATTGTCAAGGAAGTGGCGCTGTGGTTCAAGTGGTAGAGCGCTAGCCTTGAGCTGAAGAACTGAGGAACAGCGCCCAGGCCCAAAGTTCAAATCCCAAGACCAAAAAAAAAAAAAAGTCAATTAGAACAATCAAAGTCAAAAAGTTATGCTCATAGTAGATAGTGTTATAAATTGCTCAGAATATTGGGGTATCAGGTAAGAATAAAGACACCAGCTCAAAAGGAACTGGAAATGCAAGATTGACTTCTGCAGAAGGATACACCATCCGTGGAACATCTGACAAGCAAGCACACAGGGCAGGGCAAGCTGTTCCCTTTTTATCTCTAACCTAGTAGCCTCCCCGCCTTTCCCTCCCACCCCATCTGCTGTCATTGGCTGAGCTCAGGTTCACAATCTATGAAAGGATTTGACTTAATTAACAGGGTGTAACTAATATTCAAGGAACTTCTAGCAGAATGTCTTAGTTGAAATGCAGCGGCAAAAGAAAATTACTAAAAGTAATCAGCAAGTGCCATGCCACCTGGGCTAGCAGGAACTTCTCAGAAAAAGAATTCTCATAAGATTGACAGAAAGGAAGCAATCTTCTTTAATAGAAAATATGCTTTGCTCATTGTATTAATTCAATAGCCTAGAAGCATAGAAAAACTGAACTAAAAGCTGTGAATTTCCTACAAGCCATCTATTTTAAACATAAAGGCACAGATTAATTAAGCATCCATAAAATGCTAATGCTAATCAAAATAAAACCCAAGTAACAATGTTAGTGCTTAATATAACAAAATGACCAGTTGTTTAAGAAGAAGTATTCCTGAAGGGATAAGTATCATTACCGTATATTAAAATGTTTGTTGGGAAACTCTTAAAGACTTAGCTAGGAAATGTACCAATAAAGCAATTCTATTTGTTGATTTCAATACCCCAACAGTAATCAGTTCCATCAGGCAGAAAATCAGAACATATTTAAATTGAACAGAACCGTCAGTTAACTAGATCTAATTGACATTTACAAATAATTATATCCATGGAAGTTGAATATAAGTTTATTTCATACCGAATTACATTTTCAGAGATAAACTACATTTGGGTCAAAATACAAAGAAAGAAGTACAGAGTTCATACAAAACAGTTTCATACTACAATAGAATGAAAATTGAAAATCATAATATAGAGATAACTACACTAGCTCCAAAGATTCTGGAATTAAGCAACATATCTGTACATTATTTGTGAATCCAATAGGAAGTATCAAGATAGCTAAAAAATGGTTTTAACTAAGTGAAAATGAAATTTACCAAATGATCTGGGGTATAATAAAAGCAAATCTATTAAATCTAGAATGTTGAATGAGTATATTAGAAGAAAGATCTCAAATGAATATAATCTTCCCCTTAGGAAACTAGGGATGAAAGAGCCATGTAAGTATAAAGCAAGCAAAAGAAAAAAATAAATTATAAGAAAAATCAATAAAATTAAATTACAAGAGAACATCAGTAGAGAAAATAAATTATACCAAAGGTGATTCATTCTAAAGATCAGTAAAATTGATAATTGAATAGAAAAGGCCAACAAAGGGAAAAAGAGAGATATTACAAATGACTCAGATCTAAAATGAAGTAGGGCTCATAACTGTAGAATCCAGTGGATATTAAAAAGATAATAAGGAAATACTTCACTGACTACAAATATAATGAGATTAAATTATCAATTTCTGTAAAGAAATAAAGTACTTAAACTCATAGAAGAAGAAATAGTAGATTCTTCCAAAAATAAAAGCCAGTATGGGTTCACAGGTAAATATACCAACATCAAAAGAAAATTCATTATTCCTCTACAATATTTTCCAGAAATTAGAAACTGGATGCACATTTCCTAATTTCTTAAGGGACAATGTAACTATAATAAGTAACTATATGACGCATTGAAAGAAAATAAACGGCACAGAGAAATATTCCTCATCTGCATAGAATCAAAAGTGTTAGCAAATGGAATTCAGCAATGTATAGTGTCAGGTATGCAAAGCTGGTTCATTATTTGAAACTCTGAATAAAAGGTGAATTAATTCAACAGTTATACTAGACACTGTTGGAAATGAACGATATAACTTGGAAGTAGGGGTTAGGGAAGGGGAAAACTGGGAGAAAATGATGGAGGAGTAACACTGTTCACAAAGAAATGAACTCAGTATTTGAAAAATCACTATCAATAAGGCAAAAGCAAAAAATATATAATTATATTAATCACTGCAAAAAAGAATGTGACCAAATCTAGTATATATTTATGACGAAAACTAGGAAGAGAGTATTTTCCTTAACTTGATAAGAAACCAAACACCTGAGTGCCACATAATACTTTCTAGCAAGAGTCTAAAGCTCCTCTGATAACACTGGAACAAGACAATATACTTATTAAGTATCTTACTGAACATCCTAATTCCCCATAATCTGACATAAAAGTGAAAGCCAGTGGGCACTGATGATTCACACCTATAATCTTACCTCATAAGAAAGCTGATCTGAGGATTGCCAGCTGGGGAAGGAAAGTATGTGAGACTCTTATCTCCACTTAACCACCAAAAGGCCAGAAGTGGACTTGTGGCTCAAGAGGTAGAGCACCAACCTTGAGCAATAAAGATCAGAGACAATGTCAGGCCCTGAAGTTAAATCCCAGGACAGCACTTCCCCCCCAAAAAATTAAAAGAAAAAGTAAAAACTGAAAAGGCCATGTTCTACTATACTCATAAAAGTTAAAAATACTGATATCATAAAACTGAGCAGTATAGTTGTTACCAAAAGGGGAGGAGGGGGGCATTGAGTGAAAAGAAGTTAAATAATAGCTACCAAACGCATTGGAGAGAAAAATGTTCTATTTTCTATAGCACTCAACTATAGTTATAGAACTATAATTATAGTGTAGAACAGTTTATGACATATTTTGGACTAACAATAAGAAAAGATCTGAACTTTTCAAGCAAATACAAACTAACTAGAAAAGAATTCTAATTTCCCTGATTTCATCATTCATTATACATTATACATATTTGTCAACTTACCATACGGTACTTTCCTATTATGTGCAGACTTTATGCATGATATTTTAAATATTTTTGTAGAAAAGGAAATAAAAATGTCTTTATTAACAAGTGAAATGTGGACTGGGAACGTGGCTCAGTAGTAGAGCGCTTGCCTCACATGCATGAGGTGCTGGGCTTGATTCCTCAGTACCACATAAGCAGAAAAAGCCAGAAGTGGTGTTGTGGCTCAAGTGGTAGTGTGTTGACCTTGTGCTGAAGAGCTGAGGGACAGCGCCAGGCCCTAAGTTCAAGTCCTAAGACCAACAACAACAACAAGAAAAGTGAAATGCTTGCCTGCTTAGAAAATCACAAATCATTGAAAAACAATCCTGGAAATAGGTCACTATAGCAAAATTGCCAAAATGAGATCAATACAACAAACTTAATTGCTTCCTTTTCACTAGTAATAAATAAGTAAAAACTGAAGTTTGCAAGATATCCCTAAAAACATAACAAAATAAAGACAACTACATATAAATATAATAGAATGTGTACTGGATGTCTGTGCTTAAGGCTACAGAGGAATAATGAAAGAAACAGAATAAGGAAAACATTGGGTATTTCAAGTTAATGGTTTTGATGTCAATTCTTCTTACCTTGACTTTAGATTTTGCAAAATCCCAATCAGAATCTCAACAAGTTCTTTGACCTCTTGGTTTTTGTTGTTGATATGGAAAGGTAAAAAGCATAGGAGCAACAACTTAATACAGATTACTGATAGTCTAAAACCAGAGCTACTTAAAGCTCTTAGATAAAGTTTTGATTTTAAAAAGTCAATGGAAAAAAGAATAGATAATCATTGCAACAAATATTACTGGTACAATAATGTTCATAATTCAATAAAATAGGCCTGGAGAGAGGATGTATATCCTTCATAAAATATACACTCAAGTTGGATCACAAATTTCAAGGTAAAATGTAGTTACTAAAATTTTCTTTTGTAGGAAAATATATAAAATTTTTATATTACTATTGATTATGCAATTACTAATGATAATTGTTGTTTAAACCGAATCAAGTAGCCATTTTGAAGATATTTTAACAGTTTCTAACAACACTGTACATAGTTTTACCATAGGTCCCAGTATAATTTGAGTTACTTGAAAATGTGTGTTCACAAAAAGACTATAAATGTTTATATTATCTTTATTTGTAGTTTTTAAAGCTGGAAGTAACCAATACTTTCTTTGATATGTTAGTAGATGAATTAATTGTGGTGAAAATATAGTAAGAATATTATGGATGTGAGGCAACTGTGGTTCTTGCCTGTAATCCTAGCTACTCCTAGCTATATCCTAGTTTGGGATAAGAGGATCATTGTTCAAAGCTATCCTAGATTAAGAAAGACTGATACACACATTTAAGAGTCTAATTAACTACCAAAAGAAGGCTGAAATGGAGCTGTAGCTCAAGAGGTAGAGCATTAAGCCTTGAGCAGAGAAAGCTCAGTGGTAGTGTGCAGGCCCTGAGTTTAAACCTGGCACACACACACACACCAGGTTTTCTTTCTTTCTTTTTTTTTTTTTGTCGGTCGTGGGGCTTGAACTCTGGGCTTGGGCGCTGTCCCTCAGCTCTTCAGCTCAAGGCGAGCGCTCTACCACTTGAGCTACAGCACCACTTCCACACCAGGTTTTCTTGATCAGTTCATTTACTGAGAGGCATCTGGGTTGGTTCCATATCTTAAGTATAGCAAATAATGCTGCAATGAACATAGTTTTGCTGATAGCTTTAGTGTGGCCTTGTTTGTGTTTGGGTAAGTGCCCTGGAGTGGGATTGTTGGATCATAGGGGAGCTCTATCTGTAGTCTTTTGAGGAACCTTTATACTGTTTTCCAGAGTGGAAATGGCACTTGAACAGGCTTGAGGACCAATGGAATAGAATTGAAGACCCAGACATGATCCCACAGACCTATGGCCACCTAATCTTTGATAAGAGACACAAAATGATCAGATCAAAGAAAGACAGCCTCTGCAACAAATGGTGCTGGCAGAATTGGCTACACAAACTTAGAAAACTGAAGTTACATCTTTATATGTCACCCCCCTCAACAGAATCAGCTCCAAATGGATCAAAGACTTTAAGGTAAGAGTAGATACCCTGAAAATATTACAGGAAGGGATAGGGCATATACTAGAGGTCATGGCACTGGTAGGAACTTCCTTAATAAAGATCCAGAAACACAACACATACCAACAGTGTATTAAGTGTTCCCTTTTGTCCACATCTCCACCAGCATCTACTCTAATTTGTTTTCTTGATAATACTCATTCTAACTGGGGTGAGGTGGAATCTCTATGTGGTTTTGATTTAAATTTCTTTTTTTGCAGGGGGGAGGGGGACAGTCCAGTCATGGGGCCTGAACTCTGGGCGTGGGAGCTGTCTCTCAGCTCCTCAGCTCAAGGCTAGCGTTCTACCACTTGAGCCACAGTGCCACTTCCGGCTTTTTTCTTTTTGTTTATGTGGTACTGAGGAATCGAACCCAGGGCCTCATGCATGCAAGGCAAGCACTCTACCACTGAGCCACCTTCCCAGCCACTGATTTACATTTCTTTTATAGCCCAAGATGTTGAATCTTTCTTCGTGTGTCTATTGGCCATTCTTATTTCCTTTCCAGAGAAGACTCTTTTTAATTCTTTAGTCCACTTATTAATGGGGTGGTTGTTTCTTTGAGGGTTTGTTTTTGGTGGGATTAGTTTTTTGAGTTCCAAGTATATTTTAGATATGAGACCCTTGTCTGTTGTATGCTAGTGAAGATCTTCTCCCAGTCTGTGAGCTTTCTATTGATCTTGCTAACTGTGTCCTTTGCCATACAGAATCTCTGCAGTTTCATGCAATCCCACTTATCCAACCATTTTTTTTCATGTGTTGTGTTTCTGGATATTTATTCAGGAAGTTTCTACCTGTGCTATGAGCCCTAGTATATCCCCTATTCCTTCCTGTAATATTTGCAGGGTATCTGCTCTTACCTTGAGGTATTTGATCCATTTGGATCTGATTCTGGTGGGGGTGATATATAAAGATGTAACTTCAGTTTTCTAAGTTTGTGTAGCCAATTGTGTAGCCAGCACCATTTGTTGCAGAGGCTGCCTTTCTTTGATCTGATCATTTTGTGTCTCTTATCGAAGATTATATGGCCATAGGTCTGTGGATCATGTCTGGGTCTTCAATTCTATTTCATTGGTCCTCAGGTCTGTTCATGTGCCATTTCCAATCTGTTCTTATAACTACAGCTTTATAATAGAGTTTGAAGTTTGGTATTGATATTCCTCCAGTACTGTTTTTCTCTGCAAAGGATTGCTTTTCCTATTCTGGGTCTTCTATTATTCCAGATGAATTTTGAAATAGCTTCTTCTATTTCTTTAAAGAATGTTGTTGGGATATTGATGGATATTGCATTGAATTTGTACATAGCTTTGGGCAATGTTGGTATTTTCATGATGATAATCATCCCAAATCAGGAGCATGAGAGGTTTTCCACTTCCTTAAATCTGCTTTAATTTTCTTTTCAAGATTTTTAAAGTTTTCAACATAAAGGTCCTTGACCTCTTTGGTAAAGTTCATTCCTATGTATTTTACTTTTTTTTATAGTCTATTACAAAAGGAGTTGCTTTTTTTATTTCAGCCTCTCTATTTATTGTTCGCATACAGAAAAACTACTGATTTTTGTGGGTTAATTTTACCCACTGCTACTTTACCAAAGTTTTGGATCAGCTTAAGTAATTTGGGGGAGGAGTCTATGGCGTTCTTTAAGTACAGAAAGCTAAAACGGGTTTCTTGGAGAGAGCTCATCTAGACCCCAACTGCACCTTCCCCCTCTTCAAAATTATCTCTCGTTAAATACATATTTATAGTTAGAAGAATTTTGTTTTTTCTTTTTCTTTTTCTTTTTTGGTTGATTGTGGGGCTTGAACTCTGGCCTTGGGTGCTATCCTTCAGCTCTTCAGCTCAAGGCAAGCACTCTTCTGCTTGAGCCACAGCACCACTTCTGGTTTTCTAGTGGTTTATTGGAGATAAGAGTCTCATAGTCTTTCCTGCCTGGGCTGGCTTTGAACTGTGATCCTCAGATCTCAGCCTACTGAGTAGCTAGGATTTCAAGCAGGAGCCACCGGTACCTGGCTTGTTTTTTTTTAGGCTAGATTGCTAAAATTTTAATTCGATTGTCTTAGTTTTCACCTGGTGTTTTACTTAATCCTTTCAAAACTCTACCTATGATGTCATGTTATACTTAGTGATGGGAACTCCTGAGCATAATTTATTATTATATCATTGATGATATATCAATGTTAATTTATTAGCTGTAACAAATAGTAACATTATTAATTAGTTGTATGTTTCATTTTGGTTGGCACACATGGAAACTAGCTATTTGATTATCCTGAGTGATTCTGTCAGTGTGTTTCTAGATGATATTAACTTTTGAACCACTAGGCTCAGCAAATGTCACTGCTCTCCCCAAGGCCAAATTTAATCTTTTGGGGACTTAGAACTCAAGATGGAAATCTAGAGAGACCCAACTAATAATAATGTAAAATATTAACAGGAATATCTACATGGACATTCTTAAATAAGTTTATAAAATCAACTTTAAAAATACTGGTGTACATGTTTTTGGACTTTCACCTTCCACAATAATATTATTTATCATGAAGCATTATTCTTTAATCAGTAATTTTCCCATCCTACCATTTATCTGGTTAGTCATTTCTTTCTTATCTGTATATGACTATGTATGTGTTAGACTATCATCTTTCATTGCTGGTTTTGGTATAAATTTATCTTATATCTTTTTTCCTTTTCATAAACTTTATATTCATTTGTCTCAAATATGTATTGATGTTTTTAGGCATATAAAAGATTTTCTATTTCTACCAGCATCGATCCTGAGAGCATAGACCTTAGCGACTATTTTTATGGAAATCTTTGGTCATCGTTTTGTTTCTCTTATCTAATAATTGATATTTTATTTACTAAAAGTTTCCCTTAAAATTATAGTTGCTACCATCCTGTATAATGATTCCTCTCTTTTTTTTATTGTGAAAATACTGTAGAGAGGGGTTACATTTACATGGGCAAGGTAATGAGAACATTTCTTATCAAGCATTGTTGCCTCCTCCTTTGTTTCCCCTTGCCATCCCTTCCCATCCTCCCCCTCCCCTCTCCACCCCGCCAAAGTTGTAAAGCTCATTTTTCTACATAACGTCTTGTACATTTCATTGTTGCACCTGTGTCCACCTGTATCCACGTTTAAACATTTTTTCCCTTCCCCTCAACAAATTACACCAATATCAAATACAGTGTAAACAGGGGTTATAACATGGGGGAGGGACATACAAATAAACAAAGAAATCATCTTATAAATATGTTAGAAACAATCACAAGAAAGAAAAAAATTTGAATCCTTATCTTGGGGTTCATTTTGCCTAACATCAACTAATCTGACCGTTTCTGCTTGTCTCAGACATATACTAGTTATTGCAAATAAGGAAAACCATGGGACCTATGTTTCTTTGGGCCTGGCTTACTTCACTTAATATCTTTTTTCCCAAGTCTTTCTGTTTCCTAACAAATGGGCAATGTCATTCTTTCTGATGGGGGCATAGAATTTCATTGTGTATATATACCACACTTTCTAGATCCATTCATCTACTGAGGGGTATCTGGGTTGGTTCCATATCTTAGATATGGTAGATAATGCTGCAATAAACATAGTTATGCTGGTAGCTTTAGTTGGTCTTGTTTGTGATCATTTGGGTAAATGCCCAAAACTGAGATTGCTGGGTCGGAGGGGAGCTCTATGTAGAATCTTTTGAAGAATCTCCATACTGCTTTCCAAAGTGGTTGAACAAGTTTACACTCCCACCCACAATGCAGTAGCTAGAAAGATCAATAGAAAGCCCACGAATTTGGAGAAGAGCTTCACTAATCATACAATGGACAAGGGTCTCATATCTAAAATATACTTGGAACTCAAAAAATTAAGTCCCCCAACAACAAGTTCTCAAAGAAACAACTGCCCAATAAATAAGTGGGCTAAAGATTTGAAGAGAAACTTCTCTGAAGAGGAAAGAAGGATGGCCAATAGACACATGAAGAAATGCTCAACCACCCTAACCATAAAAGAAATGCAAATCAAAACAACATTGAGATACCACCTCACCCCAGTTAGAATGGCTAGAATCAAGAACTCAAATAACAACAGTTGCTGGAGGGGATGTGACACAAGGGAACCTTACTGCATGGTTGGTGGGATGTAAACTTTTCAACCACGTTGGAGAGCAATATGGAGGTTCCTCAAAAGACTCCACATGAGCTCCCCCAGCAATTCCACTTTTGGGCATTCACCCAAATGATCACAAACAATACCATACTAAAGCTACCAGCACAACTATGTTTACTGATGATTCTTTTCTATATACTGATTTTTTAGAGAATGAGTATCCAAAATATGATCAGCTTCCAGATGCTGGTGGCTCATGCTTGTTGTTCTAGTAACTCAGGATCAGCTATCAGAAGACTATGGTTTCAAGCCAGCTCCTGAAGAAAAGTTCATGACACTCTTCCCCAATTAACTAGCAAAAAGCTGAAAGTACAAGTACAGCTCAAGTGGCAAAGCACTAACCTTGAGCCAAAAAATCCCAAACAACATTCACAGGCTATGAGTTCCAACTCCACTACCAGCTCAAAAAGAAAATAAACATGCTATGCTTAACAATAGTATGGAATCATCTATAAACAAGGCATGTAAAATATATTGTAATTTTATTTCCAAACCTCTGATGTTAAAGTGAAATACTGAGAGAAAGTTTCCAGGATCCTTGAAAAGGAAACTCTCTTTTATTACAACTGAACCAGCTTCATGAAATTTTCAGTTCCTAGTCGCTTCAGTTCTCTGATGATCATCTATCAGATGACATGTAATAAATTGAAATCTGCCAAGCCTTTAGAGGTACTGCATGGAGTTGAATTGTAAGCTGAAATAATTATTATTTTCATTGAGGCAGGCAATGAAGATTAGAGTGTGAAGACGTTGTTTCATCTTGGGATCAAGTGGCAGTTGAATATCTCTTCTTGAGGGTCTCCAATGGCCCAGGAAAGGCAGCAAAAGTCAAGGTAAGAATTCCTACAGCTCCTGGCTAAGTAGGCTAAGTGAGAGGGAGCACGCTCACATAGGATGACTGGGAGGCACTTACCATGTTGAAAGGACCAATTTAGCACTGAAGATGGCTAATGGGAGCTGCAAGAGGACTCACAATTTATAAGCATTCCTGGAAAAAAGTTGAAGGTTTTATAGCTTGGTGAACTGGGGCCAGGGAGTTTGGTCTTAATTTAAGTGAAAATAGTAAAGACTCAATATCTTTCCTCTTTTCTTGTCAAAAAAATAGTTTTGCTTTCTTCCCTGTGGAGTGGTGTGTGTGTGTGTGTGTGTGTGTGTGTGTGTGTGTGTGTGTGTGTGTGTGTGTGTGTGGTGTGTGTGTGTGTAAACACAGGTGGGCAAGCACACACCTGCACATGTGCATGCATGCATGCAGCTATGCTCAGTGACAAACAAAAAATACCCACATCCTCCTGTATTCCCCTGAGCTGCTTGTGCAATGAGGAAAGCTGCTCTGGTGTAAATATGTCACAGCCTGGAACCCACAGTGAGAAGGTGCTGCTGGGGCCAGTCCAGGTCTGCTCTCCCACAGCTCTTCAGACTCCTGGGAACAAACCTAGCCTTCAGTGTGAAATCTGAAATAGCTGTGGAATTCCATAGTAAAGTCTTTTCTTATGCTCTCACACTCTTATTTAGAACATTAACAATTAAACTAGTATCAATTAGGTTGGCAGCATGGAAAGAAAAAGATTTATTACTTGAGTGCCTATTATTAATTGGGGACATTTTTAATGCTTCAAATGCATTAGTCTTTATTTATTATTCCAGGAAGAGATATTTTCTTTTTGATGTTTTCATATGTGTTTGTAATTTAGCTGTAATTTCCACATGAGAGAAAACATGCAGTTTTACTTCATTTAACACATTTTTTTTGAAGTCCATCCATTTTCCTATAAATGACATTACATTACTTTTGTCTGATAAATGACTAAAATTCCATTGTGTGTATTAGGTCTCTCTCATATACACATATATACCACGCAACACAATACACATGCACACACACACACACACACACACACACATCATATATTGTTGTTCCACTCATATGTTATAGGGAATCCGGTCTATTTCTATAATTTGGTGATGGTGAATGAATAGCACATCATTGAGCATGGGTGTTAAAGTTTCTTTACTGTAGACTAAGAGATACCTTATGCTCATTTTGTTATTGATATGAGACACAGCTATCATAGGTCACACAGTGTACATAAGTTCACTCAGCTCATAAACAATGGAAACTAACTTTGGTGAGAACAAGTAGGATTTCTCAATTTTTAGTACTATTTGTGATATCTTAGAAATGAACTTGTTTAATGACAATGAATAATTTTAAACATGGCTGAGTTTAAAGCTGTCTCATTGGCTCCTTATTTTCAGTAGAATTATTATAACTGGAGGATAGAGGGAACAGAGTAATTTCCACGTAGTTCCATTGCTTGTAAATTTGAGCAAGTAGGTTTTATATGTTGTTGTTGTGGCTGTTGTTGTTGTTGTTGTTCCAGTCCTGGGGCTTGAACTCGGAGTGTGGGGGGTGGTTTGTAATCAAGGCTCATGCTGTACCAACTTGAGCCACACCTCTACTTGCTTTTTGGTGGTTAATTGGAAATAAGAGTCAAGACCATACTGGCTTTGAAACTTGTTTCTCAGATACTGAATAGCTTGGATTACAGATATAAACTACTTGTGCCGGGCACAAGTTTTTTAAACAAAACAATCTTCTTTTCATATGTTAGTGGCTCACACCTGTAATCTTTGCTATTGAGGAGGCTGAGAGTTGAGTGTTCAAGTTTGAAACCAGACCAGGCAGACAAATCTGAGAGACTTTAATTTCCACTTAACTAGAAAAGTCACAAGTAGAGGTGTGGCTCAAGTCGCAAAGTGCCAGCATTGTGCAATAAAGCTAAACTACAGTTTTAGACCCCTGAGCTTAAGCAATAGAACTAGCACACACACACACACACACACACACACACACACACACACACACACACACACACACACACACATACACACACACCCAAAATCTCTTACACAAGGCATTTCTTCTGCCTTCCATAGAAGATAAGTTTTAATCTTTGTTTTAGTCACCAACAATGGTGAACATTAGATTACAGATAATGTATTACATTGATTTAGCTAGTAAGTACAGCCTTTTACTTTAAAGTATTCACATATGGTATGAATTACTGATGTCTAATTATTACTCTAATTATGGTTTTATACTCATGGTCAATTCATTAACACCTTGCTCTTCAGTGACTCCTCTTTCGTCTCCTTCAGTGTATCCATGGTCACAAGGTTTTTGCAAATGCCCATCTCCACATTACAAATCAAAGCTTGATTGGAGTCCTCAGTGGGCTTTTATACATTGAGGAATGTCTTCACCCAAAGCACCTGTGTTGAACTTTAAAGATACCTTTCAGAAAATAATTGAAGCTATGACTAGCCATACTAAAATGTGTTTCAACTTTATCAAAATATGTAAATCTTTACTTCAAAGCTTAAAAGCCTTCCCTTTTTTTGTAACAAGAAAACTACATGGTTCAAGTAATTTTGAAGGCAAGAAATAGCATAGAGAAAAGACAAGTTTGGACTTGACAGTACAAGAAGGGGGGTGTGAGCAAAAAAAGAAGGGACAAAGCAATAAAATAGAGAATTGCTAATTTGATTGTTACTGGTTGTATTGGGTGGAACTTCTTCCTCCAGATTCTAGATCCTTACTCTTAGAATCTGTTTTGCAAATGTAGTTAAAGTAAGGTTATTAAGATGAGATCATTATTTGTTACTACAAGTGTCCCTAACTTCAATGGCAAGTATTCTTACAAGAGATAAAAGAAAACACACACACACACACACACACACACACACACACACACACACACACACTCCTCCACGAGACAGCCATTAGAAAAAGACAGATAATGATATGAAATAATAAGAAACAATAAGTGAAAATCAACAGTTAATTATCAGAAAGCTGAAAGAAGAAAGGAAAAATCTTTTCTAGTATTTTCAAAGAAAGTATAGCTTAGGCTATTGATGGTGATGCATGCATATCATCTCTTTGGAGGCAAAGAAGGGAAGAGACTGGTTCAAGTCTAGCCAAGCAAAACATTAGTGAGGTCCCATTTCAAAAGCAAACTTTCCATAGTGTCACAGATATGCAGTCCTTGCTACTCAGCAGGTGGAAAAAGTAGGATTGCATTCTGGGCTGGCCTAGTAAAAATTACCAAGAACTTTTCTGTAGAACAAAGTAAAGTGATAAAAATAAAAACAATCTCCCTCTACTAATTATACTTTATAATTGCTTATGGCAGATGCAGCAAGATAATGGTCTAGTTAAAAGAAAGGACTCAAGACATTCTTATTTGCTGCACTTATTTCTTAGAGCATGATTTTTAATGCGTGAATCCATTGAAAATGTAATTTTCACTAGGGATATAGCTGAAGGGTAGCATGTTTGGCTAGCATTCATAAGACTATGTTAAATCCTCAGCATTAAAAAATGTAATTTTCTATGTTTGAGTGTAAATAGCATTTGGAAAATCTCACAAGATTAGCTTTATGCACTTTATGAACCATATACATTTTGTATATTTTTAATTTATTGAAAAATAAATACATAAATTTATTCAGGGATATACATTCATCACTTTATCACAACTCTTTGGACATATAACTATCATTTGTTTTGTGAGGGAAAAATCTAAGACAATGATGATGATCCTTAAAACTCTGATTAATTAAATAACCATTTAATAACTACTATTACCATTGAATTGGGAAGAAATACAAGATTTTATAAATAACTCCTTTCCTAAACTTTCCTATGAATTATATTTGCATATATTTTACTGTAAGGGGCTTTAGATAAATATAAAAATATTTTAAAACATAATATGTTAAAGATGGTTAAGAAGACTGAAGGTTAGCATATTGTATACCATAGTCAAAGTTGTACAGAGTTGAGGAAGTGTCCTGAGGCCACATGGAGACAAGTTTCTAAATGTGAAGATGTCAGCATTAAGAACTGAGCTTGGCCATTCAAGAAATAGCATGATGCCAGTGAGAGCCACCAGGAGGCAGATGGAGGATAAAGGGAAAGAGGAAATGATTTCAAGATGTGAAAGACTTTATGGCACTTGAGGACTTTGGCATTTTTCCACACATGAAATGAAAAACAGTGGGAGATTTAGACAAAAGTGACATAAACTGACTCCTGACCGAAGAGGAATGTTGTGATGTGCAGAACAGATGGCAGCTGAGAGGAGGAAGGCTGAGGAATATCAGGAGACAGTGGGCATGCTCTGCAGGCTGCTGACCCAGCACAGAGCACCATAGGACATGACCCAGAAAGCCCAATGTGGCTGACACTGTCCTGGATCTAAGGTGCATGTTGTAAATTATGAAAATTCCTTTTTCCTGAATGCCTCAACATCCCTACCAAGAGGCTGCAAGTACCTGCCCAAGTGGCAAGGTGCATTGGTAGGCATAAGTTCCTTTTCCTGTACTCACTTGACTGTGATTGTTGATATTTAAATGCAGCAGTGAAATGTCTTCACATCTGTTTCTTTGCACATGATTGTGATACTTGATTTAAAAAAAACAAAAAGACTTACCACAGGCCTGCACTTCCTCTCTTGGCTCTCCAAAGGCTTGCATCTGCTGCTCCCTAGGAATTCCACCCTGTGTGGTCTGTCAGTCCTTCTGGCTCTAGGATCTAAGAATATAAGTCACATAGTTCTATACATTTGTTAAATAAATCCAATGGCCCTGTTGGAATGATTACTTGAAGGCTCTATAAAAGTGAGTTATTAGCCAGACACTAGTGGCTTACACCTATTAACCAACCCTCAGGAGGCTGAGATCTGAGGATTGCAGTTTGAAGCTAACCTTGGCAAAAAGTCCAATTAATCTCCAATTTACACACACACACACACACACACACACACACACACACACACACACACACACACACACACACACACACACACACACACACACCAGATATATAGAGCTGTAGTTCAAGTGCTAGGCCTCTAGCCTTAAGCACAAAAGTCCAGGGACAGTGCCAGACCCTAAATTCAAGCCCCAAAGCTGCACAAAAAGAAAAGAGGGAATTATTTCTTCATTTATAATTAAAATAAGGAGAAGGGAAGATACATGACTCTAAGTTTTGACTAACTTAACTAGTAAAGCCGACCTATAATGAGGAAAACAACAGATAAAGTAGGTTTGGGTTGATAATATAATGGATATAATAAATTTCAGACATTAGTTTAACATGAAGAATATTAGGTATTTGAAGAGACAAGACACCAGGTTTGGATTTAATGTTTGTCCAGGATGTATTGATAGAGATATTGAGAAGTATACATAGGCAACATTTATCTTTTTATTATTGTTATTGTAAAGGTGATAAACAGAAAGGTTATAGTTACATTATTCAGGTAATGAGTACATTTCTTTTTTAACAATGTCACTTCTTCTCTTGTTTTTTCCCAGATTTTCCCTCCACCTTTGACAAATTGAGTTTATAGTTCATTTTCAACATATTGTCCAGTAAGTATCACTGCTGCATTTTTTCACTTTATTCTCTAACATTTCTCTGCTCCCTAAAAGCCTCCTCAAAACAGATAAACTTACATACAAGACAAAGGAGAAAACAAACAAAAAACAAAATAACAAAAAATCTTGTTTCCATTTCTTGGGTTAATTCGAATAAATATCTTATATGATCATATCACATAGCTATTGAACCATAATAATATCCTCCTTTGGGCTCATGGTATGAATAGCTAGTCTTGTATAATTTCTCATGTCCAAGTGTATTTTTTTCTTTTACCATCCAGTGTGCTTACTTGTAGAGTTATAGGTACATTCCAGTTACAACAACTGAGGGAAAACATGCAACCTATGTATCTTTGGGTCTGACTTACTTCACCTAATATATTTTTCCAAGTTTTCCATTTCTTTTTTTTTTTTCATCCCTACCCATCCCCCCCACTCCCCAGCTAAAGTTGTAAAGTTTGTTTTTCAATGTAAGGTTTTGTACATCTCATTGTTGCAATGGGTCCACATGTAACCCTATTTAAACAATTTGTTTTGTTTTGTTTTGTTTTTAATTTTATTTTATTTGTGAACATACTGTACAGAGGGGTTACAATTACATGGGCAGGATAATGCGTACATTTCTTACCAAGCATTGCAGCCTCCTCCTTTTGTTTACCCTTCACGTCCCTTCCCAGCCTCCCCCCTCCCCCCCAATCCCAATCCTTCTCCTTCCCCCCCATTCCCCCCCCCACCGCACCGACGTTGTAAAGCTCATTTTGGACATGACAACTTGTACTTCTCATTGTTGCAACAGGTCCACCTGTATCCTTAAACAACTGGTTTTTCCCCATCTCCTCCTCAAGTTATACTGACATCAAATATAGTGAAAGCAGGGGTTATACTGTGGGGGAGGGACATACAAAGCAACAAAGAGATAATCTTATAAATGCATTAGAAACACATGCATGAAAGAAAAAAAACATTAAAATACATATCTAAGGGTTCATTTTCCTGACATCACATTATCTGACCTTTTCTGCTTGACTCATGCATATACTAGATATTGCAAATAAGGGAAACCATGGGACCTATGTTTCTTTGGGCCTGGCTTACTTCACTTAATATAATTTTTTCCAAACCTTTCCATTTCCTAACAAATGGGGCAATGTCATTCTTTCTGATGGAGGCATAGAATTCCATTGCGTATATATACCACATTTTCTTGATCCATTCATCTACTGAGGGGCATCTGGGTTGGTTCCATATATTAGCTATGGTAAATAATGCTGCAATAAACATTGTTGTGCTGGTAGCTTTAGTGTGGTCTTGTTTGTAAACATTTGGGTAAATGCCCAAAAGTGGGATTGCTGGGTCATAGGGGAGTTCTATGTGAAGTCTTTTGAGGAACCTCCATACTGCTTTCCAAAGTGGTTGAACAAGTTTACATTCCCACCAACAATGAAGTAAGGTTCCTTTCTGTCCACATCCCCTCCAGCATCTGTTGTTGTTAGAGTTCTTGATTTTTGCCGTTCTAACTGGGGTGAGGTGATATCTCAATGTTGTTTTGATTTGCATTTCTTTTATGGCTAGGGATGTTGAACATTTCTTCATGTGTCTATTGGCCATCCTTCTTTCTTCTTCAGAGAAGTTTCTCTTTTAAGTCTTTCGCCCACTTATTTATTGGGCAGTTGTTTCTTTGAGGATTTGTTGTTGGGTGGTTTAATTTTTTGAGTTCCAAGTATATTTTAGATATGAGACCCTTGTCCGTTGTATGGCTAGTAAAGATCTTCTCCCAATCCGTGGGCTTTCTATTGATCTTGCTAGCTATGTCATTTGCCCTGCAGAAGCTCTGCAACTTTATGCAATCCCATTTGTCCAACCTTTCTTTGATTTGTTGTGTTCCCGGGTCTCTATTCAGAAAATTTCGGCCTGAGCCAAGGAGACCTAGGGTTTCTCCTATTCCATCCTGTAATGTTTTCAGAGTGTCTGCTTTGACTTCAAGGTCTTTGATCCATTTGGAGTTGATTCTGGTGCAGGGTGATATATAAGGATATATATAGTTTTCTACATGTAGTTAACCAATTTTGCCAGCACCATTTACTGAAGAGGCTGTCTTTGTTCCATTCTATTGTTTTAGCTCCCTTATCGAAGATTAGATGGCTACAGGTCTGTAGGTTCATTTCTGGGTTTTCAATTCTATTCCATTGGTTAAACAATTTGTTTTTTCCCTTCCCCTCCACAAACTATACAACATCAAATACAGTGAAAACAGGGTTCACACCATGGGGGAGGGACATACAAAGCAACAAAGGAATCATCTTATAAATATGTTAGAAACAATCACAAGAAAGACAGAAAAGCCATTTGAGTCCTTATCTTGGGGTTCATTTTGCCTAAAATCAACTCATCTGACTATCTCTGCTTGTCTCAGACATATACTAGTTATTGCAAATAAGGGAAACCATGGGACCTATGTTTCTTTGGGCCTGGCTTACTTCACTTAATATAAATTTTTACAAGTCTTTCCATTTCCTAACAAATGGGTCAATGTCATTCTTTCTGATGGAGACATAGAATTCCATTGTGTATATATACCACATTTTCTTGATCCATTCATCTACTGAGGGGCATCTGGGTTGGTTCCATATCTTAGCTATAGTAAATACTGCTGCAATAAATATAGTTGTGCTGGTAGCTTTAGTATGGTCTTGTTTGTGAGTATTTGGGTAAATGCCCAAAAATGGGATTGCTGGGTTATAGGGGAGCTCTATGTGGAATCTTTTGAGGAACCTCCATACTACTTTCCAAAGTTTACACACCTACCAACAATGCAGTAAGGTTCCCTTCTGTCCACATCCCCTCAAGCATCTGTTGTAATTAGAGTTCTAACTGGGGTGAGGTGGTATCTCAGTGTTTTACAGATGGTACAGTATCATTCTTTTTGAAGGAAGAGTAGAAGTTTCTTTTGTGTATATATCACATTTTCTTGATCCATTCATCCACTGAGGAGCATCTGGTTTGATTCCATATCTTGGACAATGTAAGCAAAGTTTCAGTGAACATGGTTGTACTGGTAGCTTTAATGTAGCCTTGTTTGTGGTCATTTGTGCCAATGAGTGGAATTGCTGGGTCATAAGGAAGCTTTAGTTTTTTGAGGAACCTCTATAATGTTTTCCAGAGTGGGCGAACAAGTATACACTCCACAAATAGTGTAGTAGCATTCCCTTTTGACCATAATCCTGCCAGCATCTATTACTGTTAGTTTTCTTGATAATGGCCACTCTAACTTGAGTGAGGTAGAATCTCAATGTAGCTTTCATTTGAATTTTTTTATGGCAAGAGATGTTGAACATTTCTTCATGTGTCTATTAGACATTCTTCTTCCTCTGAGAAGTTTCTCTTTAAGTCTTTAGTCCATTTATTAATTGGATTATTGTTTCTTTAAAGGTTTATTTGGGGAGCAGTTTTTTGAGTTCTATTTTAGATATAAATCCCTTGTCTGATGCATAGCTATTAGAAATCTTCTCCCATTCTCTGTGGTTTCTATTTGTCCTGTTAGCATTTTATTTGCCAAGCAAAAACTCTGAGTTTGATGTAATCCAATTTATCCAGTCTTTCTTTGATTTGTTGTGATTCTAGATCTTTACATAGGAAATTTTGACCATTGCCTAGGATTCCTAGTGTTTACCCTGCCTAGGAGCCCTAGTGTTTACATACCCCTCCTGTAATATTTTCATGGTATCTGGCTTGACATTGAGATCTTTGATCCGTTTGAAATTGATTCTGGTGCAGAAGGATCTAACTTCAGTTTTCTGCATGTGTATAACTAATTCTGCCAGCACCATTTGTTGAAGAGACTATCTTTGTTCCATCCGATGTTTTTGGCTCCCTCATCAAATATTTGTTGGGTATACATTCTGTGAGTTCATTACTTGGTCTTCTGTTCTGTTGGTCCTCTGGCCAATTCTTGCATATAGGTAACATTTAAGCATGTAAATGAGTAGGATCAAAAAGTGAAATGGGGGGGGGCTGGGAAGGTGGCTCAGTGGTAGAGTGCTTGCCTTGCATTCATGAGGCCCTGGGTTCTATTCCTCAGCACCACATAAGCAGAAAAAGCTGGAAGTGGTCCTGTGGCTCAAGGGGTAGAGCGCTAGCCTTGAGCTGAAGAGCTGAGGGACAGCACCCATGCCCAGAGTTCAGGCCCAACAACCGGCCAAAAAAGAAAAAAAAAAAGAAAAGAAATGGCACAGATAGAGAATCTATCAGTTCCAAGGGCTTAGTACTGGAGAATTATATAGGTGGACTAGTGATAATATAAGAGGACCAACATTTTGTGGCTTCATCTGCTAAAACCTGCCCAAAGAATATAGTTGTAATATGGAGCAGAAAAATGTTAGTGACTAATGGAGTGATTATGTCAGTCTTTGTGTGTGTGTGTGTGTGTGTGTGTGTGTGTGTGTGTGTGTGTGTGTGTGTGTGTTTGTGTGTATTAGTACCGGGGCTTGAACTCAGGGCCTGAGCACTGTTCATGAGCCCGTTTTGCTCCAGGCTAGCACTCTTCCAAATGAGCCACAGCTCTATTTCCAAAATTTTGATAGTTTTAGTGGAGGCAAGAGTGTCATAAACTTTCCTGCCCTGGATGCCTTCAAATTGTGATTCTCCTGAGTAGCTTTGATTATAGACATAAGCTACTAGCACCTGGCTTCACTTTGAATTGTTAAGAGAGACAATTTAGCAGAATAAGGTCTCCTAGGAAATGACCAATA